>NC_091731.1:24435681-24738712 GCF_030179895.1 Drosophila kikkawai | reverse complement strand
GCTTGGTGTGAGTCAGGTCCAGCTGCTTCACTCTGTCCGCATTCGTGTAGCGAAGCGGAGCCAGATCCTCCAGGATCATAATGGTTCGTGAGTGATCTACGATAATGGCCTTTGCCATCAACTTATCTGTGAAGCCAGCCTCTTCTAGAATCTGCGACATCTTGGGCAGGACAACATCATACATTTCCAGTTCCCTGTTATACACATCGTATTCTGCAAAGATCCTAGCCTGGGGAGCGTCCGACGGAACGGCTTGCTTTAGAATGTAAGACTTCTTCTCCACAGATCCATCTCTTGGCTCAAATTCCACGTAGATGCGAGTCATTACGCCAATAAAGTTTTCGCCTTTTTCGGTTGCTGGCTTGGCCCAGAGTTTAAGGACCCGAAGCTGTTCGTCCTTGTAGAAGGACCGAAGGGCTTTCTGGATATATTCCTCCGTTAGCCAATTCGGCAGCATTGTAACTGATGCTTGGGTACTGAGATCTCCGAGGAAACTGTGCTCGCAGCATCTGGACAAGCGTTTATATTGTGACGAAACATTTGGCTTATCTGTCGAGTATATAAAGGCAATGAAGAGCTACTAAACTTTATAAGATTTCAAACATAGCGGGGTTAATTACTATATTGCCTTCTATCTTTCTAGACAGACGAGTGAAGCTGTCATAGCCAGAAATCGTGATATTCCTCCAGATGCCTGTTTATATGTCGTCACGGGTTTGGGATTTAAGTGATATCAAATTCTCGCAACGTCACTTTCTTTTAAGAATATATTGCAGTGTTGGACTTAAGGGTGATGTATATGTACTATATATATTTGAGAGTGATTTTGCTAAAAGAGCAGATAAATTAATTTCACATTCCCGAAGATGGCGATGATTTAATTTATTTGTTTCATTTTTACATTTTTAAACAAGACTTGTTTTAATGTTTATCCAAAAGACCCTTGACATCAATAATAGGTATTATTTCTTCAGTTTTCCATTGACGGATACTAGGAACTTTGACGAAACTAAAAAATTTGTCATGCTAAGTCGTTTATATAAAGTTTATATAAAGATCTTTATCAGTACAACTTTATTAGGTTCGAGATAATCTACATATGTAATAACACCAAGGTAAATTCTATAAAAAGTGTCTGTTCATCTGCAGTTATCATCACAACTTGTCAGATTTCATTTTTCCCAGTCACCCAGGTACCTGTCCAGATTTGCGTAGTCAGCAGAATATTATATATAATATATGTTCACGCCAGAAAGGCGCTCAATTTCGGGAGGCAGTGTGATCCCGAACGCTCTCCTTTTCTCTCCCTCTTCCTCCGGACTTCCAGTCCTAGAGCTTCTAATCCGCTCTCCCTAGCTTTAGTTTTTGTTCTTTTGTATTCAGTACCAATTTACTTCTAATCTAATAAACATCGACGCACGTCGCGTAAAACCCCGACAAGTCTCCGTGTTCTTATTTCGAGTGCATTTCAGCTTAAAGCCGCCCCCCTCCAACAATATATATATATATATCTTGTCAATTCTATTTAGTTAAAAAATTTTTGATCTTCAAAATCCACGAAATATTTAATATTTAAATAATATATCTATCTATCTAGTACTTTGCTATTTTTCAATACTTTCTTCGGATGTCCTGCATATCTGCAAAATTCATAAATCCCTGGATACCTACATATATTTTTATAAAATATTTATACACATATGTGTACATGTGATATCTGGCTGTTGGCTGAACGGCACTTAAGTGCACTCTTTTGTTTTGTCTCTTCTCCATGCCATAAATGAGAGCAAACAGATATTTGCGAGACTAAATCATTAACATGTGTAGCTGGAGATAGCAGGCAGTTAGTCGGAAAACACTGGGCTTTTGTGGCATTAGGTGGTCATGTAGCGCGGTGGCATAAACCCATTGATTACAGGGGTCCTGCGTAGTTGGCTGGTTAAATAGTTTGCCTGCCTCCTTGGTGGAGTTCGATCCAAATTGTAGCGCAAACAAAGGCAGGCCTCTGATAAGGAACTGGATAAACATTGGCCAAAAAGTGCCGAAGCAGTTCGGACACATTTGGATGGGCCAGCTGGGCCAGAGAGGGGCAGGGCTGGGCGCTTTCGGCGTAAACAAAATGCAAAAATAACAAATAAATCTCCATCGGAAGCCAATGTATTTCGTTGTATTTGCAGTAATAAAAATTCTATTCGTGGAATTCTCTATTTAACTTATGAATCGATAAAACTAGAAAGGAAGACGTCACCCGTATCAAAGTTCCTTGTGTCTCCTTGCAACATTTTTGAAATTAATTAGGTTTAATCGAAAAGCAAACTCTCAAGGCAAAACTGTGTCATATTTACTGAACTTTTAATATTCTAGAGAAAAAGATTGAGAGATAAAATAAAAGTAATTTCCATCTCAACCCACCAAACATGAGTTCTTAGTGAATTTTCCATACAGTCACGCCTCACGTTCTCAACAGAAGGAAGTGTTTGTTTCGTTTACAGCTTGGAATTAGAGTCTTAGACGAGAAGCTACAGAAATTACTGGACTACAATTCATGGTGAAATTAATTATCTCAGACGACTATCTGACATTCAGACTAAGCAAGCAGACACTCCTTGTTTTTATCTATAAATTTATTGCAATCTATTTAATAGCTCAGTTGCCAATAAACATAAATATAAATATTTGTTTGTCAACTTTGTCTAGTCCCAATTATATTTTTTTTTCAAATTGACTGGTTCACATATTGATGGTTATTCGCCCGAGCCGAAATCCCTTCTCGGAAGGCCAATCCACATTGTTTGGTAAACAAAACCAATGGCACTGATAAGACCGCTGGTAAACACGAGAGTCCGCCGTCAGCTCACGTTTGTTGCTTTTTTTATTTATATTTCTATTTGGCCAGCGGTGTCTGTGGGGGAAGTGCTTGTTTGCTTTCGCCATAAACAAATTGTTTTATGCATATACGAGTTATTGTTTGTCTTATTAAAACCCAGAGGCGAGTGGGGCAAATATCTCGGGGCAGATCTGTTAAGTGTGTGACATCATTAATGGGTTTCCTTTGGCAATAACCAAAAATAAGGATTATTATGATCCTAGTTGAGTTGAAATTTCAAGATGGCAAAACCCATATGCCGGTTAGAGGTTAAAGAATTGTAGATAGTTTTATATTTTGCACATTATAAAAAAAGATAATAAATGGGCGGCTTTATTAGAATACAAATAAATTACCTATACTAATTACGACTAAAGCACGACGACGACAGGAAATCAATTGGCTAGGTTCCATTATTGCTGGCACGAGTCCGTTGGGCTCCACGGAGCCCCTACTGTATCCGCTTGCTGATCGTGTCCAGATAGTTGTAGCCGTTGTAGGCCTTACTCGTGGCCCAGTCCTTGCTGTAGCTGCTGCCGCCCAGCTCGTGGGGAGCCCCCGAACCCGAGCTGTAGGGGGAGTACGAGTTTGAGTAGCTGCTGCTGCCCACGAACTGGGAGTAGTCTCCGGGATCCGAGTCGTAGACGTGCGAGTGCGTCTGCACCAGGTGCGGGTGGATCTTGCACATGGTCTTGAACTTCAGATAGTGGATCAGCCAGCCCACGCCGCCTACCAGCAGCACGTTCATGCCCAGTACGGTCAACAGCATGCTCACCAGTGTCATCTTCAAATGGGCAATCTTCATCAGGATGACCAATGGAAGGATGATGAGCCACTTCTTCTTCTTGCGCTTCAGGCGGGCCTCTAGTTAGGGCAAATTTTGATTTGATTAGGCAACGTTCGATTTGCAATTTTTTGTGATACCCACCAGACTCGTCCATTACGCGCGCTCCAGTTTCGCTGGAGAGCGAGAGCTGCAGTCCGTGGTTGCGTCCAAAGGTCTCCAGGGCTCTCTTGAGGAACTTGAACATCAGCGTCAGCTCGCTGTCACCTGCAAAGCAAACAGAGAAATATTCACATTAAGTGGCCAGCCAGCGGCAATAATTCTTCAGATGAATTTACAGCCGCAGGGGATCGTAAACATCCGCAGTGGGTTATCTGCGGAGAGAGCAACGAGTGCCTTGGACACTGTCCAGGCGCAGGTGATCAATTAGAGCTTGCCACACCGACAGATTCCGGCCACTGATTGCTATCCCGCTCCCGAGCAGCGGATTTCCCCAAAACAACTTTCGATTGCGGCAGCGGCGACCCCACCTTCTAAGCTCTTGGCGTCGTTGAACACCACCACCTCGTTGGCCGGCTCTCCCAGCTGGACCATTCTCAGCCAGCGGCCTCTGTCGCGTCCGAATTCATTGGGGAAGAAGCCCAGGCTGTTGGTGGCCAGCTTCCATATAAGCTTGCTGGCCTTGTACTTGATGCAGGACACCAGGCTGCGGGTCTCGAAGCACTGCCTCTGATTGCGGGCGATGTAGGCGTCGCTGGAGATGGCTCGCGCTGATCCCGATTCTGATTCCGCTGCCCTGCTCAGGGTTTCCGTTAAGGGCACTGGAGGTGGTTCCTCCTCTGCATGGCAGTAGTGAAGCAGCACCAGCAGCAGCAGGGCCAGCACAACGCGACACAGCAGCATAATTGGTGATTGCGAACTTTGGTAGGAACACCGCGAGACGATCCGGAGTACTGCCGCACGGCTGAGTGGACGAGTCACAAATGGCAACCGAGCGGTGCTGGCGACTCCTTTTATCGCGCACTCGCAACCGCAGGCTAACACCGAGCTGGTTTTCAAACTAATGCTCATGTACATGCAGCATACAGAGTGCAGCATGCAACTTGCACCGGAATCTCGATTCCTGCAGCGACTGCCACTTCCAATGCCAATGCCAATGCCACCGAAAGTTTCTGGGTCAGAGTCGCTGGGGGGGAGACTGGAGACTGCTTAGCGATCAGCGATCTGCGATCTGCGATCAGCGCTCGATCGACAACAAATTGAATCGCATTGTCGTCGGGATTATGAAGCCAATATCGAGCAGCGGGCAACCGCCAATTGACCGCCTTCCCAGCTGCGTGTGACTCCTAACGAAAGCCGGGCGAACGAAAGTGAATCGTGGATGTGGATGTGGATGTGGATGTCGGTACGACTACCTCTCCCATGGCCTGGCGCCACTGGCGAACGATGCCAATCAGAATAAGTGCAAATGTGCATTTATGCGAGTTTAAACGGGGCACCGTTTGCAGTGTGTGGTTCAAAGCAGCGTACAATTTGCATATTTTTGCGCTGGGAATGACTGAGTAGAGGCACCTCCGCCGCTGCTGTGACCGTCTTAATTACCAAGCCGCAGACGCCAGATGCGAAAGCTGTTGTTGCAGAAGCTGTTGCCACTAGTGCTACTGTTGCCTGCGTTGCATTATTGACCAGTGAAAGTAACAATTGGCGCAGCTTGTCCACTTTTTGCGAGGCATTCTTGAGCCGCAAGGCGCTCGAGTGACTGACACCGCTCGCATTGCAATTGATTGGCTTGGACGGCGGCCAGCGGTCGTCTGTGTTCGCACTTAATGAGAATGAGGTAATCAGATGCCACTGGCCGCCAGAATCCAATTGCTCCAGCTCCGCCGCCACCGGCCGCAGCACCTGGGATAGAAAGTTTCGGTTTCTTGGTAAACATTGTCTTTTGCCAGCCGCAAAACCATAGAGGAGTGTCTTGTATTTGCCTCCTGAGCGGCGAATAATAATGACGCTGACCACCCCACTTCCATGCCGATTTGATGGCTACATATTAAATCACAAGTCGCACGCAAACGTGCGAGTATTTGGAGGATTTCGGTACGGATTTTTGTACCACAGACCGCCCCGAAACGACTTTTACGAGAAATTAACAGAGGCGGAGAGTGGCTGAAATCGAAATTGATGCCAAAACTGAATTGCCAACGACTTGGCTAGGCAATTAACCAAATCCAATTTGAGGGGATAGAGCCGAGATTTCTGGGCCATTTGGCCATTACCGCCGACGACCGGATGGGCTGACGATTGTCAAGGAGAATGGCCACAGGCCACCGCCGCCTCCAGACTGCCTCTGGGTGGTTGTAAAGATGCGGTTGTGGCCTTGACTCGTTTGATAGTGATAGTGAAATTTCCGTTCAGGTGCGCACATCTGCCAATAGCCTGATTCGATGCGGAGAGTTCAGACTAAGTCTGGGTGATAAATGCAATTTGCTTTACAAACAAAGATTTAATTTCCAAGTTTAAATTACATTTTTTTCTGAATTAGATTGACACCAATAAGTTTGGAAATTTTTTTATTATATGAAACCTGAATCAAATTTCACTCATTAACGCTGGCGTCAAATCCTTTATTTTAGTCTCGTTGCTCTACAAAATGTTTATTCATGCTGTATCCTATACGTTCATTGTGATGAGTATATGGACTTGTTTTGTTGGCCAGGTCTAACTATATGCCTATTGACTGTATCCCTCTTGCTTTAATAAACAATGCAACGATCAAATAGTTCTCTGAATTCAATGGGAAAAAAGATGTTTTGCTTATACGATTTAATAGTTTATTATGGATGAGTTATCATAAATTACTTATTGTGGTTCATTTTGGCTAGGTCTTGTAGGCTAGCAGCAAGGATAACCACAGTATAATCCACCACAGGGACCAGAAGCGTAGCACGGACCACAGAAATTAGGGCCATAACACGGTCACACCCTGTAATTGACATTTGACTTAACGGTTGCTTCTTATACCCTTTCAGGGTATTATAATCTTAGTCAGAAGTTCGTAAAGAAATACTTACATTCAGTATGCAGATTAGTTAACCTAGAGAAAACTAACAGAGGAAGTCTTTCCGAATTTAATTTGTGGCTTTTTTGGCTTAGTTGTGAGCGATTTTTGATTCAATGACATGATCCTTTGGCAAACTGCAAGGGTATACAAATTTCGGTTAGTTTCCTATCTTGTTCTAACTAAAATATTTATTAAAACACAATTTTATTCAGCCAATAGAGAGTCCGAAAATGTGTTTTGAGCTAATTTTAAACACTAGTATAAAAGTGCATTATTTTAAACTTTAAAATTTAAAGTAACTAAACATTTTTATAGCATTTTCTTGCATTTAAAACTTTTAGTAACTGGTATAAATTATATATTTTTCGGACACAATCGCTGGCGCCGCCGATACGTTTTTGATTGGAAAAATTGGAAATAACACCGATTTTACATCCATTGTTGTGCGTCATAAGTTTACAGTAAAATAAATTTTACACAATACTTTTGACATTTCATGGAAATTGTATATTTCATATAATTTGACAACTGTAAATTTCGTGTGGACTGTGTAAAAGCGTGTAGAAATACTAATTTAGTTCCAATATAAGCCACCAAATGGAACTTCTTAAAAAGTTGTTTTAATAATAGACTAAATAAAGTACTTATTAATTTATATTAAATATTTATTCTTAGTAAACAAATTCAACAGCTTAGGCCTAGGCTTGTACAACGAAACTATCTAAATAAGAACGTTTTTGTTACTTCTGGCTCGGAGCAAACGCATTATCAGCGAGTTCTTGTCCAGTCCGTAGATGGAGGTCTGGCCACTGGACTCCGAGAAAGACTCATCCGCCGTGTAGTCAGCGTTCTGAGTGGTTGTTGGCAGTTCATCGGAGGCCAACGTTGTCGGCGACTCGCTGCCGGTGGTTTGGCTATGCAGCTCCTCGGCCTCAGTTGTGGAGTACAGGGCGGTGCTACTGGTGGATGAGTCGGTGGATTCGCTGGTCGGATAATCTGTAGTCTCGTCAGGGTCCGTGGTGGAGCCTTTGCTGGCTGATTCCTCCAAGGGGGAAGAGGCTTCCCAGCTTGTGGGCAGCTCAGCAGTCGAGGGCTGGGTGCTGCTGGGTGGTGTTGTGGTGCTGGGCACAGGTGTGGTGGAGCTCATGTTGGCAACCTCTTTTGTGCTTAGCATAAAAAGCAGTTCGGGCGCAGCATCATCATAGGCATTGGCAGAATTTCCAATGTCCAAGTTCAGCAGCTCCGTAGAGGCAAGGCTCAAGATCTTTGGCACCATGGTTTCTTTGGTAGAAATTCTCGTGTTGGCGGACTCGTTTGGCAGTGGTTTAGAGCTGGACACAGGAGTGGTGGTTTTGGTGCTCAGCATGAAAAGCAGTTTGGGCTCAGTGTCTTTATGGGCATTGGGAGCGTTTCCAATGTTCAAGTTTAACAGCTCCGCTGAGTCGAGAGCCTGATTAGCTGGTACTTTGAGAGGTACAGGAGAAGCTGTGGTGCTGGTGGAATCCCCGGTGATCTTTGGGCTGTTGATCCATTGGTACTGCGAAGCCTTCTTGAAGGACGTTGGCTTCTTGCTGAAAATGCCCTTGACATTATCAAGGGTTTTTTGCACGAGCCAGTTATCGTTGGTGGACCAAGAGGCTTCTCCGCTAGCCGGCACATATTCCATTCCGCTGGCTCCGCTTGACCCCTTGACATCATTAAATCCCGCTGCTGCCATGTCTATCTTACGTATCTTTCGGTTATTAGCTTCCAATGATGGCGTATGTGTGGTCTCGAAGGCTTTCATCGGGAGCTGATGAGCCTTTGGAGCCTTTGTTGTGGGCTTTATCCCAGCTTTCCTAATGTGCAACTGTGGTGCTGTGGTAGTTGTTGTCCTTTGAATCCCGTATAGAATGCGTGGCACCAGCGGCGAGGTGCGACTCTTGTAAACGGATGCTGACTTGGATGCCGCACCGGCTGACTTTTGGCACTCACCCTTGTAGGAGAACTTCCAGGCTGCCAGGAGAATTAAATTAAATCCTCTCTTGCATTTTATAGAGATCAGGTGCTACTTACCGCTGATGGGGTCCTTGCATCGTGCCCGCTCCAGGTAGCACTCATTGATGATCGTGTGGTGGACGCCGTTTCGACTTGCACAAATGGGTTGATACACCGTGGGACACGGCTTGTCGCATCGCCGACAAGCTCCTTCGTGAGAAATGGTCCAAGCTACACGAAAAATATTAAACTCAGTTCTTAACACTTGTTCCTACAAAATTTCGTGATTAACTCACCATTTCCGACCTTCTGACTGTACTCCATCAGCTCGCAGACACTGGCAAAGGTGCGGCTTTCGGCCTTAAAGGTCCCGCAGACGGGCTCGTTTCCAAAGACACAGGTCTTACCTGTGTCGTGCCCCCGTTGCATCTTTGACTTTTTCTTTGGAGGAGCTACCACATATGGCTTGCGGGCGGGCAGGGAATAGCTCTTCACCATGGCGCCCGTGTTGCTGATGAACTCCGTGTGGAAGGTGGAGGGTGCGTAGATTTCCACGGCATCCTCGGGTATCTGGAAGTCTTCCGCTTGAGTGGACTTTCCGTGACTCCTCTTCGTGCGGTCTGCATCCAGCTTAGGTTTGGCTTTTGGCTTGAACTTGCGGCTGTGCTTCATCTTGGTGCTGTCCTCGCCACAAAGTCCCTCGGAAACGATGCGCCAATCTGTGCGCGGAAAGAAAATTATGAAATTACTCGCAATTCAATGTTATTTCATAGGAAAGGCAGTTTCACTGCCGTGATATAGCTATTAAACTGGATAACAGTTCCATATCCAACACATACTTCTCTGGGTCTTAATGTTCTCCGCATTCACCAGGCACTCGTTGGAAAAGGTGGACTTCACACCCGCATACATGGCACACACTGGACGATAGACCTTGGTGCAAGGAACGGGCTTAGGCAGAGGCTGTGCCTCAGGCTGAGAACGGGGCTTGGGCTGAGACTTCTGGCTAACCAGAGGCACTGTGTTGAGCCTGGGACACGCTCCCCAGTGCTGGAGCAACCAGTCGGATCCGGAGAGACACGAGGCTCGCAACATTTCACAGCGGCTACTGAAAGTCCTGCGTTCACCTCTCCGGGAGCTGATTCCGCACACGGGCTGGTATCTTGCATTGCACTCGAAATCGCAGTTGGGAAGACAAAAGCGGAGGGGAACGTCATCTAACAAAAAAATTAGAAGCAAATTATAAACATGAGGCCTCTTAAATTACTTGCACTTGTAACAAATCTTGTTTATAATGAGAATTCTATATTAAAGTAATGAAATACTCACACAGAGGGCCATCCATGAGGCTACCTCTTTGAGCCTTCCTCAGATCACACTCGTTGCCAAACAGGAAGTGCATTCCACTTTGCCGGCTTTGGGCGCATACCGGAACATCGTCATCGGAGCAGGGCACACCGGCAGCGGAGGCCACCAGCAGGTGGGAAAGTAATCCAATGCAGAGGAGCATCATTCGCTGTTCGGCCATGTTCTTGCAGTTCTGAGACACCGAAACTCAATGCAATTCGAGATGCGACCGGGCCTTTTATATGACACTTGACAGCGGCGGCACGCGTCGAAGTCTGATACACTCACCCAAGATCTTGGTATTATCGGAGCCAAAATTCTGCAGACATCACATTGCGCGATAAACACGCCTGACATCAGCATTCTCCGAAATTTGTCACCATCCGATAGAAGCTTCGATTGTCCGGACCCGCTCTATTGATGCTCCGATCCATAGAAGAGTCTGCGCCAGCCGGCCGCATCTTCTACGTGATATTCGGTCGATTTTTTGAGAGGCTACCAGATAAGCATAGATTGTGGTTTCGAACAATTTGGCGACGACTTCATAGTTAGTATCTTTTCCGCTGCTCTCTATGCTGATAATGGGTACATTCCCTGTCAGTTATGCGATATCTAACTCTTCAGTCAATATAATTCCGATGTGGCTTGCAGAGAGGGTGCAACAGAAATTCTTTTTTCTGGCTGCCACCTCATTTTCGCCACCGAATGAATGGGCCAAAGTGGCTTACTATATCTGTACAGGAAATAATTATAAGCCGTCAATGTCGCTACTCATTCAATAAAAAATTCCGAAAATTCTCACGCACGCCTCAAATTATCTGTGGCAATTATTCACCTGAAGATTATTCATCAAGTTCTGATTATCTTAAACGCCTTTAATCGTGGTCATTATGTTCACGCAAGATGCTGTTCGATGTTCATGTTAAGCTCATGTAAATTGGTAATTGGACAGCCTACATATACCTAAACTATACGATACTTAAACTACACATATCACAATTCTTGGTAAGGTCAGGGCTGATAATACATTTTAACACTTAGTATACAGTCTGAAACGTCAAAGAAAAATTTATAAAATATACTGGTCGTAATTTAAATAATTTTAAATAACTTGCAAATGTGTTTATTTTTTTATTTGTTATTTACAAATATATTTTAACATTTTAAAAACGTCTTTAAGGGGTCATAATTATCAGAAACAAAAATAGAGCAACGTTCGTACACCTTGACACTGACTTTCAAATTATTCATCACAAATATTCACCAAGACGTTAATTGGTGTTTTTAAAGACCCAGTCGTGGTGTCAAAAGGTACAAGTATTAGCCAATAACCGCTAGCCAAAGCTGCATGTGGGTCAAGTTTCCGCAGATCTGCGACCATCACCTGTGTGTTATTTAATAATAGCTGGCATTTCCAGTAGGCGCTGCTGGAGTCACCGCTAATTTGTGTTCTTACGGTTCTCGGCGGCGCATTATCTGGCCAAGAGATCGGGGCTTACTTACCAGTTGGTATCGCGTCACAGTCACGCGCAGGCGTCATGCCAACTTTGGCAGCTGCTGCTCATCGCGGTGTAGGCCAATTGCTAATTCTAACTTCTCCTGGGGCTAATGACAAATGATTTGAGCAGAGCACCCGGAAAAAAAGGCACAGTAGAAGTAAGAAAAATCGTCTTATAGGTTTATAAGCCATTATGAAAGATAACTTCGGGAGGCCTTACAGTTTGCAATTGGATCAGGGTTCGAATTGACAGTCGATAATACGTAAGAAAAAATTGCATTATTTTCAATTAAGGTGTATGTTTATATTTTTCTAAAACGGCTTTTTTTGAGTGCAGGAACGGGTGCTAAATTACAAAATCTAATAACGCGCAGCGAAGGTGCAATCTGCCCGAAAGAAAGCCGCGGAGTTGTCGCGGAGCTGAGTCAGCGGAGTCGCTGAATGCGGCCTAGAGAGTCGAGTGGAGCCGCTGAGAGCCAGCGAGTGGAGAGCGGAGCGATCGTAGAGCTGCTTGGAGCGGTGGCCAGAAAAAGTCGGGCCAGTCTAACGACGAGAGCTGAAGCATAAAGACATGCGACGTCTCGGGAGCAACGGCCGTCAGAGTCATTGAACGCTTGCATTTTCCTGGCCCAAACGCAGATCATCACACGCCGAGACAGTGCCCGCGGACAATCGGTCTACACTAAAATAATAAACACGAGCTTGAACTAAATAGTGCTTAAATCAGTAAGTATGGTGCTGGCCACGCCCCCCGTCGGCAAGGGAGGAAGCTTCATGGAGCAGTATCAGCAGTACTCCGCCCACTGTGAGGCCGCGGACAGCGGCAATGGCAGCGACCTCGAGAGCAACGGCATCCCGGCCAAGCCGGACGACAGTGAGGAGAGCGGACCCTCCTCCCTGGGCAGCGACTCCATGCACGGCAGCAGCACGGAGTACGTCCGCCAGGCCGCCTCCCAGCCAAGTGGACAGCGGCAGCGCCAAAAGTCGCTAAGGGCCTTGGGCGCCCTGCTACCAGATAGCCTGCTCCGTGACATTCGAGATCGACGCGGGTCCGAATTCGTGGTGCAGTTGTCCAGCAAGCCCGAGGAGAAAAAGATCCAGGCCAAGGCCCCGGAGCAGCAGAGCAGCCCGTTACGTCTGGCCCGCGAGTCGCTGAGCGAGGAGAAGATCGAGGAGCTGCGGGCGGCCGTGGAGCGAGCCAACTTTGTGCAAACCGGTGAGGAGACGCTGGACAGCATTGAGGCCGCCCCGCAATCGCTGCCTGCAAGCAGCAGCAACATCAACTACAAGTATGCGGACGACCAATACTACAGCTTTCACATCAACGAGCACGAGAACTTCCCCAGCTTCCCGGGCAACGGCGACGAGGTGGACCATTCCCGCGGAGCAGGTGCGGGAGCAGAGGCGCAGAGCGGGATCCTAACGGAGCAGCAAGACCTCTTCGCCGGCTATCGGGATGTGCGCTGCGGGGCCGGTTCAACGCAGTCCACCATCAGATCGGCCAAGGGAACGGTGCGGGGCGTCAGGAACCGTGTGCGCAATGGAATAGCCACGTTCTTGCAGCTTCACCAGCAGCCCAATGCCAAGGTGAGTCGAGGGATCGGGACTAAGATGGGGATGGAAGAGGAATATTAGAATACGCTAGGGGTCAGGCGAGGGCAGAGGCAATTATCGTGCTTAATAATGGATTTATTTTCTATCGAAACTTGCAATGCACTAAAACGTTAAAGTATATTTCTCTGGCTTGATAGTTGCTTTAATTCATTTGGAATTTGTTTAAAAAATTTTTAAAATTTACATATTTAAAAGAAACTCATCATCATATACTGCGTGGCTTAAGTAGTTTCACTGCTGATAGCTTCAGTGCGTCTTAAATGTAACGATTTAAAGTTATTTGAATTAAAACCTGATGCCAGCTGACTCAATATATCTTCGCTACAGTTTCGACTGCCGCTGTAAATATGGATTCCGATATGAATATTCAGTTATTGGCGGTTACTCGGTTCCCACGCCGCTGGGCGTTGAGTCACCTGCTTTTCGGCCGCCCAGAAATTATGCAATTTGCGCGTTGCGAGCGAGCACTCTGCCAATTGTCTGGGAGAAAGTGCTGGTCTTTCAATATCTCCCGTATTCCGTATCTGTATTTTGTATTGGGGGCCAGCGCAGTTGGCCCGTAATCTAATGAATATAAGTAAGCTGCGCTTTCAGCGTCTTCGCGAGGTTTCTCGACTTCTTCAATTATAATGGAAACCGTTAAGTGGCTTATTTTGTCTCCGCCGATGTCGCTTTGTATGCGCTTAGCGCTCGTTTACAACTTGCCCAGATAGCGCGGATGGCTTAACTCGGCTCATGCCAGACCAGATATCTTGGCCGAATTCGGCTTTGTTTTCCGCTTTTCGTTCCCAGAGATTGGTGGTGGCTTGGTGCGCCGGATTGACGCGACTAATCGCAGTTAATGTCGGGCAGTTGGGGCAGCTGGAAAACAAATAAAAGAACAGCTAATTCAGCTAATTCCGTATGGAATTGCCATCGTAAACGCGCTCTTGGACACAGTTTCTTTTTCCGAGGCGTGTTCTCGGAACTAGTTTTGCATAAAGTGATCCGAGATTGTGAGGCAAATTAATTCATTTGATAAATCAATATCTCCGTTGATTTATGTTCATTGCCGTAGAGAGCTTTCTAGGTTTTGATTTAAAGTCTTTTGAACACAAGACATTTGATGGGTTAATTTATAGCGATGTCTTCGAAAACAAATATCAATGTACCGCATTTTGATTCATGCTTGCATTTCGATGCTGCAATTATTCTTTGAAGTCTGCAAAGATAGCTTTTGGATTGCATAAGTTTTAGTGATTCGATTTAACGATCAATCTTCATTGACTATAATTGTTTCCCTTTCCTATACCTGTGATAAACCTATTCATTTTATTATATTGAAGAGCTTTCTACTATTGCGATTGGGTAAATTATCTTATACAAACTCTTAAAATTTCGCATCTTAATATCGGAAATTATCTGGATTGCTGCCATTAGGAATTCCCCATCGCAAGTGACAGCTGGCTCATATTAGGGTTTCGAAATAGTTGTGATCGATTTCGGGTCTATCCACATTGAACACCGTTTAGGATTGGAAACCTGTCCCCATTTGATGGATTATCGCCCCAACGTTTTTCCGCCCATTTGAGCACTTTTCCCCGCTTTACCTCTGTCAGCCGTGACTGGAGCTGGAGTAGAAATCTTTTCTGGTCCATAAATACCTTACTGGCGGGGTATTGTTTTTTTATGCTTTTTAATTTTTATTAGCTGCCCCGCGCTCCCATTTCGCTGCCGCTCAGAAATTTCCCTTTGCCTAATTTAATGAGCAGATTTCAGATCACTTTAATTGTTTCTCCGAGTTAGTCTCTGACTGCCGTCGAGTCCGGGCTTTGCTTTTGCTTTTGCATTTCACTTTCCGAGCCACAGAGCCGAACTTGATGAATTGATGGAATGATAGCAGACCAGGAACACAACAGCCAGCGGATCAGCATAACTTAAGTGGATGCTAACTGAATAGAAATGTTTTATGGCCTTATAGCGGCTCGCATGCAAATTAGGGGTACGGGGCACTCTGGCCACAATGAGGAAAGTGAGATGCTGTTAATTATGGTGCAGCCCCAGTATGCAGAGCAGTAAAAATCGAAAGTGAAAAGGCGGCGGGTCTGTCGGTCTGCCTTTGCTTTGGCCTTTTTCCAGCTCTTTTGATCCAAGCTCAATGCTCGCCGCATTGCTGGGAGCCATAATTAGACCGCTCACCGCCGAATCTTCGATGGCCGGCCAACAAATTGGAGGTGCTGAAAACACAACATTCACAACTCATTTTGTCACCTTCGAGAAGCCTCAGTCTCAGCCACAGCTACAGCGGCGGTGCGATGCGATGCGGAGCAACGCTGTGCTCTGCGGCATTAGCCTCCATCTCGATGTGGCTGTTGCCCAACTCTTCGATTGCCAATCACTCCACCGCTGGCTCTTGGCCATACAAGTGACCTGCTTTCTCTTTTGTCCGCTTATTGGTAGCATTGCTGCTGCGCCGCCGATATTTCTGCTGCTGTTACTGCTGCTGCGACTGCTTCTGCTGCTGCCAAGTTGCACCTCCGCCGAGTTGACGAGCCAAAGGTCAAGCGTGCAAATCACGTGTGGCAATTGTTAATTGCCAGTGTGCTGGGTTTTCGGCAATGCTAATCGCCAGCCGTCGCTGACATTGAACCACTGACAGATGACTTGCCACTCAGCGGACTCGAGATCGGGCTTTTCTTTTCGCTAAAGGCAATCCACAGAGTTGAATTGGAAAAACAGCTCGGCAACGGCAACGTTCACTTAGAGCTGGCTTGGAGCCGAGCTGACTTTCCATTTGACCGCAGCTCGTTTGTTGTCTGTTTGCTTGCCAGCCAGCTTGTTTATTGTCGCTTTGGTTCGTGCTGCGTGGCTTTGAACTTTTTCTACAGCTTCAGCTTGTCGTGAAATATTTCTCTCGCTTTTGTCTATATCGTTTATCGTTGACAACGGCACATGCAGCTGCATCTCTCCCGGAATGCCTGATGCTGTCTGCATTTTCCTTCACTTCCCATTCCCATAACCCCTCGGGCTTCTCCAGCTTATTAATTTTTTGTCCTGCCAACGCAATGCAAATTCTCATCGCACCGGTTTCGAGATTCTTCGATCCAGTATACAGGATAGTAATATCGAATAAAGAAATCTTCTTTCAGATTATTTATTTCGAAAACTAGTTATTCTCTTATGGGTAATACATACGCAATTCCAAGTATGAGATTCCTTTATGTAAGCCTTCTTGGTTTGTTTTTACAATATATTTTGTGTTACTTTTGTGATCTTCACCAAAAGTAACTATTGAAATCATTCAATTTTAAATAAAAATATTTAAATGAAATTATTTTATTATATTGCATCGGCTTTGCCCTGTGCTGTAAGTCCATCTCCACGGTTCATTGATACCTGTGGTGTATGTGGGCATTAGCAGGTGGGGGAATTGGTATTGGTATCGGGATCGGGATTGGGATCGGATCGGATCGGAGCGACTCGCGTCGTCTCGGCTTGGTTCATTAGCCAAAGCAGACGCCACCAAAGTTGGCCAACTAACGGAAATGTTAATTGTCAAACGAAACAGGTTCGGGCTTACAAAATAAGACATCATAAATTGTCGGGAAAACATTCCAGGTTCCATTGTGCCGCCCGTCGTCGCTGTCTCTCCATGTCTCTGTATCTGTCTTTAGCTGCTTGCGTTGTCGATTGCCTAGCAGTTTTCCTATTATTGCTTAATTGTATTGATTAATAGGATTTTGAGTGACATGCAGAGTTGCCCGGTTACGTGACTCCAAGCTAATGAACCCGCAGCTCTGGCAGCAACGAGGGGCTGAGGTTTTCCACAAACCAGCCGCAGATCAAGTTGAAGTTTCCAACCAGTTTTCGGCACCCGAATCCCAATTTCACTTGTGGCTTTTTGGCTGAGACCCGATTCTAGCTCAAATGCTTTCAATGTCAATTTTCAACAACTGCACCTGGAGAAAATTTCTTTAATATGCAAAATAAATTTGGAGAGGATTAATAGGATGAATAGATATCTAAGGGCATTGCAACGAATCCTTAATAATTATGTTGTTGAATTTAGTTAAACAAAACCCACACCGATTTCTTTTAACATTGGACAAGTAACAAAGACACAAGCATTATAAAACCTGATATATAAATAAATAAATTCGCATGCATCGATCTTTTGTATTATAAAGCGCATAAAGGTCCATTAGATAGTGGTTTGACAGCTGAAATCTCGACCGATTCCGCGATACGCCTGTCGAGTGGCTTCCGCCTAGCCTTTGTCTGCGGTGGCCTTCATCCTCAGCTGGTGGAGACCCAATTTGGCATTGCCATTCTTGCCTGACCATGACAAACTTCGAAATCCGCGCTCTGTGGCGAATGCTGCGCCGATTTCCAGTTTCCAGTTTTCGGTGGCCTGCTTTCCGCCGCCAAACCAGAACTCAAACTAATCTCCGCTCTTCTCCTCATCCCATCCGCAGAACTTCAAGGAGAAAGACCTGGGCAAGGTGGTACTGTACACCACCAGCATGGGCATCATCCGGGACACGTACACGAAGTGCGCCAATGTCAAGCAGATACTGCGCACCCTGCTGGTCAAGTTCGAGGAGCGGGACGTCTTCATGAGCGTGGAGTACCAGGCGGAGATGCGCCAGCGGATGCAGGCGGGCCAGGTGCGAGTCCCCCAGCTGTACGTCGAGGGCCAGCACATCGGCGACGCCGAGACTGTGGAGCGCCTGAATGAGTCCGGCGAGCTGAGGCAGCTGCTCAAGCCCTACAAGTCCATGGCCAGCACCTTCACCTGCCAGACCTGCGGCGGCTACCGCCTGCTGCCCTGCCCCTCCTGCAACGGCTCCAAGAAGTCCGTGCACCGCAACCACTTCACCGCCGAGTTCGTGGCGCTCAAATGCATGAACTGCGACGAGGTGGGCCTGGTCAAGTGCCACAGCTGCTGAGCTGCAAGCTGCTAGCTGCCAATTGTGTCTGCATTTCCGCTCCGCCGTAGATCACCGTAGTTGTAAGCCCAGTTAATATTAGTCACACCAACTAACAATCGCATTACTCTAGGTCTAAGTAGTAAATAGCAAAACAGTACGTGGTCTCTGCGTTTCTTTCTGGAGAATGGGAGTATGGGGTTGATATTTCAAGGAAAAGTAACAAAAGTTTGTAATCGCTTTGGGTCATTAATTTTTATCGGAGCACTGAAAACTGAATGAATTACTTAAATAAAATCCCAGTTGTAAGTGTAAGTGAACTTAATATAAGTCTATCCATAAAGATTAATTGAGATACTCTAGGTCTAAGTAGTAAATAGTTAATAAATGCAAGCCTCTGTGTTTTCTTTCGGGTGGTTTTAAATCGTCGTAGGCTCTTGTATGACAATACCGGTAATTAATTTCTCTACAGAACAGATTTGGTCGAATAATGAAACATTTTATCATGAGCAAACTAATATTTGCCGGCAAATAAACAGCCGAGAGCGCAAAGCATATATTTTGAATGCAATTTAGCTAGTTTAGCGCTTTAATTTTTCATTAATTTGCAATGGAACCGCAAAGTATGCAAAGCTTAAACCGATTTAGCGTTCAATTAAATGTTGCCCGCCCCTTGAATGCTTAGCGGGGCTTAAAATTAATTTAGATATTTGTTGATTGTGCTGCATACTTTTCGGCTTTGTGATGCCAGTTCGCTTCAAAGGGTTAACACATTACTCTGTTATGATCAACCTTTTATTACAGCATTGCCCGGACCATTGCTCTTCGGTTTTCTGGAGTCTGGAGCTGTGACTTACTGCCCAACTAAAGCAAGCCGAAACTATGCCACCGCAAAGCTGGGCAAGACAAAGAGTATATATTTCAGGAAATAGTTAAATGTTATGGAGGGGCAAGGGCATACATGGCCACAGACTCAGTACTGGTACACACTCTCGCCTGCTTGCGAGCAATGATTGCTTTCTACCCGAACTCCTCGCCCGCTTCTGGGATCCAGCCCGTCTCATGCATCTATTCTGCTGGATCTGCACTGGAAAAGATTCCTTTTACTCCCGAAAATCTGTAAATCTTCAATATATTATTGGAATTTAAAATGATTTTTTACCTCACAACTTGACCTGTTCTATATTGTTTAATAAAGCTCCTCTTGCTTGACACAGTGTTCCTCTAACGCCCTAAAACTAAGCCATTTCTCTCAGTGTCGCCGCTGGCTCGGGGCAATTATGTAAACCGGCTTTTCTCTCTTTGCACCACACCGGCCATGCAATTTTCTCGCGCCATTTAATTTTTGTCGGCCTGCTCCTGTCGAGCAGGGAATGCGGCAAGGAGCGGCTGCTCTCTTGCCTTTCTGCCAGTTAGCCAGCCATTCGGCGTTGCCATTTGCTTTTGGTGTCTTTGTTAGTTATTGTTATGGCCCTTTTTAATGTTATTTTCCACTTGGCTCACACTTTTGTTAACATGCCGCCCCCGAACGCACAGAGCCCGCAATCCACTGACCAACCGAACTGACCAAAGGAAACCCTTTTCCTTCGGGGGAGTGGCGCCTGGCTGTTGTGGACTATTGTGTTTCCGCCGCCCGATGACCCCCAGATCGTTAAATTCACAGGCGGCTACATTGTAATTACCGAGCGGGGCCGGGCCATTGAGGCACCGAACCACCATGCGACCCGTCGAGTTCCCGGCCCAAATCCTCGGCCAAGGCGGCTTGATTTATGGGCCAACGACGGCGTCGTCATACGCAATTTTTCATAAACAATTTGGCACAGTAACATACCAATATTCAGGGATTGGAGTCGGCCTGCCTGGGAGCGCGGGGACCCCGAAAATATTAAAATATATATATATTGTAAATACCGGTAATGCTGACAAACGGGAGCGACGCCATGTGAGTGCCGACTGGTGGCCCAGAAGCAGCGGGATGGCAGTCGAGTTGCAGGACTCTGCTCCGGAGTCAGGATCCGGTGTGCCGCAGAGTGGCAGCTGGTCGCTCCGGCTGAAGTCAGGACCGAATAAGACACTTGAAAAAATCGAGTCAGCTGGAAGCTCCACCAATTTCTTCGCAACAGGAAACGATTTTTATACATTAAAAAGAGTAATGGAATTTTTTAAATATAATTAAAAATAATATTAACTTTGTATTTCCTTTAAGAACCTCTTTTATTATCGTTTAAAAATATAATTATTTACATATAAATAATTATAAAACACCGTAATATATGTCATACATTTGGGAGCCCAATTAACTTAATTTTAAATTTATTCCCATGTCTATTACATATTTTAGTTACACTATAAATTTACTATATTAACCATATATTTTCTTTGAGTGCATGTAAACCACCTACCAAACAGCACCCGCTCCTGGTTGCCTCCGCCTTTGTTAAACTTTATCCGCGGTAATTAGTTTATGCGCGCAATTTCATGTGCAATTTGGCCATTAAATATTTTTTGTGCCTGGCCCTGGCCCGGGCGGGGGCATCGCGCATTATTATTTTGCCATATTTTGCCATATTCCGAGCTGGCTGTGGCCCAGAAATAGGAGTATCTAAAAGCGATACACTGTGGCGGGCGCAGGTGCTGCGGAGCTCTGGCTCACTATAAATTAGTGTGTCAGGCGGACGGCGGCATCGCTCCCAATTGGCGACAAATAAAATTAGCCACACAATATGTTTTTGGCAAAAACTTTCAAATTGTTTTGGCCACCGCTCCCGCAGCTCATTACACTCTTGTTCCGCTCCGGGCCGCTCCGCTTCGTTGCTCTATATTCCGCTCTACCCTGGTCCGTTCTGTTCGAATCGGGATGGCTACAAATCACGGGCAGCTACTCAACGGATTATTAAGTGAAAATTATGGCACTCCAAAGGCTCATAAAGCATTTACAATGCCTCGACCGAGGCGACCAGCGACGGTTAGTTACATTTTTTATTGTCACTGGGCTCGGGTGTCGGGCGTCGGGTGTTTGCCGTAACCCATTTGCCGGCTGTCTGCCATAAAACTAGCATAGCTCACATTACGGTCCAGTCTAAGTCTCAGTCCTTGGATCCAGATACGGATTCGGGCCCTGAAAGGGAGTAGCTCCGCGCCCCTAGCTGAGAGTGTGCATAAGTTTTAATCTGCCTTCGTTACAATCAGCTGGTTTCTGCAGTTGCTGCCAGTAAAAAAGTACATAATAAGGGCTTTGGGTAGAGTGAAGATGGAATACACTTACTTGAAAAAGGACATTCTAACTTAATAAAAAAATATAAGGACAATAGACCCAAAAACTAAAGATTCCACATCCGGTCTCTACAAGTATTAGAAAAGGTTAACAAGAATTTTCTATTTAAATGTAGGGAAATCCGTCACAAAGTGAGTATTCACTTCCTATAGTTTCCCTAAAAAAACGAAAAGAAAAGTGCATAACAGTTCGGGAGCAGCGTATCTAGAGCAGTAAATAAAATAAAAAGGCAAAGTGTGGCCAAGAGATAGCAAAAGTAAGCATAGAATTGATTAAAATTTATGCTCCCTGCTCACACTCGCACACTTGCACATCCCGGGGCAGGCAGAGCACATGTGCTCCATAAAGATATATCTCTCAGACAGCCATCCGCTCTTATCGAAATCTCCGAACTGCGTTGGCTTAAACAACATTTTGATTAAATTATTTTAATGGCAAGTGCGAGATATATGGTAAATATATGCGCCGCATCTATCGCCGCCTCATCTTGCGCCACTGACGCAGCAGCCAATTAATTCAGCTGCGAACTATTAAAGCACACACTGGGCGCTCATAAATTGAGGCATGAGTTCGAGCCAGAGTCGGAGGCGGAGTAGGAGGCGGATACGGAGTAGGAGACGCAGTCGGAAGGAGCTGAAGTACCAGCAGAGAACATCATGAACCAATTCTCCAGAGTGAGCTGCAAATGAATGAATATTTCATAGACGCGAATCCGGATAGATGCACAGATGCAAAGGCGCTGCCATCGCGGTATTAGCTAAGCAAGCAGCTGATGGACGGCTCGGGATTCGCCACGGATTCGCTAGACTAACTACACTGGTAGAAAAATTGGAAGGAAGGCAGCTTGTTACCAGTAAGCGTGCTTATACATTAGGAAAATTAAGCTCCAAACATCTTATAAACCTTGTAGAAAGTCAAGTAAGAGTCACTTAAGTTCCGGTTAAATTTGAAAATCAGCACAAGCCAGAGATTTTCACACTTCATTTGGAGGCAACTCTCTTTTTCCGAGTGTCTGACCGTACTCTAGTCCCCATTTTGGGAACCCACCCGCATAGACCGTCTCAGCAGAGACTCCTCTGTGGCGCTCCTTTTCCCACTCCTCTGCCCGCATTTTGGGATAGATTCCGTACTCCTCCGATGGTTCAGGGCCGCTCCGACTGACTGGTAAATATTTATTGAACACGATTCGCTCGTTAGGCGGACGCAGCACACACATCGGGAGCTGAGTCCCTCATGTCTGTTGCTCTGTATTTCTTTTCACTTTGATTCATTCCTGAGCATTTTTCAATTCCTTTGTGTGTGTGTGTCGGTGGCATACCCTCACGAAGAAGAGCATTAACTGGGCACTAAAATAGAAGACTCTGCAGGTGGACTTAGCTGTGGAAATATAGCCGAGAGCCCAGAAAATTAGACGTCTTCTAAGCCTTTTAGCATCAAAACCATAGGAACAGTTTGTGATTACCAAAAATACATAACAATACAAACCAGTTGATGTTAAGTTGAAATTGTGCTTCACTCTGCATGGCGGAGGGTTTGTGGATGCCCATTAGCTGGGTCAATTTTCCTGTTCGCCTCCCATTGTTGTCTATTTTTTTTGATTTTTTTTTTTTGTGAAAGGGCATTTGGAAAATACATTTTCCACCTAGATGTTTTCTACGATTCTTATCTAGGGCGCTTTGCTCCAAGTCAAGCGATCTGTGTGCAAATTTCCCACTGTCCCAGTGTGTGCCTGACTGTGTTAGTTTTAAATTTCGGCTTAGCCTGTCCGCCCGGCTCAATAGGCCAGGCCGAAAAAGAAGCAGTTAATAAAATCCCCTGACACGGAGGCGTTTACATAAGCTTTTAGCAAATAATTGAGTGTGCGTGCCTTTGTTGCTATTGTGGTTGTTGTATTCCGATTCCGATTCTGATTCGGATTCAGGACTCTGATTCTGCTGTTGTTGTTGTTGTTGTTTGCACGTGTATCGTGCGATTGGCAAAATTGCTGGGATTCGAGTCCCAGCGGATCCCGGTCCTGGGTCTCCTTGGGTTATGGTCTCCGTTTCATTTCCACAAGTTCGAAATTCAATTGAATTTGCAAAAATTGTTGTTTACATGTCGATTTGCTTGTTTGATTTATGCAAAAAGTGTGTGTGCCGTCCCCCAGAGCACACACTCCGCACTCCTGATGATGTGTGCCCAGAGATTTGCTAGGCCCGAAATAATCTTGGCCCCGAAACTGGAGGACTGACTCGACTGTACTTCAGTGCTGGTCAGCTGAGGGCCGTTTTCCGCTTCCTGTGTGTGGGCGGCGCATTAAACGAAATTAGCTGCCAATGGGCGAATGGCAGATTGCATCTGGGCGGTGGAGGGCGTGGCATTAATAGACTTGGGACCGAACCTTTTGTTCAGTGCTTGGGGGAATACGACGATTTCAATCTTGTTTGATAAATTTTTCTATTTACATACGCTTTTGTTGGGCTTCCGGCTCCCACTTGCCACTTGGAATGGGCATCACGTATACGCATTACGCATACGCCGCGTTATCCCAAGGACTAAGAGCTTCGCCGCTTGCCCGCTAAGTGCAGCGCTGGCACTCTGAATTCCATCAACGTCAGCCCACATAATGACCTGACCAACACAACTCCTTGGACGTCGGAAGAGGCGAAGAGGAGGGGAAACCCCACAATGCAATACTCGAGGAGAAGAAAAATTTGTCTTCCCAACAAGTTGCAGTCAAGTTTGCCGGCGAGCTGGGGCGGATAAACATTTTTCAGCAGCAATAAATAATAACGCAGAACGGAGGACGGAGAGCAGAGAGGGGAACGGAGAACGAAGAATCGTGGCGAGGAGGAGAAATATTAATAATAAAAGCACACAACAGCAGTGCGCATAAAGGGACAGGACAATGGATGCGAGCTGGACAGAATCTGGGCAGCCAACAAGAAAAGTGCATCCACGAATAAAATCAAAGCCATCAACTGCAATTGCGGCAGCGGAGGAGCCGGAGGAGAGAAGAAAAACTGAGGAAAGGCGGATTGAATGGTTATTGGAAGTGCTCGGTAGGGATACCCGTACTCCTCCCCGAAAATAAAACTTTTGCGCTTCCCTCACGGCCATAAAACTATTACGCAAGATGCATAAAGACTTTGTCAAGTGGAAAAATATGAAAAAGTTTTACATTTCTATGCAAAAGGCAGTCTTGTAAATTGCTTGCCCAACCCAATAGACACTGTGTATGTATAGACGCTCTGCATATAGGCCAAGTAGAGGACCATATGCGCTCGTGTTATCAGCGGCTGCCTGCTAGGCGTGTGTGAAAATTGACAAACTTTTTGATCCGTACTAATTGCCCTAAAAGGCCATAAAATTTGGGCTTATTAGGTGGCCCATCAATATGGGGGAATCGCTTTCACGACTGCGTTATTAAATTACAGTTAATAAAAACCTTTAATGGCCGATTTAAAGATTACAGCAATTTTGCCCGGCTTTGTTTCGCTCCGAAGGCAAGGCAAACAATGTGGCAAGTCACTAGGCACACTTTCAATTTTCGGAAAACACATAAAACTTGATTATCTTGATTAAATTGCAAATCAAAAACATGTTTCAAGGATTACTTGTGTGCCACACAAACACGCACTCCCACACAGGCACACACATTCAGTGAGAGCTTATCAAACCGCACACAAACACCAGCACACATCCAGGGATATTTGTATACACAGGGCTACATTGTGAGGATATAAATAATAATTGTAAACTGCAGACAAGATTGCCAGGCAACCCGAGTGTGTGGGTGCCCCATGTTAATCTGTTAACAAGGAGCTTAGATCGATTTCATTCCGAAAGTGTTTATATCAATTTAAAGTAATTACAAGCAGCCACAAACAGAGGCAGAATCTGCAAGTCTCCTGATGTCACTCGAAGGTATGCTAGCAGCTGGTTGAGAAATAGATTGTAGCCACGCTCTGCAAACTCCTTTCACCGGAGCTGAATCCTGGAGTAGATCGAATCGCAGGCATTTCAAGTGCCAAACTACATAGACAATGGTTGCAGCTGCGGCAGTTTGGGTTGCCTAGAAGTTGCGTTTTGCCATTAATATGATTATTGATTCAGTTCGACAAGAGTGGCCAACGATTTTCTTGTGGGTGTTGATTAATGTCAATCAACTGATTAGGAGTTGCAAACATCCTGCATGACAGCACCTTTGTGTCCTCTGATTACAATTGCCCAGGCATCCGGAAAATAATTGAAATTGGAAATGTATTATTTTTCTTTGGCTTAAAAACCCAATTGTTTAATATAAGAGCCTATTGAGTTTGTTTATCCAGTTGTCAAAGTTTATTTTTATTCCTCAAAGGCTTATTTACTTTTTAGTAGAAAGTAAATATTAAATGGATATGTGCTTTCTAAGTAGTTATTTGCAATGTACTTGATCTTTATATCACAAATCAAATAGTTTATAATGTTCAGAAAGTTTCCTTAAAGATTTCGACTCATAATAAATGAGTTATATTTCTAGATTTTTTAGCGTGTGGAGTGCAATCGCTGGGAATGTTTAAGCTACATAAATGCATGTTTTGTGTGCTAATTAAATGTCAGCCCGAAAGCGTCGACTTAAAAACTTTGTTATGTTGCACTGAGCACGAGATGTACGAGTTTCGGGCTTACAGCTGAGCACCTCGGGCCCTGGTAAATCTGGAAATGTCAAAGAGATTAGCTGAGCAATGGGCGTGGCCGGGGGAGAGGGCGGTGCTGAGGAATGCCCAAACTAATCTTACCAATTCTAAGCGCATTGTCTTGCCAACTTCTGCGGGCTAGTTACGCCTTTTGTCCGTGTTCCTGCTTCTGCTCTCTATCTCTCCCTTTCTGACCAGGGGCTGATGTTAAGGGGCGTGGCAAGGATAAAAAACTCAGTGTACGTACGTGTGAGCAAAAAGCAAAAAGTGCCAGCGGCCCCTTGTCGATGTGTGTCTGCCTCTACCTGAGTATTGGTGTCGCTGTGGCTGTGTCTGTGTCTGTTTGCGTTGCACTTATGCACATGTGTGCAAACAGACAGGTGGGGCAAGGATGAGGCAGGCGGGGGGCAGCAGGCGGCAGGAGTTGAGTAGATGACGCTGTAATAGCATTCAAAACTCTTACTAATGAGCAGGCAAAGCGCACAAGGAGCGAAAGAGAAAGCGGGTCGCCACGCGGCGAGGAGCTGGCTGGAAAAGCGGGGCAAGCTTTTCCGGGCAGGTGATGTGTTGTTGCCCCAAGCGCGTTGCCAGCAATGCTTGAACCAATTTTACATTGTACCTCGCAGAAGGAACGAGAGCGCCGATGCACAGAGACAAACAAAAGGGTAAAAAACTGTTTTCAAAATTTAATAAAATTTCAAATAGAAAAGTCTTTATGTATGGCTTATAAAGGTAAAAATCACCAATCAATTTTAAAACTTTTTATTTAAGAAGACAATAAAATCGCCATACTACTGTATCACTAATAGCCCTTAGAAGTTATTCCCTTGAGCTGTGACTCTCTTCCCCGATTCCTCTTTTGGGAGCTTAAACAATGACTCTACATATAA
The DNA here is from genome assembly GCF_030179895.1 of Drosophila kikkawai. Classification (NCBI taxonomy): domain Eukaryota; kingdom Metazoa; phylum Arthropoda; class Insecta; order Diptera; family Drosophilidae; genus Drosophila; species Drosophila kikkawai. Next base: position 24,711,839 of record NC_091731.1, on the reverse strand, counting down.
GAAACTTCCAAACTGAGGGCTTTTCCCGCTGTGCATGCAAGCGGGTGGCAGAGGTCATTCTCAGAAGGCAACAGCAACGGCAACCAGCTTCAAACTAATTGTGCAATTATTTTTGCATAAAGTGGCATAAACATGGCTAGAAGAGGCATTATGCGAGTGGCCTGACTTTTGCAACACAGGAGCATGTGTGATGCTGCCGGCCCACTCCCAAGCAGCGGAGGGAGGGGAAAATGCGGGATAGCGGCGCCGGAAAGTGCCGGAGAGAGGGGCGAGGCGCGTGCCTAAGTGGCACTCGTAAAATTTGAATGTAATATTCATTATTTTTTGCACATTGTCTGTCCGTCCGATTGTCTGCCTGTCAGTTAGTTACATTTCGGCTTTACTTTGTTGCGGCTGCCGCCGATCCTATGTGTGTATGTGCATGCGGGTGTGACTGTGTGAGAAACTCTGTTTAAGGATGATTAAAGTGGCTACGAAGCTGGCTACGTTACGCATACGTCAAGTGGTACGTGTGCCAAGTAAATTCACTTAAAACAGAAACTACACTAATTATGGCCAAAGCAAAGTTGTTCCTGGAAATGTAACTTGTAAAATTAGGTTTTCAACTGATTGCGGTTCCCACAAGGCAATTAGTTATGCTTGAATGCTGAAGAGTATCCCCAAGGACTGTACAAATGATGCTATGAATTATTGAGAGTCAAGTTTATCTATATAGTTATGGAAGTTATGAGGTTACTTACCATAAAAAAATTAAATAGGCTAATAAAAGCAATTAGGAAAATCAAGCTAAACACAAAATAGGATTATTAAATTAAATGAAAGCTAAGAGATTGCAGTGAAGTGAATTTAACTTACAAATTTACTAATAAAAGAATATGTATACCCTTGAATTGTGTAGTGGGATCTAAAGGATCGATTTGGAAATCGATCACAAATAAGTCAAAAATAAATCAATTTCAATTCGGAAAGCTTGTTTGTGATGGTTCTATGCGTTGCAAACATCCATCTAAAATATAGTAACCTCCAAGGGGTGCCTAAATTTAATTTAAATACAAACTTCCTTTCATCGCCACAAATAGATGTAGTCAACCACAAACTAGTCTTGTACCTTAATTGAATTCCATTCTGGAAACTCATAATCGAATGGTATATATATACTTGTCTTTTTTGGGCCAGAAGCTGAGGCTTTGAAAGCCAGCGAACCGAATGGGCCAACCGAAGTTGGCCAAGTTCTGAAAAGGCTTCATGGCATTTTTTCGACAATTAAAATTAAAATTTGAATGAAATGAAGGCCGGAGTGTGTGCGGCTGTAGTGTGCAGGATAGCCACAACAGAGAAAACCAAGGGAAGTACAACAAAACAGACCGCAGCCCACCAAGCCAAACAGAAGTGCTACACACAGGGAAAAAGTCGAGTCGTCGTCTGGGCCAGGAATTCGTGCAAATATGTAAATGAAATTGTGCGACTCGGCGCACACATACACAACACACCCGTTCGTGCACCCGCATATGGTGGGTGCGCTGCAACCTCTGCAGCAGCAGCAACATCTACAACATCCCAGCAACTAGCAACTAGCAACTGGCAACTGGCAACTCGCAACTTGCCACTAGGCGAGGTGCAAATGTCTGTGCGGCTGGCTTTTGCTTGTAGTTCGTTGACTTCTGAAGTCCCTCTTCTCGGGCGAGGGAGCGGTGGGGCCCTTGCACTTTGGCGCTACATTTATTACATTTGTAATTGCTGTCAGGCGGAGTTGCAGTTGCCACTGGGGTGGAGCCCTAATTACCATGACCATTCCGGATTTCACTTTCGGAGAGCATTTTGGCGGGAGTTGACGAAGCCAACCTCAATGTATTACCAGTTCAAGCCATAAAGGATAGGTTTGTTAAATTTAAAATTAATAAAGTAAAGTAAGTTCACTTAAAATAATTTAAACTATAAAATCTTGGCTCGATCGTTTCTGGGGTAGCCACATATAGTACACATACACAAGCGGAAGTCGTTGGCAATCGAAGCCGCTTCCTGGAGTTTTGCGGGCTCTCTGCCGTCCTGCGGCTTCGCCTCTAGCCGGCTCCTTTGACTTTCACTTTTGTCCGGATTTCTGTGCCTTCCTGCATGCGAGTTCCGTATTTAAAATGCCTTTGCATATTTCATTAACATTTTAAAAATGCATGAGCTGCTAATTGAAAACGTTTGTCGTGCCCCAGCGCTCCCGCCACACTCCCACTCCCCACATGCGGAGATCCCGGACTTAGTGGTGCGTAGAAGAGGAGGGGGGGGGGGGTTCTGGGTAAAAAAAGGTCAAAAGGTGCCATCGTAGCACTCAAAGGCCGGGCAACATAGTTTAGCACTTTGCTCCGCTATTGCCCAAGAAATCAAAGCTTCTCGCAAGCCTTCCGCCCCTGCCGTCGCTGCTAATGTATACGACCTGCACTCAAAGTTCGCCTGTAGCAGGGCCAGTCCCTGGGTCGTCGGGCTTGGCTTCCTCTTATTGTATGCGAAAATACCCGGACACATGTACACACGAGGTCTCCGGGGTCAGAGCCGCATACCCTTAGACTCACACACACTGGCACACCTTCAATCACTTCCGCTGAACGATGAAGTAGCTCTTTTGCACGCTATTATTTTCCGGGATACCGCCGTAGAGCCGTAGTCCTATGTAATTGGAACGTGTGAGAAATATCAAGCGACGGCACAAGTCAAAGCTAAAGCTGTTTACACTGCAACAAAGTCGTATTCCCCGAATCATTGGCTTAATTATATACCACTTAGTCCCTGTATTTAAATATACTTTCCTGGTACCCCTAACAATTACAAGGATCATAGAAAAAATATTACGAATCGTAGAGCCATCGACATCATTTAAGGTACCTTCTTCAGAATGTAGTGTTGGTAAATATAAATTGTTAAGAGTATATTTGTTCTTTAAGATATAATTAGCTTTAAAATGTTGATGTACTTGGATTTCTGCTACTTTTTCCGTGTATCTCGGGCAAAAGTCGCTTAAGCTGCGGCCCTGTTTTGCCGGATGTCCTGTTGGAAGCGTAAATAGGCATAAAACAACGAAAAGAACATTTCTATTACCCCTTCGCAAGGCGTTTGGCATTTGTCTGGCCGATAGAAGCCGCCAACACCGAGACTCGAACCTGGAACCTTGCAGCTCTCACTCGGGCCTCGCGCCCGGGCCTCTAGCCAGCCGTGAAAACTTGTCTAAAGTCCTACGGCAGCGAGGCGGAAACGCTGCCAGGAGCTGTCTAATGGCTACGCAGAAATCCAGAGGCAATCCGACAGCGATCCCCTTGCATAGGCATTTCAATTCACTGGAAATGCAAATTGCCAGGGCAACGCGAGCAGCCAAAACGCTACTACGGCAGCTCATTATGCCAGCCGTGGCCTTTGTTCTGCCACTCTGCCACGGCAGTGGAAACGGTGGAAATGCTGAAGTGGAAGTGGAAAACGAGTTGGCTGCCACCTCGACCACTTGACACCTGGCACGGCTCCTGCCGCTCTGCAGCCACGGAGCTGTTCTAGGGCCCTGCTGCTCCTGCTGCAGCCAGGATACACTCTCGGCAACCGCAAAAGCTTGCTTAGCCAGTCTTAAAGTCGCCAGTGGAAAAGAACAAGGAGCTGAGCCTGAGACAAAGCAAAAGTAACCGTAACCGAAACTGCAGCCGTGGCCAAGTGCCAAATACACGTGCAGCTTGCACGTACGCCGTCATACCAATGCCACACCCCCTTGACCCTTTCCTTAGTCCGCCTCGCGATAAACTGCTTTTAGTCAACTTTAGTTACTTTGCTCAGTTCCAGCTGCTAATGCAGGACAAAGGCACTAGGAGAAAAATCAGAGACAATTTGAGAAAGAGACCTGAGCGTTAGCGTCAGCTCAAAATGAGTTACGACTGATACTTTTCACGGTTATATACTTTTGAAGATTGTTTTTAAATTAGAACTACGTTTCCTGTATTTTAAAGACGTCCCTCTTTTCTTCAGTGCACCATCGTCTTTGAAGTTTTCTGCTGCTTCGCTGGAAAAAAGAAATGCAACTCCGGCTCGGAGCTGCTGGTCCACTATTTACAGCTTTAGTTTTCTGCTTTTCGGCGTGCTTTGTTTGCCTCGTGTGTTTTGTCATGCCTCTTATGTCCTGCTCCGAAATGTGTAAACAACTTTGGGCGCTCAGCCAAGTGCAAGGTGTACAGTGCAGTGTGTAGTTCAGTGCACACACACACACACACATCCCCCAACAGAGCATCACGTTCCACGCCCAAGCCCGTAGCTTACATCTTGCCGTTTGCAGCCTCCCCAGCCACGCTGTGGCCCACTGACCAGCGTCCGCCGTTAATCCGTGATGTTTGTTTACCTTGGCGCTCTGGCCGGGCAACGGAAGTACGGGTCCGTCCAACCGGAGTTACGGCCACGTTTACGGCAAAGGCGCCTCATTTATCTTCCGAACGCAATAACAACGACTTAGCCGAAGATTTGGCGCAGCCAGTGTGCAAATCCATTAAATGCATTGTCTCGATATACCCGGCAAGTTGGGTTTAACAAGTTTGTCACAGTGCCGGTGCTTGCCCGGCATATGTGCTAAGCCACAGCTAAGAGATAAAGCAAAGATGATGGAGAGTGTCTGGGGTTTACGATCGCCAGAGGAGCCGAGCCGAATAGGAAGCGTTTTCAGGGATCTTTACTTACATTTCAATACTCTCCAGTAACAATTAAGTGAACTATTTGTTTGAAATTGTAAAATTATATTGTTTTATTATCAAAGATTAAGATTGCTCGATTAATTTGCATTTTCGTATTATTTACACAGACAACAATAGAGGTGGGACGAAACTGTTGCTGAAGGACCGAAAAAATGGTTTTTCAAATTTAATTGTGTTTCCAATGGCGGGGCAATTTTTGAATTTTTAATCGCTTGAACCGCTTTAATTCGCATTTAAATTAATTAAAATTACTTGCAACCAGACCGAGACAAAAGCAACAACAACAACAACAATGCCTCAACAACAAACAACGAAGCCGGCAGCGAGGGAAAACCCCAAATTAACTTTGCAGCAATACAGAATACAGAATCGAAAACCAGAAGGAACAAGCGGATAGACCATTAAATACCCTGATTAAATAGTCCTGGTCCTACTTAATGAGATCTAAAATGACGACATTAATAGTATTAATAACAATTAATAATAACTGAGCTATTGTAATTAAAATAACATAAGTGACTCTGTAAATATCAAAATGACAAGGTAAACTGTACCATATAAGGATTAAAATTAATTTGCTATTTAAACAAAGGGCATTTCAAATACGCAGGTAAGCTCTATATACCCCTTGGACTCCCAGCCGGACTGGGTACAAAAAGCTGCAGCTGGGGCCGCTTAAATCGAAGGGGATTGGGATTGGGATTGGGATTGGATTGCGGACCCAGCAGGTGGCGACCGACAGATACAAAAGGCGCGACCACAGATTCAAAAGGGGGGAAGAACGGGCAGGTGGACCGCGGACCGTGCGGCAGGAGTTCCAGACAAGGGCCTTTGCCGTTGCCGTGGCCAGTTCATGTTGCATTTTATTTTAATAAAGACTTTTAATTGAATTTTCAATTGTTGCGCTGGCATCCGGGCAGTTGTTGCTGGCCGTTGTAATTGTTGTAATTATTGTTATCATCATTACAATGTTATGTAGTATCGGCCACGCCTGTTTTTATTGCTGTTGCTGTCCTGTCGCTGTTGCATGGCGAAAGCGCAAGTGTGTGGTTAAACAATTACAAGAGCCGGCCCTTTCGGGGGAAGAGCCTGCGATAAGGGTTGTCCGTCCGTACACGTGTCCGGATGGGCCGAGCGGTCATCACGAATGGCGTTCGCCACTTCCGTTTCCGCCAGCGCTGCTGCCGCTGCTTAGCATTGCAATGCCATGGAAATTAATAAAAAGAATTCTGCCCACCGCTTTTTGTCATTTTCCGTGCGCACCGCGTTAAATCAATGAACGTGGCAACAATTAAAATATTCTGCCTGTTTCCGTTTAACCAACGACCGAAATTTTGCTGGTTACATTTTTCAGCCTGCAATTAGGGTATGCTGGACTTGCACGATAAAGCTAAATAGTATGTTAAAGAATGAGAAGGTATATCCATTGTTAAAGCTTTTCATAAGAAATGCAGTTGACTTTTATGTTTGATATATTTCTTAATTTTGCAAATACTTTAGTATATATTTTCCCTACATTTACTGGGCACGAAAAGTGCGTTTCTTCTTGCCTTGCCTGTCGTATTTGCTTTATCTTGTGTAATTGCGGAATTTCAATAATTTATTTATTATGTGTAAATAAAATGCAGAGGCAAGTTATTAATTTTTAATTTTCTCCTCAATGTTGCTTTTGTGATTGCACGCATTCATTGTTTGATGCTCTACCATTTTTTTCAGCTTTATTTTTGTGCTCTTTATGGCACTTAAAGGCATGCACTCACTCTCACGTCCCGAAATCGACCTCTCACCCAAGCTCTGAAACGGCGAGTGCATAAAATGCAGTTGTTGGTGGGAAATGCATTTGAATAGCCATTTATTGGCCAACGTTGTGTGGGCCCAGAATTTTGTTTTACAACATTTTCAATTAGTTGGCGATGCAGTTTATTGGCTATTGTTTCGACGCTAAGTACCTCCGAACGGCCCAGTCGTTCTTTTGTTGAATTTGCAACTGCAATAATAAACAAATGGGGATATTCACTCACACACATTGGGTAAAGTGTTTGTGTATTTACAGGAATAATGCAATTGTACATGGACTACATGGAACACCTGGAAACTCTTTTTTACCATCTCCTTAAGTAGTAACTAGTAAGTCCAGCTTTAAATTTAAAATCAAGTATTCAGGTATTCATTTATTCGTTTATTTTCAGTGCAATTGAAAGCTTGCTGCCCAGCTGCAAGTCTTAATGAGAATTTATGCATTCCTTTGCTCACTTTTGAGCGCCTCAGTTGATTTGAAAAGCCTTCTCACTTAATCCTTATTGAATGGCTATACTTTTCATTAAGTGCGGCTTAAGAAAAAATTGTTTGAGCCACTACAGAGCGCCTTTGCAGCATTGAATTAATTGTGTGCAATGGAGACGCCTTCCGGTGACGTGCAATAAAATTTTAAATTGAGTTTCAATGACTCCAGGGCGGGGATCGTCTCTAAGGCTCCGTAAATTGTTCAAATTAGTGCAACACACATTGGCACATTTGCATTTGCATCTGCACTTGCTGCTTCACAAATGAGATAAATCAGACGTTGATGCTGGGAGACCGTAATTACCTTGCCAAAGTGTACGAGCCAACTTTGCTCATTTCCGGAAGGAAGGAAAACGTGGAGGGTGAAAATTAAAAAAGATGAAGTGAAAAAAGCCCTGCGTCTACAGTTTGTCCATTTTCATTTTTCCCCTTTATCCGTTTTTCGTGGCGAAACGAAACAAAATTCGAAAACCGCAGACCAAGGGCGTCCGTACATAAGAATCTCGTTGGGGTCAGAGCATGTGAAAATCGAATTTCCACCCCAGAACTTTCAACAGTTGCACACAGCTGCAGGCAGCCAAAGGAGAGAACGAAAAAGGGGAGAAGGCTGGAGGAAAGCTGCATTAATTAAAATTTGAATGCGAGCTCAAAGGAAAGCGCAAATCCGACAAATTTTTCATAGGCTAATAAACTTGAATGCCACTCGGCACCGAAAAAAAGAAAGCAGAGCGTTCCCGGGCTGACACCTGCCATCGAGAAAGCAGGGGGAATAGAAGTGCAGGCCAGCAGCAGCCCAGTGTTTTTCGTTTTTCGTTCCCGTTTTTGTTTTCTTATTTATTTTTTATTCTGCCGCACTGTCACCCAATTATGTCACCCGGCGTACAACAAATTAATGCCTCGTTGCGTTGATTGCGTCGCCGCCGCCACCGCCACTGCCACCGCCGTCGAGAGTGCGCGCGAAAGTATGCAATGCAAAATGAACGCACAAGTGAAATCACTAAAAACATTTCCAGCCTGAGACTGCATCCTGGCTCCTGCGTCCTGCAGACTACAGACTACAGACTGCGGCCTACTGCTGTAGCCATAGCTATGTATGTATATCTGTAGCATCCCGGCCCGGCATGTATGCAGAGCCCACTGCCTGCCAGTTGTCTGTCTGCGTGAGTGTCTGCATCCGTGTCTCTGCTGATGTCTGCCTGTCCGGTTGTAAGTGCGTTGATGTGATTGCGTGACAATTTCAAACAGATTTAACCGCCAATTTAAAATGAAGTCAATACACGCCAGAGCAGGCCAGCGGAGAACGCATCGTGTGGGCAAGTAAAGTCTCAAAGGTGACTGCCGACCAAAAGGTACTCAGCAATTGGTCAAAGCCAAATCTTCAAGACTTCATTTATAGTTCAATGGATACAACATATTAATGGATTTATAATCTGGAAATAATAATTACATGCAACAAAACAAATTTCAGACTTAACAAGATTTTGCCTTTTTTACTTCAGTTGCATTTCCATATCACGCATACGCCCCATATGCCCCTAGCACTGTGGTGGCTAGTGGCAAACAGATCAACGGCCCGTCAGCGTTGAAGTTGACGTTGAATGCAGGTCTGTGTTTTTCGTATTTCGCTTTCCAGCATTTAAATGCCCCAGTCCGATCCGATCTGCCAGGACTAGCTCCTGGCCGTCGGCAACGGTGCGTATGTGTGTCCATTCCATTGGCAGCTGAAAAATGTATTGTTAAATTCACGATTTTTTGCGGGCTGGCTATGGGGCTCTTCCCCTTTCGTTCTTCGTTTTTTAACTCTCTGAGCTCGTGTCAAACAAACGATTTAAATGAAATAAATTACGATGAAGCACTCAATTGGTTTGTAATGAGATATGCAGACAAGTGTAATTCGATGGGGTTCGACTTCGTACCGTTTGCCTAAAAATCACACTCCATAAATTGGGTAATTCCCAGGGTCTGCCCTGGGAGACTGCGCCCTGGGCAGTAATCTCTGGGGTCCGGTCTCCCACCTGAGCTAAAATCTAAGCTCTTTTCATACTCATACGAATCCAATCGATGCTGGATATTGCCTGGTAAAAGCCGCCTAAATACATTTGCCAGCACACTGAACCATAAACCAATTGACAGGGCAATCATTTGATACAAAACTCAAATGTTTGAATCAAAGTGAAGTCTCTGGTCTCCTCTCCTCTCCTCACCTGGGCCCCCCTCATCTCCCTACTCCTCTATAGTTTTGGCTTAGTGGCAATCAGCAGTGCATGTAAATGCCATGACAATGCAGGGGCATCGGGGGGCAGAAGCCGGTGAAATGGGGAAAACTCGAAAACATTTCCAAAGGGACACACAGCCAGCGTTTTGTCCACCTGAGTTGTCAACAAACCGTGAAATTATCAACACAAATTGGACGATGATGTCGAGAACGAGGAGCAGATTCGTTTTTGCCAGTTTTTTCGTCTATTTTTTTGCTTTTCTTTTTTGTGTGCTTTAGCTTTAACGCATATGTAAAGCTCCTTCGCCTACGAAAACCTTTTAATACAAATTGAAAATACTCGGAGCACAAAAAGAACAAACATCCAGCACTTGTGATAAGTGGAACGGTAGCTCGGGGAACTTGAGCTGCCAACAAGTCACACTTGGCAAAAATGGGATTTATTATTCAAAAGTCATGTCTTTTGGAATTAACAATAATTCTTTGGGAACTTGGGCTTCTCTTGAAATGTAACTAAGAAAATCTAATGAGTTATCGACAATTCTGTCTCTCGAAAATAATGAACTTCAACTAATTGTGGAAATACGATAACGCATTCTCAAATATTTTGAACAATTTTTCCTAGTGCATATAAATACACAGATGACTGGCCAAATGAGTGGACTTCACGATTGTCCGGTTGAATGGCAAAGAAGATTGTTGCTGTTGCCGGACTCAGAGTCTCGGATTCAGAGTCTCGTCTTAGATAAGCCAATCACATTGCCAGGACGACGCGAGTAGCAAGCTTAGTACCTGGTCAGGTCCTTATGGCCTTCCGCTGATGTTCCCCACTGACACCCTCTGCCGCCGGCTCATGCATAAATGTCAGGGGGGAGCAGAGAAAAATTTGCATGAGATTTACTGCGACTGCGGCAATTTATCTTTTTGCAGCCGGCAGATGCAAGGGCCAAGATATGCAGACAGGGCCGGAAATGCGCTTTATGCAGCATTTAAATGCCCTCGTTTCCGGTGGGCTGCCGACCTTCAGTCGCCGCCTCAATTAGTTCATTAAGTTAAACGTTTGCATTTCACCTAATTTCGGCTGGAGGTCTGGGGCTTTCGGTCACATCCGCTGCACGCAAAGTGCAACTGGGAGCTGAAAGTTGGAAGCCAGGAGCCAAGAGCCAGGAGCCAGGAGCCAGGAGCCGGGAGCCAGGAGCCCGAAACGAAAACGGAATTTATTTCTCAATTCCCACTTCAATTTTGTAAATTGAATGAAAAAGCGCTTAAAAATATACAAAAGCAGACCGAGCAGCCAGACCGAGCATAACCCAAATAGTGGAACAAAAGCACACGGAACCTGGAAAGGATACGTTGCGGCGCGGCAAGGGGGCCGGCGGGGGGCAGGGCGTGGTGAGGCAAGGACAGCCAGCAAAAAAGGCAAACGAACGACGAGCAGAGCGAAAGGAAATCTTACAAATAAAACGGAAGTTAATTTACTACGTAAACCGAAAAGCATGGCGCAGCCACATCCGGGTGCCGGAGTGAGCGGGTGCCGGCTAGGAGGAGTGAGCGAGTAAGGGGGACAGAAAGCAACACCGAAAAAGCTACACTGCCACGAATTGCAGTTGCCCGTTTAATTGGGCAGCTTTTTGCAGCCGAGCGCCGCTTAAGGTGGCCAAATATTTGCTCTGGCAACACGGGCCAGACGCGAAACGATGAAGAGTCAGCGGCAGGCGGGCAAGGCAAGGCAAGGGAAGAGACTCGGGCTCAGGATCAGGCTCAGCTGGTGGCAGGACAGGTGCAGCTCGCACTTAAAACCGCTTATTACGTTAACAATTGCAAATATCGGCGCGGATTTCGCGAGCTGGCGAGACAGGATTACTTTGCATAATTTTAGGGGCATACAAATAACAGCCCAGGGACTCACCACCGCACACACACCGCCTGCACACGCACACACACAAAGAGCGGGAGCTGCTGGCATGCCAATGAAAGCGTTTCGCGTCCTGGCCCAAACGGAAGGAAATTTCACTAGCTGACTGCAGCAGCCGCAGTTACTGCCGCCTACGAATTGTTAGATTCTACAGTTGGGCCGAAGGTAATAGTGCTGGGATCTTGAGATTTGTTTATTCTTTAAATATTTTAAGCCAAATTCTTCAATATTATTATCGTAACAAAAGATGTTCTCCTACAAGGTCTTGTAGTTCTCTCTAAGCTACGTTTTCTCTATTTTTATTAAAAACTATGATGGAGCTTTAAAATCCGTCAAAAGGTTATTAGAATATATTAATAGATATACAACATTTCCAATGCTATTATTTTGACCCCAACTGTTTGTGTTTGGAAAGTATGTATGGGGGCGGAGGGCGTGGCGAAGCCACATTAGAGCAGAATGTTGGTGGCTGGGGGCAACAAAAGTATTTGTTATGCGGTAAAAATGCATAAAAATCCTGAGACCGGCATTTATTTAAATTTATGCCGTTATAACGTAATTTTGCATTACCCCAAAATGATGGTGAGAACCCGGCCCACACACAGAAAAGCCAACACCCTTAAGTTTAGCGGCTCGCTGGTATTTTATTGTTGCACTTGCGCTTGTGTGGGTGTATTCGGTATATGTGTGTGGCACACTTTACCCGGGCATTTTTATACAAATTTTTGCACATTTTGCGGCGAACGCCGACACCGACACCGACACCGACAAAGCCCAAAAGCAGAAAGCCAGAAAGTTGCTATGCCGCCTTTTATTTTGGTTAAATAAGTATTTGGCAATTGTTATTTGAATAAACCATACTTCCCATCCTTTATCCTTTGTGCACCATGCACCCAGCACCATGGACCCCTTGTTTTCATTTGCCATTATTATTTTTTCATCGCATTTCAATTGTTTATCTGTGTTTACGTGCAATTTTTTCTTTACATTTTCTGGGATAATACGAAAGTTATTCATTTGTTATGCATATGAAGTGGATCCAAAATAGTCCTGTGGTTTATTGCAGCCATTTCCACAGTCATTTTATGGCTGGAAAACAACAAAGGACTCGTTTCGCCAGTTAGAAATGGCAGCGGCGAAGTTGCAATGCTCGGCAAATTAGTGGAGCGCCTGAGTGCGGCTTCCGTTGCGATTACAATGGAAAATTAATAGCGAATTCCTGCTTTAAAATAAGGACACTCCGAGTCCTCGCCAACCTGTTAAAGTCCGGGACGAAGTGCAAACACTGCAGGGCAAAGGCGAGCTTTCATTTGTCACTTCCAATTAGGCCGAGTCAAAGCGAGTCAGGTGAACTCTGGCCCGGCTGCTAATCTCCCGACATCGACATCCTGTCCGTTGTCTAATGTCTCCAGTCTCTAGAATTCGGTTTGGGGGGCCGGCCGGCAGACTCATTCAATCAATTGAAACACTGACACTGCTTTCTGTGTTTTGAATACAAATTAGCCAAAGTGATGGCCGCCCCGCAACATGCAGCTGCCACGCCTCCAATCAAGCAGGCGCACACTCGGAAAAAGGAAATACGTAATTGGTAATTGGTATGTCAAGCTTAAATGGTTTCTCCTAACTTCAGTATATAGTTTCAGGTTAAATCGATTAAAAAATACTATAAGTATAACCCCTTAAATCTCAATTTGTTTAAGTAATTACATGCATTTAGCCAGGACTTAACTTTATACTTTATCTTACTTGTACACTGTAAACTCCTTTTACTTTTCTCAGTGAATTGCACGGACTTCAACCTGGGACTCTGCCATTGATGCTGGCTTCGTCGTATTAAAACGGGAGTTAATTTAAATGCAAAGTAATTAATTAGACACTTGGCTGGCAAATCAAGTAATCCAATCTCGACCAAAGGCCAAGGGGCAGGGCCAATCACACGTACCGTCTCGGTGCCTTGAAGGCAGACCCAGACCCGCAAAGTGACCAAAGGCTGTGCCTCCATATGTGCTCTAACAATTCGGGAATATGCCATATATCAATGGCGCTGCCTCTGCCCGTGCCGTGTGTGCTTATCCACTCGGTGCCCAGACAATGGTAATTTCAATGATTTTGTTTAGCTCAGTGATTCGGAGAATTGAGTTCGGCTGCACACACACCACTCACAGACATATGTATATGTGTGTATGTACATAATATCCATCTGCTACGTGCTAGAAGCAAATTGGCAGTGCACACACACACGGCGACGCACAGGATTTGAATGCCTCTCAATGAATTGCTGCCAATTTGCAATGGTTAATGAAACGCTTTGTGCGGTGTCGATTGCTACTAGCCAACTAATCCAGTTAGCCAGCAGCATATAGTGACCGATTCCCTGCAGCTAATCTCCGGCTACGGCTCCGACCAGAGCTGCTGCACTTTAATCGGCTCCGTTCGATTGTCCGGTTTACTCTCCCAGCTTTCTTTGACATTCGAGTTACATTTTGGCCAAGTTTCATCGGTTTCTGTGGCTTCGGTTTATTGCTCTCCTTTATTGTACACTGTGAGAAAAGGAAAATATTAGCAATATGTTGTTTTATTTTAAGCTAGACTTTGTTTTTTAATAAAAGATATGTTTCTTAGTAGGATTGTATTATAGAATCTAATATTACAAAGCCCTGCTCCTTTTCTCCAAGTGTCGCTCTGCTCATTTCAATTTTGTAATTGAGATTAGCTCTTTGGGAATAATGGAGATCAGATCATTTAATTAACTTTGTTTTCGAGCACGTCGCTTCCACTGCGGATGTCAAGTGCTGTCTGTGTGGGCGTGGTCCCCTCCCTACCAGTATATATGCACATAGATGGAGGGGGAAAGGAAAGGAAAAGCTGCTCGTGATATACTGATATGCTGATTGAACTAACAAGTTCTCGAACGCAATAATTTTGCGATTGCCGGGGGAAGTTGGTGGGCTTGTCGAGTACCCTCAGTTGTCTGTTAATTTGCCGAGCAACAATTCCATTTGTTAATTCCGGATCCGGCATCTTTTGCTCAATTTGGCAAACAGATGAAGGAGCCCCGTTTGTCGGAGGCTCTGTGTCCATGTGTCTCGATTTCATTTCCGAAATTGAATTGCCAAAAATGTAGCATCAGTTTCCGCACTCAGCCGAGAGTCTCCTTGCCGTTCTCCGTCCTTCATTCTCCGTCAGTTGTCAGTCAGCTCGGTTCTTGGATCTCAGGGTTCAGTGCTGCTCTCAGTGCTCAGTTCTCAGTGTTCTCAGGGCTCAGAGTTCCCAGTTCCAATTATAATTACGCCAGTCTCTGTGGGTCCGAGGCTTCGGTCTGCTGCTGCTCGATGCGTTTTTGGGTCTATGCATTTCATTTTCACTGACTGAGGAACTCCCCGTTGGCTCCCCATCTGTCCGATGCTGAATCTGACTATCTCCGTCATCGTCTGGCGGTGAAGCCGGAGCTGGAACTGGAGCTGAGACTGCTGCTGATGCTGTTTTATTCTCACTTTTGCCTCTCGCATGGCTTAGAATGAGCCAAATTGCATTCAGCTGTTTGTTTTTATGCGCTGTCACGAGAATTCCAAACTACTTTTGAATAATTTCATTTATTTATGTTGCCCATTGCTCGGCGCAAAAGTTTTGCTGCAGTTGCTCCGTTTCTCCGCTGTCTGCAGTCAGTCAGTTAGTCGCTTATTTATTTAGCTTTCTTTCTTCTCCGTAAACTGACAAAAAGGCGCAAAACTTGCCGCTGTGTGTCAAAAGTTCTTCCTCGAGCCTTAAGGGGTCTCGTCGCAGCTGCATTACTCCGCTGCCAATTGATTTCATTCTGCTGACGAAAATGTAAATCAACTTCTATTAATTAGGCTTGAGTGCAAGAGGTGTGACAGGTACCTACCTAGATATAGGTAGTCAGGCTTCTGTACCATTTACCTTTTGTAGTTTCCCGATAGTATGGATTTCATCTGCAAAAAGGCCCAGGGAAAGTGGGAGTGCCTGCAGCTAAATGCTTTTTGGCAGGTGACAGCTGAATTGCAGCAGCATTAACAGAAATATAACGCATACGCCGCGGTGACTGGCGTGTTCAGCTAATTAGGCCCACAAATCCTGACAATGGAATAGTCTAAATAATTCGTGTTCAACAATGGCAGATACTTGATAGCCAGCCAGAACGGTGTTCACCAAAATCACGGCTCATTAATTCACAATGCTTTGATGTTGGCAAAGCGGCTAAACTGTGGAAAGGTAGCGTAATTATCAGTATTTGAAAATGGCTGAAAATCATTCTGAAAATTTTGAAATAATTTAATGCAAGCAGTAGTTTGTGTAGGATATTCTAAGCTTAAGATAAATAGATTTTTGAACAGCTTGGTAACAATTGTCTTAAACATTTTATGGCTCAGCTTGGGGCGCTTTTCGATTGTTGGACTTGCGGCGCATTGCCTGCTTGTAGGCTGCCTTTTTGGAGAGCCACCAGGGCTACACGGCTCCATTCAACCTCCGCTCCGGTTCCAGCCAACTTGTCACCGGAGCAGAAGTTTCTGAATGCATTCTCGGCGCTAACTTCTCGCTGCGAAAAGTTGGCGTAAAATACTTTGCTCGAATATTGTTTTCGCATGCTTTTGTTGCAGCCCATAAGAAGTCGTTTTTCCCCGACTTTTCCCTGCTTTCCCCGAACTTACCCGCAGCTCGGAGCATATCCATCCAGACAACGTAAATTGTGCTGTCTTTTTGAGAGTTTTTATTTTGTTTGGTCTGTTGTGTTGTGCCTTTTTCGGTTCGCTGTTTTTGTTTTATATCGCTTTAGTCGGGGTGCTTCTTGCATTTCTGCCATGTATTGGCATTTCAGTGCTTATTTGTATCGTTTTCGTTCACTTTGTTGTTACTTTCGTTATGGCCTTTTCTTTCTTTTGTTGCCAACTCTGCTGTTGTTGTTGTTGTTGTTGTTGTGCGGTTGCTGTTTTCAATTTTGTTGCAATCGCAACGCATTTTTTGTGTTTTGTTTTGTTTTGTGTTCTTTCTCTCTGCTGCACTATTTTTACTCTTCTTTTTTTTTTTGGCAATTTCCTCAAAACGCAAAAGCTGAAAAGTTTCCCGCACCCATATAAGCTTTATTTTCTCATTTTATTGGGTGTGTATCGATGTGTGTGAACTTTATTTTCTCTTCAATCGACTTTGTAGCATCGGCATTTGGTATGCATGCAAGAACTATGTATGCAAATCCTTCATTAGCCCCTCACAGCGTTCCCAGAACTGATTGCGAAAGTTGAGTTAGCTAGTTGCGCCTCTTGGGCGGACTCATAATGCCCTGTGGGTCCGTGGTCTAAGTACAGACTGGACAGAGTCCCCTGCAACATGATACTCACGCGGGCCCGCTTCAGAATCGAGTCCTTGGAGGCATCGTAGGGATGCTGCTTCGAGGGAATCTCAATCACAGAGGGTACGGCCAATAGATGGGCATCGACAATGGGCCGAATCAAGTCCGCGTTCTCCTGACTGATCAGAATGATGGCGATGTCGGGGCGAGCCAGGAACTTCTTGAAAGAGGCTTCGATTTGGGCAGGGGTTGTGCCTAGCAAAAGTTGTGTTAACACTCTAAATTAAACTAATTCCTGATTAAAATTACGCTTATCAACCACCATGAAGTTGGCCTCCCGATTCTCGTCGACTTCCCCTATTCCGGCCAGCATGAAGCCCACGCAAGTGTCCTTCGGGACATTAACTCAAGCTTCAATCACTAATATAAGGACACCCACCTCATCCCCGATCACAGCCAACAGTTTCTCCACATCCTCCGTTTCTAGGGACGACACACTAATTGCATTATTCATTTTTAGAGATCAAAGATTAGTATTAATAAATATTAACAGACGAAAGTCCACTGACAGTAAGTACTGAGAATGGAAGCCAGCATAACTGGCTTTTACCCACACTAGATAAACCAAATGGAAATATGAATAAAGTGAATACAGTAACTAATGCACAAGAGCTTCCGATGACAAAACAATTGTCCGAGTGAAATGGATTTCGAAAAATGAGAGCAGGAACTGAAATGGAAAAGGGGAAATCTGCACTTGACAGCTACGCCGCATTTGATGGCAAATCGCTGGCTGCACTTCGCTGTTTGTAGTTTTGTCGAGCGTAAAACAAGTTTTATAATTGTTTAAAATGTTTGCTGTGCAGCTGTTTCAGTTTTCTGCTTTCTGCTGCTGATCCTGCTGCCACTGTCCACTGCAGTGCAATTTATAACGAATTTTTGTCAGTTGCCGCTCAAAACTTAATCGAAAACAATGGTTTTGTGTGTCAAGCCAGACCCACAGCCCACCTGAAACCACCCGAAACTCCCTTTAAGCACCGTTTACGTAAGCCTGTTCACACTGCGTCGGCTCCTAATTGGATTAGATAACTCCCCAAAGGGCTTAGCAAACGAAACCGAACCGAAAGCGAAACTCCGCCCACGAACTTGACTTGACGCACAGATCACCTTTGTGGCCATTGTCTCCCCGTCCCCGTCAAGTGAATCGCTCCAGATCTCCCGGCCGAGATCCCAGGGAGCCGGTTATGTGCACCAAGCCGTCTGTTAACTCATTTGCGTTACGTAGGCAAAGGCAATCCCTAAGCCTAAATGCGGCTAATTGCCGAGCACGACTTTCGACAGACCGCGCCAAAGAGCCAAAGAGTCAAAATCCCAAATAGCCCAAAAGCCAGCTGCCACTTGAACCCGACACACAACACGGCTCTCGACTCCAGTTAACATTTTTCAAATCAGCTCTAATTGTTTACAGTTTACAGTTTACATATCAATGGCCATCGTTGTTGTTGCCGGCGTGTGGCATAACTAATTATGATTAATGCTTCAAAGCCAGCCCCTGACATTTGCCATTAATTGACAGTTGGAGCAGCGACAGCAGCAGCGCAGACACAGTGGCACGGAGAGAAAAACCTATGATTATTCAATTTCTTAGGTAATTTATTGCCTTTAAAAGGGACTACAAAAACCGTATTATTTTTAAGGTAAAATTACTCTTTTTTTGGGAGATATTTTTATAAAAATATGAGAGGTTTAAAGACTAACCACATTTCAGAATAAACCATCTCTTTTCCTGCTTATTTTCCAAGTGTATGATGGCTCTCTCTGTCGGTGCATTGAACTTATGGCTTAGTGGAAAAACTGTCATTGCACACTCTCCTACATGCACCGAAAATTGCAGCCATATAGTCCAGCATAGTCTTTACTGTCATACTGGAACTGGAAGTCAAAAGCCGAACCCGTAGCCAATCTCAAACCCAATCGAAATCCCATCCCAGCCAACCAGCCAGGCAATCGGCGCTTTGGCCCGCTGACCTTTTTCCACACATTGCGATTGCTAATGCCGGAGCCATCGGGATCCAGTGAGTTGGCCAGTCTCGAACTCACAACCGGCCTTCCGTGCTACCGGTTTTAGTTTATTGACTATTGGCAACATCAGGCAACACACTGGCAGAGCGGCAACAGCAACATCGGGAACGACAGACAACAAAGTTTCCTATGACTTTTGCTGGCCCGGCCCGGCTTCTTAAATATGGTCATGGCAGCATTTAGTGGGGCTGCGGCCAAAAAATTTTTCACTTATGCCTAGCACGTTTTGCCTATTTTCCCGATTCGGTTAGTTGAAAATTGTAATTTTGATTTCGAGTTCGGGGAGTTCTTGGCTCGGGTTCTAATTTTCTCTTTTACCTTACATGTTTGTGACACGCATGGGTTATTGACATTGTCTTTAATCAATTTCTAAATAAAATATTAGAGGTGTTAATTCGAAAAGCTTTTACATAGCTAACTAAAATCTTGTTCAAAAACTTCGAATTCCTGATACAACCACGCCCTGTCGAGTGAATAAAATGCTTTCAGATGACATTTACTCTGGCAGGCAAGATGTAGTCGTAGTAATTTTCATTTGCAGAGCAAAACCAATCAGTACTTGGAGCTGTACTATATCAGATACAAGTGTATCTGCATTCCAGCGAATTCTTTCTTCTCACGATTGACTCAAGATGCCGCCTTCTGGCCGAGCCTTGTTTGCCTTCGCCTTTCGCCCTTCCCTTTCGTTGGCGGGGCCTGAACTTTTGGAAGGCATTTCGAAGCATGGCTAAGTGCAAGCACGCCTGTTATTTATTTAGTGCTTAAAATACCATAACATTTGCGGGATTATATAATCAAACCTGTCGCCGCCGCTGCTCCGCATGCACATCACGCAAATCAAGTCAAAAGCGGGCAAAATTCGCAATACGCTTTCTTCTGAGCTGTGAGCTCTGGGCTCTGGGCTCTGAGCTCTGAGCTCTCAGCTCAGTTGTACTGAACCGAAATGAACCGAAATCAAGTGAAATGAAATCACACGAATTGAAATGAACCTTTCAATGCGCGTATCATGCCGCTGCTACTGCTACTTCTCCTGCTTGTGATGCTTTCTGCCACTGCCGCCGATTATTCAACCACTTTTATTGAAAGGCAAACGGGCGCACAACAAGAGCAGTGGCTGTAATCACAAGGAAAGCCATGTGCAAAATGTCAAATGCAGGTACATGACATCGACATTAACGTCACGGCGACGACGTCGGCCAATACATCTGTATACATAGTATGTATTCCGCTGCCGTTCACTATCCATTCCACATGCACTCGCACTCGCACTCGCACTCTCCAATCAGCCGGGGCTGCCAAACAAAATTAGCATAGTGACAATATAATAAACAAAGCACAGGCATTGCCGGGGCAATGGCATCCGCAAATGATTTCAGAATGGCACAACGGCCGCAGGATGGCAGGAAGCGTCGCATTTGGCATCCCGCTGCACGCCTATTTGGCAAGGGTTACCCAGTCCACTCGGTGTCTACAGTGCCTACACGGCAAGGAGAGCTAAACATTTTTTAATCCGCACATTGTATTTATTTTTATTTTTAAGAAACAGACAGCCTGCGGCAAGGTCTTATGGAAGATTTCTTTTAAGCCAATTAGAGAAATTTGCAAGTGGCAACAGCTTTTTAAGGGGAATTTCTGGCGAAAAATAAGTAACTTTTTATGGTATCTACTTGACAACACTCAATATATTCAACTTGGATATAAAGTTGCATATTCTGTTACTTGACGTATGAAAATTTTTATCTATTTTAAAAAGTTTAAAGCAGGCTAGGCAAATATGTATATTCCCCTTCTACTTTTAAGTTGTAATAATCTGGTTTTACACATGCTTAATCACAAAATCGAACTTAAACATTATATTAGGGTGAGACTTGCATATGCCTTAAGAAGTTCAACTTCCCCAACCTATTTTATTTGCTCTTGCGGTATTTTTAATGCCTTACTTTTTTGCGCAGTGTGTGTGGGAGTGCGCGGGTGTTAACTGTTAAATGTGCAGTTGGTTATTATGCAGGGCCGGAGCCAAAAATCGTGTCAATGCATTGAACGCAGCTCTTTGGGTTGATAACCTCTGCTGCCACTCCCCTGCCGCCATTCGTCTCTCTCGTACGAGTATTTGTCGATTCCAGTGACGAACTGGGTCACCATGTGGCCGCTGAGCTGGCGGCATTTGGGCCTTATTGGGCAAGCCGCCGGCTGGCGGAGCGGGTGTTGGATAGACCAAAAACCAGAGAACGGAGACCGAAACCGTTAATAGAAATGCATTAAAATCGAAACGTTTTGGCGTTTGTTCCAATTCTGAGAGCATGCCGCACATTAGTCCCAAGTAATGGCCGCCTGCAAATCACGCCGCGAATCTCAATTTATCCGAAAACGTCACGTAATTACCAGGCAGCCAGAGTCACACACTCCCGCCGACGAGAAGATACATTGACAGTTGTTAGATACACAGCGGACTTCTTTCCAAGTTCGCAGCAGCTGTCTGCCGGCTGCAGATGCGTTTGATTTGTGTCTTCTGTCCCGCTGTTCGCGTACTCGCTTCCCAGAGCCAAATCCAAGCCAACGCCTCTGCCAGTCTTCCACAGATTTTGCGGCTCCATTGTGCGGGGTCTTATTTTGTATTCCAATCACAAAGGGCGTTGTCAAAGCGGCGACAACAGCAACGCCAGAAGTTGTTGCCAGTCCTCTGGGCCAACAGTTTCTGACACGGAGTGTAGGAGCCGCTAGTGCCAAGAAGCCCAAAGACGATCGACACGTCACTCTGCGTACCGGGAAGGAAGCTTTGGAGGAGTACTTCTGTTCCCTGCCGCCATTAGATAATGCCAGGCCCACAGATACACGAAGAGAAATGTTTTGTAATTCAATTAACTTACCTATTATAAATCTTACTTCTAGATTTCGAAATATAAGTAGTGATTTTCCCATTTAAGTAACAATTTAGTTCTTGCTTTGAAAGAATTTAGTTCTAGAAACCCAAAACAAATAATAAGAATTATAAATCCTAGTTTCTCTCCATGTATAAACAGATAAGCATCAGCAAAAAAAAAACCTAAATAAACAGCCGTTCCTGAAGACCCGCGCCTCTACATATAAATAGTTTCCCATGATGAACATGCCGAAGATAAAATCTGATTGTTGCCAGATGAAAGCCAAGTACCCAAAGGTTGTTCTCAGAATTTATACTTTATATGTGTACACCCGCTAAGAGCAAAGTACTTGCGATTGTAATTCCCTCTGCCAAAAATAAAAACCGATTTTACTTATGCAACATTTCGCATTTTCATTGACTTTCGATGGCATGACAGGGCAGAAATCGCTGGCTCGCAGTTAATAGCCCGGCGATATAATCGAATCGAGTGTTTGTCGGTTGCGATTTTGTGTGTATTATGGGAGCTTTGCGCTAAACCTTTTCAAATATCTGCCGCTTAATTGCCCATTTAAATTAATATAAATTTCAATTTATTCGTACACACACACACTCTGCTGGGTTTTTGTGGATGCAAAATATAATGCGCATACCACACGTGGTCCCACAGCAACGCCTCCTCAGAGCAGCGTTTGAAACACGCGAACCGTGAAAGAAACGCTCGAAACTCAAAGAAAAAACTCACACACACACACACACACCGGCTCCCAGCAGATCAGCGCTTATAATACGCATCAAAACGAAATACAATCGCATTTTTTGTGATTGATTGAGGCATGAGTAATGAAAAATTGAACGTGCAACAGACGCAGACAGGCGAAAGGTGAGGGGTTCGGCACGGCCAGCGATATGTGTTTCGTGTCTGTATGACTCTGATTTTATGCGCTACATTACCTTTTGATTTCGATTCACAACAAATCAGGCAGCAATTTACCTAAAAGAGGCGAAATAATAAATGGAGAAATGGAAATGAATGCGAGTGCGAGCTGCGTGAATAATATTTAATAAAATTGAATTAGCCGTGTGCATATCGCACAAATCATCTGGCGACGTCAGCTGGAAATCTCTGGCCAAATTGCGATGACGATGAGAAGTCTCGGGCTAAACAAAAGTTACGGCCATATTAAAATGTCATCGTGTCATTGGTTCAGGGCACTAGAACACAGAAAGAAACGCTATTATCATAACATAAAACAAGTTAATAATAAACAAATAATTATTAAATTATTTGAAAATAGCCTTTGAATTCGTATTAGACTTTAAAAGAGCATTCAGATCCACCATTCAGACCCTACAATTATTCGCTTGAATAGTTATTCTCTCAGTGACAGACTGGCCACGAGACCAAGGACCGGAGACCAAAGTCCGGAGACCAGAGTCCGGACAACTAACGACGACATGATGAAGCGTAAACAAACATGTCCAACTTGGAGACAGGCGGCGGACAAACTGGGCGCTGCTGAAAAGTAAAACAAAATGAAATTTTATTTTGCATTGGAAATGATTTCTGTGACGGTCCTCCGTTCCGTCCGTTCAAGCCCCCGCCATGCATGCTTTGGATTTTTATTTGTATTTCGAATGTTTTGCGAAAGTGCCAGCAGCATTTTTAGCCAGAGTCCATTTGCTAAACGCCACGCCCCGCTCGCCCCGCTCGCCCCTTTGTTATTTTCCAGCCAACTAAGAGTAGTTCTTTTTTTTTTTTTTTGCCCCGTTGCTGTGTGATTTTTGCCATGCCCCGAAAAGTTGCAGCAGAGAAGCTGGCCACGAAAAAAGCTGAAAACTCTCGGAGGGCACAGACACACACGTAGCCGCCTGACTTTCAAACACCGGCGCTGGAGCCGAGGCTGGAGATGGAGATGGAGATGGAGCCGGGAACCTGGGAAGCCTGGGCTCCAAGTAGATGACCCGCATGAAAATGCTGGCCCTGGCATATTTTTATGCCGCAAGCATGCAGGACAAATGGCTGAAATTTTTGCAGCTCCTGATGATGACGAGGTCCGAAGGGCTAGGGTAGGATCGAGGGCATTGGGCAGCAAGGACAGCGCTGGCTGCAGTTAGTTTTCGACATGTGTACGTGGCCCGCCATCAGCAGTAGTCTGGCCGATGCAAAAAGCAGCCCGTGGCTTCCAAGGCTGCCATCACACTGTTGCAGCAAGCACTGGGAAAAACGGAAAAGCTGATAACTTTATGCTTCATAATCTATTAATTTATAAAGCTTAAAGATAAATTCAATTATCTATTTAACATTCTGTATAAATTTTATAAAATATTTGTATTTGGAAATACTCTTCATGTGTACTTCCTTGTAACTCCCATTTTTTTCGAGTATATCCCAGTTCCTTCCGTGTCTAGTACGTGTGGAGACACTCTATATACGTATATATATGAAAGGAGAAATTGAACAAGTCGTTTGTCGGCCGCCCTAGGAATTTATGTGAGCAGAGAGCGCGCTGCTCGAGTTGAAAATTAAACATTGCGTATACGCCTAGGTGCATAATAATTCATGCCTGGAGTAGCGCCTGCCATTGCTCACCAGGCGACTGCAGGCGAAATTGTGTGTAAAATGTTTTAATATGAGCTCATAATATACGAGCCACAGACTGGGCGGGGCTGTAAGGGGAACCCCAACCAAAGTGAGTGGACACCGCAGCTCAATTTGTGATTTATGGACATTGCCTCTGGTATAAGGGAAGCCCCCATTTCGGTTATTGAAGGAGCGTATTGGCTTGCAAGTGTTGTCCTTTGTGCTGCATTTCGGGCCAAAGGCCATGAAATTTTATTGTTTAGTTTGCTGGCCGGTCAAGGCGTGCGATATGCCTAAAAATGGCTGCCAGCCGGATATCCTGTGGCACACGGCCTGCAATTGAATTTACATTTGGTTGTTCTACACTCGCACCCGAAAAAAAAAACGCACACAAAAACACTCAGGACCTCGTGCGCTTTTTGCTTGCAACTTTTTGGCATTTGTTTTCGTTCCTCTGTTGTTTTTGGCCCTTTTTTAATTGAGCTGGAACTTGTTTTGTGCTCTCGAGGACACCCTGGGATAACAATAATAAAATTCTATGATGTTTACTCGCCGGCCAGCGAGGCGGAACCCGGGCAGGCTTTAAGGCCAGCTCCTGTCTTCCGATTGAATCGGGGAAATTCAATCAGGAACTGACCTAATTATAATCTGCGTAAATCCTACACACAAAACACACCGCAGCTCTGATTTTGTTTGCGTTGGTTTTTTGCTATAAGCTGCACATTTAGTAGTTGGTTTCCATTACCGAACTGGCCAGCTCGTGTGGTTGGCGATTTTTTGTCGACAGTCGAACTGAAAAATCAATTATGCCCTGCCTGGTATTTTAATTGTGAAGCGTTTTGCAAATATTTTAGCACTTTTAAATAAATACATGCCGTCGGGCAACTGCTCTTCGGTTGAATTTATGGCAGCAAAAGTTAAAACGAAAGCCACGCCAAAAAATGGAGCTCACGTTAGACGTGGCGAAAAACGTTGACTGGGAATGGCAGGCCGCATAAAATTGGCGTGTGTCGACATTTCGAAAAATTCAAATATTTTTGTAACATTCTTGGTGTTTTTATTCTCCAAAAACTGGTCCTGGGGTTCCTTTATTATGTAAGCGGGAGTTCGCTGCATGAATCTAAGGCTAAAATTGCATCAGCTACCTTTCAAGTTCTTTCGTTAATCAGGATGGACCTTTTTATGCGTCTAAATTTAATTTATAATTTATACACAGACAGAGTTGTCCTCAGGCTACGGCTGGATTTTAGCAATTATTTGATTAAGTTGCCAGATTGCTTTCACATATTGGAAATATCAGTTTACACTTGCGATAATCTCAAGTATACACGAGGGCCAAGGCCAAGCCCTCAGGAGCCCTTTACTTTTGCTTTAATTCAGTCAATGCACTGGAAAACTTACACTGGTAGAAAGTACTTAAGAAAATAAATAAATTTAATGTAAGGTTTATAAAATATTATTATACTAATACTGATATTTTTCCAGTATATAAAATCAAACAAAGTTCGGCCATCGTTTCGAGTGCAGCCTGCTGGCCAGGGTGACCCTCTCGGAGCCTGGATGGGTTCAAGAACCCACACCAATGTCGTTGACATTCCGCGAAAGTAAAAGCCAAACAAAACGGACACCGCCGAGGGCCACGGACCGGGACATTATGGGGAAGAGTGGGCGACATTCCGACCTGGTCTGGCCAGAGGACCCTTTGCAATCTGGGCAATATTCAACGATATTCCACCAACTGTCGTTAATTACACAAATGCAAAAGTCCGTTGAGCGACCAAATTGGTTGGTAATAAATAAATTCAATTGAATAATTTATTTAATTTATTTTCGGGGGCTGCCGGAGCGTGACACCTAAAAAGCAGTAAACAAAAACAAACTGTTTTATTTTTCAGCTCCTGCACCCGTGTGCATGTGTGTGTGGCAGGTGGGCACATCGAAGTGAAAAAATGAGCCCGGGATGCGGAAGTGTTCAGCAGGCTGACAGCGAGGTGTTAGAATTTGGTGCAGTGCAAAAAAAAAGGAGACATAAAGCAAACGACAAATGGCCAGCGGGGCCGAAACACATTTTTCACACTGGCCGAGGAGGGATGAATGTGTGTGGCACCGGCCAAGTGAATTTGAGGAACGAAAACAAATCGTTTAATTGGCTTAAGCAAAACGTAACCATTGCCGATTATATAACCATCCAGGTCCCAACTCAACCCAGCGACAATGGCGTTGACAGCGGCGTCGACGGCGCCAGCGACTGCGACTGGAGATAAACCAGTTTATATAGTAGTTGGCCAGTTTCTTCCCGCCCTCCGTCCTCGGCCTCCGCCTCCGCCTCCGCGGCAGCCACTGCCTCACTTAGCCTAACCGACTTCGCTGCTCCGTTTTTTAAGAGCAAACTGACGCAAGGGTGCCGCACCAAACTACACCGCAACCACAAGAGACAACCACCAGGCGTCACCGCCACACAACCGATCTCAGCAACGGGTTTGGCGTGTTATCACAGTAGCCTTCGGCTATGGCAAATGGCTAAGTGCAAGCTAGCAGGGGCTCCTAGTGGCTTCGGTTTCGAATGTATATTCCAGGAACAGGAGCTTACTTCAACAGTTATTTCAAAGTTATTTAATTTCAATATTTAAAGTGGATTCTTTCCACCCACTTGACACGAGACGTGCCTGCTCCCAGACTCCACTGTATCAACTCCGGTCCACAATCTGGTCCGACCCGACCCGAGACTTCGTGTGGGCCATCCAGCGAGAGCATATAAAGATAATGGAAAATCTTGGCGCGACTTAGTCGGCCAAACCCGTTGGCACATTCGCACTTGAACACTCGTCCCAGCCAGAAATGCAGTCCCGCACGCTCCTGCTGATCGCCGCCGTTGGCATCGCCGTCGTGGCCCAGGCCCAGGTCAGTGCCCAGTGGTTGCCCTTGCTGATGGATGTGACTCCTTACCCCCGCCTTACTTTGCAGGCGGCGGCCAAGTTCCAGGTGAAGAACCACGAGGACGCCGAGAAGGCCTTCGAGGAGTGCCGCGAGGACTTTTACGTGCCGGACGACATCTACGAGAAGTACCTGAACTACGAGTTCCCCGCCCACCGGCGCACCAGTTGCTTCGTCAAGTGTTTCCTGGAGAAGCTGGAGCTCTTCACGGAGAACAAGGGCTTCAACGAGAAGGCCATGATCGCACAGTTCACGGTCAAGAGCAGCAAGGACCTGTCGACCGTGCAGCATGGCCTGGAGAAGTGCATCGACCACAACGAGGCCGAGTCGGATGTCTGCACATGGGCCAACCGTGTCTTCTCCTGCTGGCTTCCCATCAACCGGCATGTGGTCCGCAAGGTCTTTGCCTAGAAGAATTGTGATACAATCGTTTGATATACTTTAAATTTGTTTTAGACAAGAATTGGTCCTAATAAATAACATTTTCTTATAACAAAAATAATCATTTTCAGGTATTTACAGGAGTGGACTTTTTATTCATTCAATAAAATATTTCTTTCATGAAAAAAACCTTTCCTTTCTTCTTTCCATTTATCTTTTCTTATTCAGCTTTATAATAACTATAATATTTTTTCTGCCTTCTGAAACTATGTCTTCATTTTTTATTGTGTTCATTTCATAAATTGTTTATACACTTCTTTAATTTACAGTTCTTTACTAATTCTATTTATTAGTTTGTGACTAATCTCTACAAAACAACAATCCTCGGAAATTTACAATTCCATTAATTAACACTTAACACCATAAAATAAGAAACAACTTAAACAGAACGCTGTTTTTATACCCTTGCAGGGTATTATAATTTCAGTCAGAAGTTTGCAACGCAGTGAAGGAGACGTTTCCGACCCTATAAAGTATATATATTCTTGATCAGCATCAACAGCCGAGTCGATCTAGCCATGTCCGTCTGTCCGTCTGTCCATCTGTCCGTCTGTCCGTCTGTCCGTCTGTCTGTTTCTACGCAAACTAGTCCCTCAGTTTTAACGCTATCTGAATGAAACTTTGCATATAGTCTTCTATATGCTCTCACTGCTATATATGTCGGAACGGGCCGGATCGGACGACTATATCATATAGCTGCCATACAAATGTTCGATATATTTGTAGAAAAAAAATTATAACTTTGTTGTTTTTCAACATTTTTGCACCATTTTTTAGATATGGCCATTTTTTATTATTTCAGAATTTTGGTAAAAATTTTATGAAAATCGGTCGACTATATGATATAGCTGCCATAGGAACGGTCGAGAAATAAATAGATAAAAAATTATAGTTTCGTTGTTTTTCAACGTATGTTTATCTACTCTGAGATATAAGCTTTTTTTATTATTCTAGAATTATGGTATAAATTTTATAAAAATCGGACAACTATATCATATAGCTGCCATATAAACCGATCGGTAGATGTAGAGAAAATGTAAAACTGGGAATGTAAAACTGTAACTTTCAAACTGTAAACATAATAAGTATAGGTAAAATGTAATGAAACTCTGTTTGGTGAGTGTTTTCAGAATTTAAATCTATAATATAAACATCGAAACCAATCTGCAAGGGTATACAAACTTCGGCGTGCCGAAGTTAGCTTCCTTGCTTGTTAATTATAGTTTTCTAGGATGTTATGTTCTTAACTAGTAATTTTATAATAGTAATTAATTAAGGGTTTCTTGAAAATAACTCATTAAAATAGCAGATTCCGTAAAGAGTATCGCGTTGACTCCATTCCAGCAAATAATTTTACTTTATAGCATCACTCAATTGCTTTAGTAATTACACAGAAAATATGATTTCATAACCTCTAGTATATTAATAGCATGCAAGTGCCTTTTGTCAAACTTTCTAAAACAATTCAAGCTCAATTTTTTTAAAGTATTATTAGATCAGAGTCTGTGTATAACTGACCTAGTCCAAGGCGAGCTGGTCACGCGCTACAAATCTATTCTGTGCATCCACATCTCTCATCCACTCCACGCTGAGGCTGTGAACTGGGATTCGTTGAACTTGCCGGCGTAATCTCGAGTCGCCGCGCCGATAACCTCCGCCTCCGCTGCAACGGCGGCAGCTGATCGTTGACTCCGCCGGCGGATGTTTTCGTAGCTAGTTCAGTTTGTGCATTGTCCGCAGTTAGATGGGTTTTCCGTACAGGATTTTACTAAGCCTTTTGCTGCTCAGCAGCCAGGTGAGATGGTTCCAGTACCAGAAGTATACTCATTGCAAAGAGAAACTCGAACTTCTTCCAGGCCTTAGCTGATCTCGCCAGCGATGCCCAAATGCTGGAGAAGTGCCTGCGGGAGCTGAGCACTAAGGATACCATTTCCGGCGACCTGCAGAAGCTGGAAAGGTATCACTTGTGGACGAGCGAGGAGCTGCCCTGTCTGATGCGGTGCTTGGCCAGTGAAAAGAGCTGGTTCGACATCGAGGCAAACCAGTGGAAGCTTAAGCGGATCGCCGAGGACCTGGGACCCGACGTCTACAATTATTGCCGCTTTGAATTGCGGCGCCAGGCCAGTGATGGCTGCACCTTTGCCTACCGTGGATTTCGGTGTCTCAAGCAGGCGGAGCTCCATGCCGGCACCAGCCTAAGCACCCTGCTTCTGTGTGGCCGCCAACTAAACGCCACCAATGTGGAGCTGCTGCAGTACAGCAAGCTTAAGTCCGAGGAGCCGATTCCGTGCCTCTTTCAGTGCTTCGCCGACGCCATGGGTTTGTACAATCTGACGACTGGAGACTGGAGACTGTCCAACTGGCAGCAGGCCTTTGGGCCAACGCGAAACGGTGACCAGCCCAATGCTCCGGGCTTCAGTGGCTGCCGGCTAAGTCAGACGCAGCGCGAGCAGGCGGCCAACAAGTGTGCATGGATGTACCAGGAGTACAAGTGCTGGGAGCGAATCAACGGTCATGATCTAGTGCCACAAGGCCAGGATGCTTCCTGATCTGTATTAATTATTAGACGTCACTAAGCCATATCTAGAAGATAAAATATCCTGAAACACAGAAGTGATTACTCTACCACAGGTCTTACTTTGAAGAACAAAAACTTTACTTATTTTAAGTTGTATTTGACATTATTTATTCAAATTTCGTGTATATATTTTTGTTGTTTGCTCAAATGGCCAAAACGTAGCAGGTGAACTGTTGGTAATAGGTGGCACATGGATTGCGACCCCTGCGCTGGTGGCAGGCACCGTAGCGAGCTCCCTTGGCCGGAACGCCCAGCTTCTGTTGCATGGCCGGGATGCGCCAGCGGCGTAGCTTCTGGTCAAAGACACCCAGCTTATCCAAGAAGCAGCGCGTGTAGCAGGGTATTGGCTCTACGACGGGAAAGCTGGCAAAAGCTGCAAAGCTACTCCACTCGTCCTGGTCCACCACCTGCAGGCAGTCCTTCATGGCGTCTTTGGCCACCTTCGTCAAGTTTGGCATGCTCTCGATCACCATGAAGGGGTGGCCTTCCATCTAAAGAAGTGTCAGATTTAAGTTGAATAATTTTTGAAAATATAATATAAATTAAATTAAATTAACGATTTTCTTAAATCCCTCATATTTGGCATCTCTGAGGTCACTGGACTCTACTTATCGCTGACTACTCACTTTGGTCAGGCAATGGAAACCCGCATAGGCATGCGTGCAACTGCTGTGGCCAGATCCCTCGGGCAGCTCCAACTTCTTCCGGCAGGCCGCATAAATGGGGGCTCCAAAAACCCTCTCGACGCCGGCGCTATCGAAGCCCGTCTGGTTGTTGTAGAAGTCGAACATCTCACTCAGGTAGCACTGGGTGAAGCAGGGAATTTCCTCGTAGCTCTCCGACCACTCCTTAAAACGCTCCAGCCGCTCGCCAAGCTCCGGAGTCAGTCCTCCGTAGCTCTGAATGCACTTGTTGATGATCTCGCCCTCGTGATCCAGCAGAGCCAGGCTCTCCATCTATGAAATATACTGAAGTTGGTAACAATTCTCCTTTAAAAATTTCATTTTTCACCCACCACAGAGAGCCAAAGGCATATGGCTACCAGCAATCCACTTCTTATTTGCATGGCTGGGCAATAATTTCTATTTTTCTAGCAGTTTGCTAGTACACGTTCTGCGCTTAATTAAATACTGAAGCTCTGGCGAAAATATCATCAACCACCTCGCAATCTTTAGAGATTAGACACGGAAATAAAGCAAAATACAATACAATAATACAAATCGTCCAAGCTGATGTAATTGATTTAAAATGTTTGATTTGACTCTTATAATATATGTACTTACTCAAAAATATACTTTTTGTATTATGTATGTATATAAATAATTGAATTTGCTGACTGCAAAACTTTGTAAATATTATCAACTATTTGTTTTGCAAATACATTATCTTACAATTACCAAAATTAAGAAATAAAAAACTCAGAAAACAGATTTTTTTTTCAGTGTGATGCTATGCTACACTATGTAATTGATAACCCAATTTTCGGTTAACTCAAGTTCAAACCGTGAATGCCGAATCGGCAGCTGATAACACGCCCTAATCACGGCTCCCGGTTCAAGTTTTCGGCCTCGCTTGCGCAAAAGAACCTCAAAGGCGGCAATCGATTGCGCAACGATTGCGGATCGCAGATCGCTGATCACGGATCGCCGGCGATGGGCCCGCTGCCCAGTTGCATTTTTATTGATCAACACCTGCCAACGGGGCCACAACGGCAGTTACTGGAACCGTGCTGCCATCGAATGCTGTTAATTGATTTTGTGTTTTTGTTTTGGCATTTTGCCCGGCCACTTGTCGGGCTCTTAATAATGTCTTTTCTGCTCGGCCGGGGCTTGTAAAGGAGCGACATCGTCGTCCCACTTTACGCATTTTTGAGCAACGAGCAACCGGATTCGGGTTTTCGGAATCGCGCACCACCACTGGCCAAAACATGTTTAACAAAACACGTCGCATCATCGTCCACATCATCCCGGGCCGATGAAGATCTCTTCATCGTCGCAATTGCAAGTGGGCAAGACAGCAAATAACTCCAAAGTGGTTCTGCCGGATCGGCCAAACAGTCAACAAAAACAACTGATGCGGCTTCCACTTCCACGAATCCCAGTCACTCAAAAAAAAAAAAAACATTCTTTGAATTGAAAACTAATTTACATTTTATTTTGTAAACAATTCTGCGAAAGACACACTTTTAGAAATTGTAAAAATATTTAGTCACTATTTCTAAGATTTCGTGACGCAGATTTAATTTTATTTTTATATTATTCTGTTTGACTTTTAGGAATAAATCAATTTTACTTATTCTAGTTTCCGTGTAATACAAGTATTCAACTATTGCATCCTTTCTAATTTTGCAGATAAAAATGGTTAATTATCTGCATTTAAAAACTTGAATTACAAATGTGTATCTATGACATCTTTTTAGGTATAAATTAAATATTTTTTATTGTTTTTCTTTGAAGATTTTAAATTAATTTAAGTTAAAATAGACTTGGGTTTTTTCTTTACAAATAAAGTTTTGTTTCTGTGCACGTTTCCCTCACAATTTCTTCGCAATGACCTTGGCTCGTTTTCTTGCGTGTTTGGCCGTAAAAATTATAAATCCAGTTTTCGATTTCCTCTCTTCTTTCACTCTCGCACAGTCACAATCTGAACAAATTTTCGTTATATAGTTAATTGTTTTGCCCCGCCGCCAGTTGTTGCCAAACGGCTTTCGGTGGGGCAACCGCGATGACAACGATGACGACACAGCAGCCCAGCCAGCACCACCGACGCGGCCGATGCAGCTATAGTGCAGGAGGAATCAGCACAGACAGGCGGTAAACTGGACTGTCCGGACTGGACCGTAAAAAGATGCGATGCAGCGGGGCCTGACCTTTGGCAATTTGAAATGCAGCCGCCTGCAACTTTGGCAACACCGCGTTTCTGGCCGGGACGGGGCGATTTCAAAACGATCCCAGAGCCAGTCTCGGGTGCTTAGCATTTTCATTGAGACCGGCTCAGCATAGATTTGAATACATTTCGGCAGGGCTGCGACCTGTCGCATTAATTTCTTTCCTCCCGCCGAAGTCCGCTGAATTTATTGAGAAGCTGGAATTTAAAAGCGTTTCTTTTGTGCGAGTTTTCAAGGTTATAACCCAGTTTTTGCCAGGGTGCGTTCGTACGTTTCGCGTTGGCTTCTTTTTTTTTTAGCAACAGTGTTTTATGGTGAGAAAGAGACTCGTAGCTCGGCCGGGCCTGGACGGAAACTGAGACGAAAATCGAATCCGATCCGATTCGATTCGTGTTCAATGCATTAACTAGCCTTTTGATAAAAGCAGGCAGATGCTCGGACCGATAACAATGAGCGCGTGTCCTTGGCTCAGTTGGGAACCGAACTTGCCACTAAATGCAGGCCAGCTGCGTTTAATGACATTTACAAATTGGGCCTGGCAAATATAATTAAAAATACATCAACTTATTGCGGCGAGGGTTGTGCAATTTTTGGCACATTTGCCATGCAAATCAAAGCTCCACTTAACGGGGTTGCTTCTGCTTCAGTTGTTTCGAGGGCTTGCCTTTTCGGCTTTTCGAGGGAGGTGCCCGTGAAATGGCCATAATTAAAAATACATCTAGGCGGCATGTGGATTTTATGTGTGTCCAAATCCAGCAGCTGGACCGAAAAGCCATATCGAACCGAAAACGAAAGTAAGTTGCACGGAGAAGAATATTTCCAAGTCACTTTTCAGATGGTTTAATGATACTTTGCTATGAAGGTTGAAAAACAATGAAAGGCAAGTGTAGAGTAGTATATTGACATCTGGAAATTCATCTGGAATCCAACTTAGAGATTATATAATACGAATTTTAGTTTCATCTCCTCACGCCCGCAGATGAAATAATAGTAATTTTTGTATATTATAATAATTTGTATTTTCTAAATTTTGTATCTATTCCAACTCATTTGCATTAAGTTCAACATTTTTTAACATTCTTCGATCAGCATCACAGAGTTCCCCCTTTTTTTCTCTCTGTGGTGAAACATTGAAGAAGTCAACAACCTGTGCGTGATTGTTGCCTTCAATTTGGTGCAAAACATCCAACTCATTAACTCGGCATCTTGGCTAGGTGGGAATTAATTATGCAGATTTATTCATTGTGTTGCGATTTCAAGTGTGGTAAAATGCAGCCCGCCTAATGAAGGTGTGTGTGCTGCTGCCAATGACGATGGGATGGTATTGATGGGATTCGGGTTTTGGGCTCTTGGTGTTTTGTGTTTGCCTTTTGAGTTTGGGCGGTGGCTGTGCCCAATTTTGGAACACCCAAAATGCTCTCCAACTCCTCAAGCGGCTGTCGGATTTTGGATCTTACAAATTAATCTCCGGAGCAATCTCCCTGGCTTCCGCCCTGCGAGATACATTAGCTTTGGAAGCAAGCACTTTTCAACGGATTTTGAAAGTAAATTTCACTGATCATTGACCTCGGACTGTGGTTGCGTGTAATCGGTTGAGACCGAGGCCTGCCACTTGGGGATTACATAAATCCCAAATTAGTTAATAAATGAAAACTGTAAACTGTGAAATGAGAAATAAGAAATGCTATTGTTCAATATATTGAAATCATGCCGTTACGTTCGAATAAAACGCTTGGCCGCTGCACTCGCCGCTGCAGTTTTCCACTGACCCGGGCCATTTCGGTTGCCGTATTTTCGGGCCCCTCGGGGTTGGCCAACGGAATTGGCTTATGTAAAAAATATTGCCATCAGCTGCCATAAAGTGACATAAAAATTAACGGAAGACAAGGTGAGCGAACACACACTTCAAAACAATTGTCGAGCCTGCGGAGTTGGGTTAGGGCTTGACGGACGATTATATTGTTGCTAAAAACGATAAATGAAGATGTGTTTAGGAGTGTACAGTTGAGGTCACCAACTAACACTGAATATAAATAATTATAAAGTAATACTTATTTCAAATTAGCTGCATAAATGTAAATGTTTTAAATTACAATAAGACGGTCCTATTTTTAAGTGGTTTTCACTGTCCCACATGTTAATTATAAGTATTTTCCATTTATTTATATTTCCCACAGCTTAAGTGATAATCACATATGTGAATTTGTCCTAGCCTCGGGGCATAGGCATAGCCTAGACCTTGCCCAGAGGCCTAGTATCTAGCTTATTTGCATGTAACCTTAGATAGCTTTATTGATTCTAGATATAGAGTGACAACTAGCCTCCCATTGTAATTAACGGCCTGACTTTCCACCACACCCACCGAACTAGGTCGAACGGAGCTGCAGTTGAGCAAGGCGGCGTTGCATATACAAATAGGCATAATTAAATGGAAACCGTTCTAACGGACTGTGTGTGAATCGAAAGATTCCAGTCACGAACGCGACTCGCCGACAAATTACCAATGCACTTGCCAAATGCCCGAGAACCCGATTGGCCGGGCCAAATAAGCCAAACTAAAAGATAACCCCCCCGATCGCAGACTGCCCTGTCTGACTGTGTGTGTGTGTGTGCGAAGGCGAGTATCTGTGAGTGCTCGTATCTGTGCGATGCATGCACTTAACACGTGTGGTTGCGCGGGGGAGGGGGAAGGGGAGGGGGTGTCGTTCAGGCCAAACAACTTTTCTTCCGCGTTGCACATGCGATGGCGATGGTGATGGTGATGGCGTTTGCAGACTGGCGACTGTAGACTGCAGCCGCACCCACCCACAAATGGCCTGCTAAAATCAACAATTAAAAGCACCGCTCACAATCTCCCGGCGATCTGATGCAATTTTGCATTTTCGAAATATCTTTTTAATTTCGCGCTCGCAAATTACTATGATAGTCTAAGCTGGACAGAAGAATTCGAAACTGCTCCGACATAATTTGGCATTCGGGTTGATGGCCACGCCCCGTTGCACTCCCCCCCCCCCAGAAATGCCCAACACAAATTCAGCTGGCAGTAGAACCCGTTTCTCGACCCCAAAAGAACCGGGAAAATCTGGGCTTTGGCTCCTGAAACAAAAGCCAAATACCTAACTGGCCTATGAGTAACTACTGAAAGCGAAAGCATAGCTGACAAGGTAGCTCGGTTGCAGTTTATCCAGTAGTTGCCGCGGCTGCTGTTGCTTTTGCACTTCTAAAACTGGTTCGCCGTCTGGACATGTAGGCAGCAGTCGCAAGTCTTCTAGCCTCCACTTCAATAACACACAGCCAACTCTGGCAACACGGATCAACTGTGCTCAGAGCCGAACTCAACTGAACTCGAGCCCAGCACGGAAAGAAAAAAGGAGACACCGCCTGGCAACATGGTGAAATCTTATAGATACTTTTGAAATAAATAAAATATACATCTTAAAATTTATTTAAGCTTGATAAATATTTGCTACGAAACCTATGAATAATTATTATGATATCTACAGGATAATTTTAGTCTTCCCTTAACTTAATATGTATACAAAAACTCTCCCTCGACTGTCCTTTAACAAAATCCCCTTTGTGACTGGTATCAGATTTCTTGTGTTACTTTCTGGGCTTGGCTTTCCTCTCAGTGCACTGGGTTCGACTTTTCATCAGAGCCAGCTGTAATTGTTCTGCAGCAGTCGCTGACTGTAATTTAATATTCTTCCTGCATTCCGAAACCTTGAATCACATTTCTTGCATTTAATTGCAGACATTTTTTTCTGATTTCTCCCCTCTTCTTGCCACTCGAAGGCGCCGCTGAGTGGCTGCCGTTGACCGCCGAGCTGGGTCATTTTTAATAGCCGCTGCTGCCGCTGCCGCTGCAACTGCAACAATTACTCGAATAACTAAAAAATAAACAACAAAGAAATAGCAGTAACAGCAACTGGCTGGCCTACCTTTTACTGGCACGCACTGTATACCCGAGATGACGGCCTGTTTTAAATGCCAGCCAGTTGAGTGACTACGGGCTAAATGGCTCTCGCTGTCTGTTTACTTATTTACGCATACATTTCCATTTTGTTTTGCGGGGGATAGAGATGGGGATGGCGGCATAACTCGAGTTGCATTGCCGGCCACCGGTTGACCATCGCATTAGGAAATCATGCTAATATGGTGATTATTGGTAAACAGTATTAAATCTAATGCAATTTGTTAGATAAACATCCCCTTTAAAATATATTTAATTGCATGTTTAAAGCTTAAATATTAGTTTTTAAATTTAATAAATAATTTTCCCTCTTCGAAGTGATGCCTATGCGGCGTATGCGCAATTTCCAGATCACCTAGAAAATGCCAGTCGCGTGACTCATACGCAGAGAGGTGAAGTTCAGCCATGAATCTAACTATCTTGCGGATTGCACGATGCCGTGCCCTCAGCCGTGATTAGCTGCAGATACAAATTGAATGCTAGTTGCCCACACACACACACACAGACACACACATCCCTCTGAACTTTCAGGCAAAAATTCCATTTGCACCCCCACCTTAAAAATAACACAAAATATAATAAAGAAAAGGCGAAAAATGCAAAGCGCAGGCAGCAAAAGTGTAAGGCAAAAAAAAGATCAATTGACAAATGGTTTGGGCCACAACAATAGACGCCGGCGTCGGCAGCGACGTCGACGGATACCGCGGCAGAGGCAGCTCTCTGCCGACGCCACGTCGCTGGCTGCATACGAAACCAGTCGCTGGGAGTGGGAAAAAGCTAGAGAGAGAGATGGAGAGTGAAAGAGAGCTGCTACAAAAAGCTGGCTGCTACGAACACCGTTGCAATGTCGCTGCCTCTGTCGCAGCTGCTGCCTCGGCCGCAGTCTCTGCCGCGGCCGGCGCATGGATTGTTCGCGACGCCGCGCATGCGCAGCGGTATAAAAAGCGGCAGCGCCAGCAGGCAGCCACTCACAGTCGAAGTCGTCGGTGCCAGAGGTGATTCTGCTTTCTGTTTTCTGTTTCTCAAGTGCGGTCCGTCGGTACCCCCTCAAATAATACAAAAAAAGACAACTCCTACTCGCCAAAATGAAGAAGTTTCTCGTGGTGTTCGTGGCATTATTCGGAGCCGGTATGTATCTCTTAGCTAGCTAAGTGAAATGGAAATGGAAATGGAAATGGATGTGGAAAAGTAGAGGCGTCCAGCCAGCTTTTCCGCTTGCGCAACATGAAGGACACTTGAGTGCTGAAAATTTAGAGTGCAAAATCGAGAGTGTGCTTGTGCAACGACGGGTAAATCAACTATCACTGCTCCACTTTTACCTCGTATCCAAAAACGAACTCGAAATCGAAATCGACATCGACATCGAAAACGCAAACGAAAAGCGAGACCAGAGGGAAATGTAATTTAATTGAGCAAGTCAGCCCAACCCAGGCGCATTAGCTTGCATTTTCCCAATACAAAAAGATACACTTACTATGCATGTGCATAGGCACACTCGGAAAAATAAGCTCGAATCGAGAATTAATTTGAAAACCAGGCAGGATATTTGTAATTATCTTCGTTCTTGAGGAAAATAAATATCTCTGATCAGTATTCTGTTATTATTCAAAAAGTAAAATTTTCAATTGAGAGTTTTCAAATATTGAAATTTTAAGAATTAAAAATTCTATTTTTAAGAAAAATTCCTTGGCTAGAGTTCTTCCGAAACCCAAAACCCCTACCTTGTCTCTCACTGAAATTTAGTTTTCTTTCAAAAAATGCTCAAGGGGAATGCCTGACTATAGTTGTGTGGGCTTTAATGCTTTAATGTTTTTGTTCGGTGTAATATCTGCAGCCACGAATCTCCACATCTATTGGTTTGGTGCGGTTCAGTTCGGTTCGATTTCATTACCTCATCGACGCCGCCTTAAAAGCTGGGAGAAGTTACAACAGAGACCATCGTCTGGCTCCGCTGCAGCTCGATTTTGCAATCGATCTCTGGTGTTGTAAGCGATATTTAGATCCGCGCTGCAGGTTATCTAATCCCAGTCCGGTTACGAAACTGGAGCGTTGGACTTCGCTTCGGGTTTCGTCTTTCGGTTTCAGCTGCCTTCGCAGAGGGTGTGGTCGGTCAGTAGTTATGGCCACCGAAAATTCGCAAATTGCTTGATTTCTGACATTGACATTGAAAAGCTTTTTAGATAAACACAGCCAAGATGCCTAATGGATGAGACCCAATAAAAAAATAATGGCAACTGGGCTAGGCTCAGGAATTTTAACTACGCAACAAGCACAGCCGCTCCTCAAATTAAAAACAAAACAAAAAATGAAATGAAGTCAAATTGAAACCCGTTTGCTTTTTTGGTTATTCAACTTAACAATTTTTGCAAATTGCGTGCCATGCATTTTTTTTTTTTTCTTTTTGTCTGCCAAGTCGTGCATGGCCGCAAAGGCAATTTCGCTGCTAAATTTTAATTGCCGGCAATCCAAAGTTATTAAACTTAACAACGGCCCGAAACATAAACGCTTTAATGGGCCCGTTTCGATGAGAAGCCGCTCGAGCATTGTCAAGTTCAAGTTGCCATTAATTATGCAACGGCACTTGCCCATTTGAGCGCTATTCACTTGGCCGCTTGTTGCGCCTGCTCGCTGCCAAGTTTAAAGCCCGCCCAGCGGCAAGTACTTCCCCCCGTACAAGTGGGGGTCGAAAAAGTTACAAGCCCGCTAATCACGGCGATAAACAATTTAAGCGTTGCAAAGATTTCCGAAAAAGCGAGCCGCAGCACACAATAAATTTCCGCATTTTGGTTGCGTCGTGCTGTGACTTTTGTTTTGTGTTTTCTGCTATCGGAAAACTAACACCGACCGCAGCTAAAAAACAAGAATGTGGCCAAAGACATACAAAATAAATTTTGCCATTTTTCTATTGCCACACACAGACAACGCGGCAGCAAGTCACGCTTGAAAGGTTTTTATTTTGTGGCAACAAAATCAAACGAAAAGGGCCGCGCGCGGTCGACATGCAACTGCGGAGGGCTGCGGACGGATTCTATAGGTTGCATTAGGCCAACAAACACACACAGAGTTACAAGGGCTGCGGCTATCTATGCTGATTTATGGCCAACAACAAGGAGGGCCAGAATACAAGGCTTTTAAAACTCAATTTGCATGCCACTTTTGGCACGGCACGCGAAGCATTGCAAATCAATTTTTCCAAAAGCGGCAGCGACGATGCGTTAAATTTGAAGGAATCATATCTATTCAGCGGCTAAGTCGCCTGCTTGGGCTAAAAGGATTTATGGTTCAGTCTGCGACAGCACGAAACTATTACTCTGCAGCAGGACTTTACACTGTGGGTAATATTGGGTTCAATAAAAAGAGTTTTTTTTACTAAATTCAATATCCCATATGAGGTATTTAAATTACTTTTAAGGGAATGCTAATAAAATTAAATACAATGCAAAAATATAGTTTCCTTTCCACACTGCCCACTCAACAACTATCGAGAAATGGGCAAACAATAGACAAAACAATTCGAACGCAGATTAACCCACATACGGGACATGCCGGCAACAATGTGGGCAAATATTTAAATATCATTACGGTGTTGTCGGCGCTGAGGCGGTGGTGAACCGTATGCAAAAACAGTTTTTGGGAGAAGGCAACAGCATTTAGCGGAAATGCTCGAGTGCTGTTGTTGCCGGGTAAATACCAAACGGGCCGAAGGCTCCACAACAAAACGTGCTTAAATGTCAGCAATTTTCTTGATTTATACGGCGGCAATGTCTTGGCGCTGTCTTGCCAGACAACAGTGCAAACAGCGATAAAAATAACACCACAGAGCCGCCGCCAGTTACGGGGCAGCAAATTTGCCTCAGCCACAGCCACAGCCAAATGATAGATACACACTTGTGCTGCCACGGGTGCCGCAAAAAGAGGCAACCTGTGATTGCAACCACAGGAGCTAGAAGCGATTATGAGTCCAGACAGGAGTCCTTCCCAATGCCCCATAGATTTGTTTGCTGGCATGCCAAATGCTAATGCCCGGGTTCATTGCTCTGATACTCGTATTTATGGGCTGACAGCCCAGTTGGCCGGCATGCAATGCGAATTTGTCATCATTTGTCATGATATCCTCGCAGCAAGGCGACGCGTTCAAGTCCCCAGAACGCAGATACAGGAGCTGTGGCTAAAAATATATATTCATAAGCTGATATCTGATGGAAAACCTACAGCCAAAATGATCATGTTAAGGGATAAGACATACTTCGCGTTGGTTTTCTGCAAACCTATTGTCCACGAATCGTTCGCATCTAATTACAGAATATGGCAATGAATTATTGACAACGCATACAAGTATATGAACAAATTGCAAATTTGCTAACGCATTCATTTGTTAATTTTAAATTATGAATTTATTTGCATTACCGTGTATTTGCATCTTGACAGTGTCTGTCATTTAAGTGAAACATAAATTAATTTCATTATACCGAGTTTTTTTTTGCCCCGCTCGCGCCGAGAGCCGCTTAATAAAGTTTGTAATTTGTGTGTTGTGTACATTTTTGGTTAATTAAATGATTATGTTAATGGACGAGCGGATGTACAAATGATAAACAGCAGCAGCCGGGGGTCAGCCGCTGCCAATGGTGTGCAATCAACCAACGGGACCAACGCAAATGTCGGCTTTACTGTTAAAATGTCAATAAAAATGTATTATTTAAATGCGTATAAACACATAACACACTCACCATTCACGGACACCCGATCGCATTGTTGTTTTGCGCCAAAGGAGCAAAAAAATGTAATTAAGCGCACCGGGCTGATAGATAAAACAATTATGGCCAAACAGTAAATTAAATAACATGCAACACCAGGCAATCAGTCTAACTGGCTTATAAATAATGCGCTGGCTCACGTGGCGACTGCCGGCCGGGGGCTTATATCCATACGTACTCCATATTGCATTGGCATGCCGGTCAAACTATTCATTTCCAAGGTGTGCCGCTCGGCACCGTCGAGAACAAAAGACAGCCGGATTGCCAGACTTCAGAGAGGGTTAGTTGTTGGTCTAGAATCTGGCCCGGCCCGGCCCAACCGGTTTCGGTCGAGAATGTGGGCTAGCCTGGCTTTTTGCTTTCATTTTCGTTTGGCCCGCTAGCTTCTGGTGGGTTCTCTGGTCTTGCGGTTTGTCGAAGGTAATTTAGACGTTATGTCATGTCGGCAGAATCTCGGCTCTCGTTAGATAATAGCTAGAAGCTGCGCGTGATATGGTTAGATGTTGTCTTTTCCACTTAAATTCGCAGCGACTGCTTTGTCCCGATTCCTGGACTGGCTTTAATGAGTCAGTCTCTTTGATCGTAAAATTTAAAATGAAATTCAAAGACCAGGATATGGCGCTTAATTTATGAAGTAATTGTGAACCGAAGATTGCTATTTAAAGAGTTTCTGTGAAGGTAAAGCTCAAAATCTATTTGATTTAAATTGGCGATAGTTCCGTACTCGCTTACTTGCCTTAAGGAAATATTGCGCATACGCACGGTGCGCCAGGTGCCTAAGTAATTGCTTAGAAAACATGTGGCGACGCAAACAAACACACACACACAGCCCTAAGTGCACAATCATCGCCAGTGTGTGAGTGTGTTTACGAAGGCATTAGGACTGCGGTTCATTCCTGTGGTTGCTGCAGGCAACAATGCCAGATTGCACTTTTTCCGCACAGTTGCAGGTGCAACGGTGCCTCCCGTGAATGCTCGCTGGCTAAGTGCTCGGGAATGGCCGTCCTCGAATCATGAAATTCCCGGCTAATTGATGTCGCAGCCTAATCTCACAAGATCCCCAATAATAGCCATAAATTAGAGATCGTGGCATCTTAAAAGTATAACAAATACGCCAGCTGCGCTTATAAATTCAGATTTAAATTGAAGCTGCTATCGAAACTCGAACTGCGTAATTAACGAAATTACAATAAACAAATGCGAGGCGTAGAACGCAGAACGAATCAACATCAATATTTCTCTTTTTTATTGACGCTTCGGAACTGGCTAAATGACTGACTAAGCCAACCATACATGTGTGTTCGATGATACTGCGTTTATTCGGTAAAAGTAAATACGCAGCGAAAATAACCATTTTTAATTAAGACCCACGCATATAATTTTATGGATGCCACCGTTTTGATTTATTCGACGCTATAGCAACAGCACAAATGTGTCTAAAATTTGATATTTGATTAGTTTACATACACAAAATCGAATGGAAATTGCATGTTGTTTATGCAGGCCAGCGAATCGGTTGCTGATTTTTCCATGTTTCACTCCCGCTTACTTTTTTCATTCAATTGTTGCATTCATGCGGTTACCCAGGGCTCTTTTTGGCCCAGTGCCCATCGCCCATCGCCTGGCACCGTGGGTGGCGCAGGACTGAGTCCACAGCTTAGGCAATTGATGCGCACTTTTGATTGAACATTGAACATTGGAAATGAAACGCGACCGCAACTCTGTGGCTTCGCAATTAGATTATCACACATGGCCCACTCACCGGAAAGGGGATATTTTGTTCATTTCGCGAGGAATTCTTTTCAATGCCAGTCTCCGCGCGGGTAATTATTTTCTGACTGTTGCCGTTTGATTTTCCATGCCGTATATAAGTGTATATATGGTATATAGAAAATGCAGAAAATGCAATTCGGTGCCGGTGCAAATACCGCATTAGTTAGTTGTACAAATGCAATTTAGTTCGTTACGCTCTGCGGTTGCACTGAGCTCAGCTTCCACAGAGACAAACATATAGAGTGATGCGACGAGGTGCCACGGGGACGGGGATAAGTCCTTGGTGGCGGGTTTCAGGTGCTGCGACAGCAGGGTTCAGTGTAATTTCTTACCCGAAAAACGGGCCAGAGAAGAGCGGCGCACGAAACAAAAGTAAATGCAGTTGGCCCTGAGTTGTCAGCGATCCGTGTGTGTGCCTGCGATGCTGAAAGTTGCCTTCGAGATTTATTGGCAACCGTCGTCTCTC
Organism: Drosophila kikkawai; assembly: GCF_030179895.1. Classification (NCBI taxonomy): domain Eukaryota; kingdom Metazoa; phylum Arthropoda; class Insecta; order Diptera; family Drosophilidae; genus Drosophila; species Drosophila kikkawai. The sequence goes on along the minus strand of NC_091731.1, from coordinate 24,668,089 downwards.
TGTCAGACATCTGACTTTTTAAAGTGAATGCCTCTCGGGCCAGATGACAAATGGCCCTGCCCAGGCCATCGTCATCATCGTCGTCCTCGGCTCGCCTTGCCGTCATAATGATAATAAGCAGCATCTTGGCTACGTGTGTATCTGCATCTGCTTGGCTTGAACAGTTGCTGGGATTCCTCATCTCATCTATGAGTTCTTCTTTGTGTGCGACTTTTTCGGGTTCATTTGTAGTCGTCCACCGGTCTGGAGGACAAGCACAAATGGAAAGCCACGTTGCTAGCTAGTCTACACGTAGAAAAACAGCATTGTGAAGGGAATTTTTTGAATGGAAAACCTCCTTTCTCAACATGTGATGTAGTCTGGTTTAATGCTGCAAGCGGAAAACGAAAAGCTGATCATATTTTCCACTAAACCTAATAGTTTATAATATTAATTCCTCCTTTCTCATTGCAGCTGTGGCCCAAAGTAGCTTTAAATGCCCCGATGACTTCGGGTTCTATCCCCACGATACGTCGTGCGACAAATACTGGAAGTGTGACAACGGCGTCTCCGATCTGAAGACCTGCGGCAATGGCCTGGCCTTCGATGCCACAGACTCGAAATACCTTACCGAGAACTGCGACTATCTGCACAACGTCGACTGCGGTGATCGCACAGAGCTGGGTGAGTTAGACAATTGAAATCTCAAGAGGAAAGCACCTAAAATGGTACCATTCGCATCCACAGAGCCCCCAATCACCACTCCCCACTGCTCCCGCCTGTACGGCATCTTCCCCGACGAGAACAAGTGTGACGTGTTCTGGAACTGCTGGAATGGCGAGCCCTCCAGATACCAGTGCTCCCCCGGACTGGCCTACGATCGTGATGCTCGCGTGTGCATGTGGGCTGACCAGGTGCCCGAGTGCAAGAACGAAGGTGGGTCAAGGAAACTCTAGGGTGTAACTAACAGCATAACTGACTCTTAAACCCCGTTATTGCAGAGGTGGCCAATGGATTCTCCTGCCCTGCGGCCGGTGAGCTGGCCAACGCCGGTTCCTTCTCGCGTCACGCCCACCCTGAGGACTGCCGCAAATACTACATCTGCCTGGAGGGCGTGGCCCGCGAGTACGGATGCCCCATCGGCACTGTGTTCAAGATTGGTGACAGTGACGGCACTGGCAACTGCGAGGATCCCGAGGATGTTCCCGGATGGTAAGTGCTTTCACTTTATTTTGTTGCTTTTTTAAAGGATATCTTCGAGGCTGGCACCTGGTTTGATTGTTGTCTTGCTTTGCACTCAGAAAATACCATTGCTCAGGGTTTGACAGGAACAGTTACGATTTCTTCTTTAAATTATTCTGAAATTTGGATTTGGGGAAATATTATTTAAATATTATGAAGAATAAAGGAGGGCACTAGCTAGGAGTTGGCTTTTTAGCATCATAACGTTAAATATAAAATGAATTAAATAAAATGTTTGATTAAAATCTATTTGATCTTAGTTGTTGCTTCTAAAATGTAAGCCTTACTCTTGTCTTAGATGTATTTCTGTTGCAAATTTATTTTTGAATTCTAAATTTAGTTTGTAATTAAGTTCAGGGGTTATTGCCACGCTTGCACCTCTCCGCACCCATCATCTCACTCCTCACCCTCTTTGCTTTCACTGTCCACTGTCCACTGTTCACTCAACTCAAGTCAACTCTACTGAACAGATCGCATATCACATATCTCACATTATCCATATCTCAGGCCTATTCTGACATATCTCTTTACCTTGGTCCCATTTACAATTACAGCGAAGACTACTACGGCGATCTGGATTTGAAGAGCATCCGCAAGAGCGAGCTTCTAGCTGGATTGAACAGTGAAGGCCGCACTAAGGGCGCGCCCAAAACCAAAGCTGCCTCCTCCTCCTCCTCATAAACATAATAATTACAACTACAACTACAACTACAACAACAACCTACAACTTTAACAACAATAACTAAAGAACAACAACAACAACAATACAACAAGATCAATCAACTCAGAACCCTACTTCCCATCCTGCCAATACTTTCCCTCACATCACAAAAAGAAAAGAAGAACAAATGAAAAACAAAACAAGAAAAATGAGAGAATACTCAGCCAGCCACAAATCCTAATTCGAATTCGCATAAAAAACTCTTTTCCTGCCATTCTTCTCAGTTGACCTCTGTGTTTCTAATTTATAAATCTCCCTCTTTCGTCTTTCACCTGAGTGAAACTATTGCTCTGTCTCTTCATGTTTCTTTTTTCATTAAATGTTGAGCAAACAAATTTAAAGACATCCAAATTGCCCTGAAAAATTTAGGCTCGAAGGCAAAGACACAAAATTTTGTAAAGGAAAATAAAGAAGAACGTCGAGGAAAGAAGCGGAAAGCGTTCAAAATGAAGCGTAAAATTTAGAGATTTGTACATTTTAAGTGATCCTTGTTTATAAGCTTATAATTTTATTTTATACATAAAAACGAAAAACAAAAAAATATATTAAAAAACAAAAACAACATTGATCAGCTCTATGTGTGTCACATTTCTTTTACCACCCATTTAACTTTTCATTTCCGCTCAACTTTTTCCATCTTAAAGTGCGCGGGCTGCGTCGCAGTTTGAAAAGTTTTGAGGGAAATAGATTTTTTTCCGTAAATTACTGTACAAGTGTGTGTGATATTTTTTCTTCATCAGCGAAAAATGGCTGACTTGTCGTTAGAGTCTGTAAATAATAAGTAAACATGAAAGTTTGCGGCGCCAGCCATATTTGCCGCAAATGAAAAGTTGGCTGGCATTTCGGAACGACCAGGAAGTCTTTGCCGACGTCTTTTCAAATGCACAAGAACTTTGTTAATTATTCATTAGATTCTATAAACAAAAACGCGATACAAAAACTTTAAATGAATTTTCAAATTATCAACACAATTGCAGGCAGAACGGGCGGCACACTCACACATTTACCAAAGAGGGAAAAGGGAAATGGGAAAGCGAACAGGGAAAGGGGGAAATCGTGGGGCAGTGGCACCTCGACAAGGTCCCCCCAGTTTTAGGGCTTGAATTCGGGTGGGGCTTCACTTTGTCCCCACTAACTCATAAAAGCTGGAAACTTTAACTTTTGCTGCTTTATGCGAGTGTCTCTCTCTCGTCTGTGTGGGTGGGCACAGAGAAAAATAAATAAATAAATTAGGAATAAATAGTTCAAAAGAAGTTTTATTGCTAGTAACTAAATAATTTTTACACAATTCACCCTAAATTCTGGTATATTTCCCTCTGCTACTCCCTGGAATCTTCTTCTTAAGTAATACTTTTCTCAGTGCATGCGGATCCACTGCCTGTGTGCATTTATGGCTCACACACAAACACTGGAAAAAAGTTTTAAAACTAATTAAATAAAAATTATAAAACTATACAAACTCAAGGCACAAGTTCTCGCTGCTTTCGGGGCGGCTAAAGGACATTGCCAGCCCTCTCGAGTAAGCGTTCCTGTGTGTCGCATAAGCTCTTTTTGGCATAGAAAAGCCGCGTAAAGAGCTCTCGGAATTTTTGGGCAAATATGAACATAAAGTCGCCTGCATCCATTCAGTTTTGATGTTGCTTTTGGCTCAGCTCTTAATGCCTCCCGCTAACGTTATCCTTGCTCCTCTCTTTGGACTAGGGACCACACACTAACCACCGGATGTCATCTTTTACTTTAATATATTTTGAAATACTCTTTGCCCGCCTTTGTTGTTGCTGCTGGCTGCCACTTAAGTGCACCAAGTAAGCAATCTTCAATTAAAACTTGCCCTGACCCTGCCCATTAGAGTCCTTTGGCTCGCCGTGTGTCCTGCTTATGCTGCTGCCAGCTGAGGTTAGTTGCAAAAAAACGCAAGAACGCAATGCACATAAAAGTGTTTTATAAACAAAAATGATTTTCACTCTGACAAAGTTGCACCGACAACTAAGGCACTTAAAAAAACCTACAACAACTAATATATATTAACTAGTTTGTTTATAAATAATCTGGCGACCAAGAAGAAAAAAAGATTTATTTTCATGGCCATAAAGATTTAATTTTCAGCTACCAACTTATTAGAAATTGTAACCTTAAGGGAGCAGGGCTGGTTTTATTCTCCGTGCAGCAGTGTCTGGGCAACCATAGCTGAGTAACTGAATGTAACTCTTGACGGATAATAGCCGGACTCTGTGTCTGTCCGCCTGGCAATGAAATCCTTTTAACATTTGGACTCTAATTAATTTTAATGATGATATAAACGCACAGGCAGAACATAAAACTAGGGGGCAGGTTAGCTGGCTGCGACTGCGAAAAGTTATGAGCCAGCCACTGCTTGTCAATATATATAAATATATATACGTATACAACAGCAGAGAGTCGAGGGCTCTGGCTTAACTTGGCCAAGAAAGTCCCGAATAAAATAGAAACGTAAATAAAAGAAAAACAATTTTGGACCACTAAACAAGAGCCATATTTTGCAGCTTACACCCTCCGCGCTGTCATGATCCGCGTCTTCATCAGGGGCGGCGACTAAGCCGCAACATTTATGGTGCTGACTTCTCAACAAGGACCCAGTGCTGTCCTTGGTTTTTGGTCAATTCCATTTAATTTAATTTAATAGCCTTGCGCTTTTTGTCATTCGCTGCCCAGATCCGCACACACAGCGCGCATTTTATATGAAGCTAAGTTCGAGTGCACTCGAAAAAATAAAAATGGATCTAAAATAAATAAATTAAATCACTTAAATTTTAAAATAGTATCCAAAGATTGGAACATCTTTTAATTGAAAAAAAAAAAATCGTAAGAATAGTTATTCAGTTTAGTAATTGTGTATGGCTTATCTTCAAGTGTGGCTGTTGGAAGAGGGCAAAAGGACATGCATGTCCTGGCAGCAAGAGGCACGCCACGTCTCCTCGCATCGCACTCGTCCTTGTTTCCTGCGCTTTAAAGGCAATTTGTTGTTCGCTGATAATGTTGTTATTGCGGCCAGAAGGCAGCCGAACCAGCTAGCGTCTTTTAATCCTTGACGTCCTGTTGCTTTGCTCGCTCTTTCCTCTTTGCTATTTCGTTTTATCTGGCCAGGCCACAAATCCTTGCGTGTGGGGTGAGCTGCCCCTCGCGTCCACGGGACTCGTAACAAGATTTTAACAATATTATTTTTAATTACGGTTTTAATAAATATTTCCTTTGTCAATTTTCAACACAAACCGACGGGCTCAAGCAAAAACCAGGAAAAATATGAACAGAAACCCGGGGCAGAATGAAACAGAAGTTGAACTCGAAAAAAAATAAATAAAATTCCTTTGAGTTACCTAATCAAATTCTGTTGACTTGTTAACCATGTATATGCATACATCGCATAAATTACTCAGCGCGTGACTGGCAAGACACAAAACAATTTAATTAAACAAATCAGAGCCGGGCCAAGGAAACCCCTAAAAACCAAATTTCTCCTTTTGAATGTTATTTAACAAGGAATTTTTTATTTACTTAATACTTCCCGTTTCTCCTTTTTACAGCGAGGATTACTATGGCGATGTAGACCTGAAAGCTTTAAAAAAATTGGGCTATTAAAAGAACAGCACACACACACACAGACACTAACATTACGGCAGTTTGGGGGCTGAAAGTCAAGAAGAAGAGAGAGGCGACAAAAGGAGCCAAAGGATGGAGAAGGATCAGGAGGAAACCACAATAACAGTGGGCTTAAAATACTTGCCAAGCACATACATACACCGACACACAACACCACTGAGAGAAAAATTGCAGAACTAAATGCCTGATTTCAAACAATTTCACACGATTGACTCTTAAGACAGGCTTGAATTATAGATAAGCTTTTAAGCAGCAAGTATTTATATTTTTGATCTATTGTACAAATTTAAATGACTTAATCTGGAACCTAAATGTCAGAGAGTCAAAAGGAGACAGCGTTATTTTCAGTGTATCACAGGCATTGAGCATAAAAAACCTAGAAATCGTACAGTTTACTTTAAAGACTGAGCACAGAATAACCCCCGAAAAATAGCCCAGTGAGAAAATAGTCGCAGGTGGACCCCACATCTTTATGTCGAAGTCCGGACTTGAGATTATCTCAGAATCGATACCGAGATACGTTTTCTGAGGCGACAGGCGGCGTGGCCGCTTATTCCATGGCCACCACAGTGGCCGCAAAAGTCAAATTTAACTTATTTAACTAAATACTCAAGAAACCACAAACGTACGCGCCCCCACTCTCGTATAACTTCAATGTACATATCTAGATTCAGTTTAGACTTTAAGTTAACGTTTATGTAAATGCGAAATAAAATGAAAATTTTTGTTCAAACCAAAAGCGAACTCTCAGAGCTATTCTGCAAATATTATTCCCCCCTTTGAAATGCCAATCCAGCCAACGACTTTCCTTTATTTATTGCATTGCACTTGCCCCCGGCCTGCACATATATTTTAATCAGCTGAGTAGAGCTTGGATTTTTCATTTGGCACTTTCCCAAAGCCAGCTCTCTGGGCCACAATTTACTAGGCAAACCGCAAGACACAACACGCATACGCACTGTTTGCCAGGCGAATAGCAGCTGAATGCCTTAAACCAAAAAACAAGTAAGTAAACAAAGGCGCACAAAATATCCAAACTCTCTCGCAAAATTGATAATTATTGGAGACCCGACTCGGAGCAGCAGCAGGCAGCCAGCCAGTCAGCCTTCCAGCCAGCAGGAACAAAGGGGCAGCAGCCCCCTGCACACACAGGCCGCGCGGGGGCTCAAAATGGTGGGCGGTGGTCGGTTATCGGTGGGCGGAAAGGGGGTCGGGCCAGGGGGCAGCTCTAACGACGCACAAGTGTAACATTAGCCTATGAAAAGATTGAAAAGCGGCAGCAACAAAGGGGGATGTTGCATGCTGCAGCGGGAAGACATGCTGTTGCATGTTAATTGAAATCAATAAGTGGAACACAGCCACCACCCAGGAGCCCCCGCCCAGTGCCATTCGCCTGGCTATCAATACGTGCACTGAGAAAAATGCAGAAGCTATTAGTAAATTACATATAGGTAAGTTCGATTAGAGATTGTTTTTCTATGCAAGTTATAAAGTATAAATAATATGACCTTTAAGTGTGGATATTTAATTTCAAATTATATTTGATGAAATTTATAATTTTTATTACAATTCCATTGATAAATTCTTACTCCAAAAATTTACAATTTATATCCTAAAAATAATTTGTTTTAAAGACAAAAAGTATATCTACCTTTAATCTAGTAGTCCCTTTTTTTCTGTGCATTTGCGGCTGTTTGCTTGTGTGTGTATGGTCACAATGGCGACCAGACGCCTCGACCAACAACAACAGCAACAAAGGACGACAGCAACAAGAGCAGCAGCAGCAGCAGTAGAAACAGCAACAGCAGCAGCAGCAACAACACAATGGTTAGTTATCGAAGTAAATGTGGTAAAGTAAATTATTTGCCCAACGGCTAATGACAATGGCATTGGCAACTACAACAACGTCAATAGCAATGGCAACAACGACAACAGCAACAAGAACAGCACTATAAACATGGCCAACACTCACATATCCTTTTTTATTTATTATTTAGGCAGATGGCAGTTGCATTTTTCCAGTTGCCAGCTGCTGCTACATTAGTTGTGGACTCGGCCAGACGTAAATTATGCATTGCAATTTTTAGAATATTTCTATGGCCAGTATACACACACACACAGAGAGAAAAACCAATTAGCAAATTGTCATATTTTGTGTGGTTCCTTTTTAATTTATTTTATGTATTTCATTTGATCGTTGAGCCCTGCGATAGCTTATGTTTTAATAAACAAATATTAAAACTAACAAAAATATTCCAAAAAGGAGATTACAATAGAAATTAAAGTAAGTGTTACAAAATACTTTCTTGAATTCTTACAAAATACTTTCTTCAAGTTGTAATGTACACTTTATCAAAATCGAAATTAAAATAAAAGAATTTAATGCTAATAAAATTAATAATACAAATTATAATAGATAAAATACAGTAATAAATAAACTCTTGGATATAAAAGTATAGTTTTCTTATTATGTTTTTCTCTCTGCAATCCTATCCTTTTCGCTCCGATCCCGAAACTGTCTTGCCTTGCTTCTACACTGCCTTTTTCCTGGCCAGCGACGTGATGGCAATTACTCCAACTCCGAGACTCTTGGGCCCCAGGTTCAGTTTAGTTCAGCTCAGTACAGCTCAGGACAACCGGAGCCACCGGCAACAACAACTGCCGCAATGCAGTTGCTTGTAGTTGCTGCTGCAAATGGCTCGTATAACGTGCAAAAACTGCAATTGCAACAACAAAGCAACGCAACAGCAGCAACACAACAGTAGCGACATCGGTAGCAGCACCAGCAGCAACAGCAAAAGCAATACACGCCAAATGGCAGCAAAGAAAATTATGCTTGCAATAGCCTTTACATACCTAAGAGTATGTATGTATATGTGTGTATGTCCCAGTGTCGGGTGTGCCAAATTTATTCGCCAATCGTCGCTTGTGGTGGCCAAGGGGCCAGAGGTCACATTTTCATTTCAAGTAACATCAAAGGCGGCGAGAATAAACAGTCCGTGCAACCGAATGTAGGGACGGGGCAATCAAGGTAAGTGCAGTGCGAATGGCTTTGCATATGAGAAATATTGCAAAAATCATTTTAGACTTAATCAATTGATCAAAAGGAATAGCATAAAGGCCCCCCAAGATGGAGACCAGACTCTACAAGGAGTTTTCTAGGGATCAGAGACCTTGACAAACTAAATTTGTATCGCATATTTCTCCAGATGCTTTATGTTCTTATGGAAACCATATACTTTCCTCCCTGCACTATATATCCCTCTCAAGCGTTAGTCCATTTCATGAAAGCTTATCACACTTCACGCAGGCCTGGTCCTACCATTCGAGTCGTCTTATTCATTGGTCATTGCAACCGAGCCCGGCTTGATTCAATAAAAATTGGCTTCCACTGGCCATTGTTGAGCGGGCCACTAATGCGGCCCAGTCGGCAAGTACTTCTTCGAATAAGTGGCAGCATAGCAGCGGCAAAAAATGGTTTATTCGCAGTTTCCTTTGGGGTGGCAACCACTCAGGGAAAATGGTGCAAAAGTAAGCCATTTAAATGAAACCTTAAGTATTTCTTACATGGAAATGTAATAGTAAAGTAAATTATAGATATCTTGTTTCCTAATATATGAAATTGCATTATTTAATACACCTCTTGGATTCCTTTCTCTCGGTGTAGTTTCGTTCCGTTTCTTCCATGACGCGGAATGCAATGACAATGGCCCTGCCCAATGCTCAGTCCTCGGCTCCCAACGTTGGCTGTTCGGTGTTCAATACGCTTCATGACAACGGCGACGCGAAACCGGGCCCAGACATTGCTTATTTTTATTTGCCTGGCGAGGACTAATGCCCAGCTGCAGCAGCAACAGCAACAGCAACGAGCAATGCGCTCTAACGCCCTTATCCTTGTAACGACTTTGCCGCTGCGCTTTTGCGGTTGACCGCATTTGCTAGGAAAAATCTGTTGCTGCCAAAGCAGTGGCCACTGCCACTGCCGCTCTTGACCGAGTGGAGCTATAAATATCTGCGATAGCGAAATGCAATTACGTGGCAACAATGAATACAGCGGCAGCGATTGCTCGCTCTGCTAGCTTTTCCCGCTTTTCCCGCCTGCTAGAGACCAACCCCACATCCGGCAATTGACAATGATGATGTGTACGTAGTTTTTGTCTTTCCTCTGCGGGCAAAGGGAGGTTTCTGGAGGGCTTGGAATGAGGACATCTGAGTATGGTATTTTTCTACAACATTTTCCTGCATTGTTGGGCGCCGTTCCTTCTCTCTGCTCCTCTCTGAAGGAGCGATACATTGCCTGCGTTTTGGTGAATTTATGTGCTCCTTGCGGAGGGTTCAATGGCGGCCATCATAAAATATTGAAACTGGCAGAGACCTCTGCCTAGATACAAAGTTCCATAATGTTCTCATTTTATGCTGCGTATTTCCAAAGTTTTATTTAGATAAATTACAAAATTGTCACACCTTCAGAAAGAAAATAATTTATAATTTGATTGGGAATAATATTACATCGTTTTTCCATTTTTTAGGGGATAATTCCTTTCACATTTCGAAGTGCAGGCACACACATCAAATAACAAAAGAACCGATGAATGTTGATCAACTTAAAGCTAGAAAACTGTAATGATCCCAGAAGGGTGCTTCGCACTTTCCCACTTATTTACCCAAGGATCCGCAGTGCGTGGGAGCGAATAATGGAGCGCAAAGTAATTGCCGAAGGACTCTGTCTAACAATGGCGTCTGCTATTAACTCGACGCATACCGAAAAATGGCCAGGGGGTGAGAGACGGTGGCACATTCCTTGGGTCAGCCAACTGGCCACCAATCTCCCAATGGAGTGGCCCATAAAAACGGCAATTTTTCCAGTTGTCAGCGGCAAATGCGTGGCTTAAGTTACGGCGATTGGCTGACAGTTGACACCCCGGACCCAGTCGCATAATTACATTCCCCGATTCTTGGCTCCATTTCTAGGGGCAGACCTGCCCTTGCCTGCAGTGTGCGAAACGTAATTGACGACCTTGGGGCAGTTTTCTTAAACAATGTCTCTATGAAACTTGAATAATTTGATTTAGGGTAAATAAAATAAAAGATTCTTAACATTCCAAAGACAATATCCAAAAAAATCCTAGTTTTAATACACAAATCATAATACTAGAATCTTTCAACTATCAACCAAGAGAAATCATATAAAAGTATAAATCTGTTCCCTAAGACAGTTTTCTTGCTGTGTACGAACCGTAGCAATTGTAAGTCATTTGAAAACAATTTTGATTATATTTTTTCCAAGCGATTTCACAAATCCGTTTTATGCTACGTCCCATTCCTTAACCGAGGGTAGAAAGAAGTGCGTTTTGCGTATGGGTAGTTAACAACATGCCCCATAATAATAACATACATTTTCACCCTCCTCCCGTACTCCCACATCATCCGCCTGCCAAACGAAATGTTTGCTGTAAACGACCTTAAAAAACGAAAGCCAAGGAAGGACGAGTGGCAAAAACAAACAGAAATGCCAGTACGCATATAGAATTAAAGCTCTCTCTTTCTTTTTCTACTGAATTCTGTAGTTGTTTCTGTAGTTGTTGTTTCTATACCCTGTAACTGCTCTATAAGTTATAGACCATCAAGAACTGAATCCATATAGGTAGTAAGCATATCCGTTTGAGGTCCAGGATTTGGTACTTTATCTTCTTTGCAGCTTAAATAAATCAAAGGAGTATGAAATGAAATGAAACCAGATTTTTACCTTGCTATATATCTTCTAAAAATTCAACTTTTTTTCCATTAAGAAGTGAATCCCGGGTATTCTGAGGTCGTGCAAGTTATTGACGAAAGCATTATTACTTGTTATTTTTCCTTTTCTTGTTGCTCCTGTTGTCGAGCCAAATTGCAAATAACAAGCGAAAGTTCACACAGGCAGTTTGGGCCATCGACGGTTAGGATCGAGCAACGAATAATAAAAAAGTCAGAAATGTGCGTAGCATTAGCCGTAGTCGACTTGATTTTGATCGCTTCACTGAACATTAATACACAAGGGGCACTGGCGGGGGTGCTGGCGGATTGGTGAGCGGAGCAGATTGGCGGGGGCGTGGCAGGTTGCTTAAGTGGGCGCTTGTTTACATGCATACATTTGTATTTAGTTTGGCCCCATAATCCTGCCAACTGGCCGTACTCTTTTTCATAGCGAAAGTCCAAAAGAGCCAGCTAATGGTTTGCCCAAGGGAATGAATTATGCAGGATGCGGAGAAGCTTAACTATATAAGTATTTGATCTCCAGTGGAACTATCTTTAAAATGTGCCAAAGAGTGGGTATATCAAATTCACTTTTTCCTCCAGGATATGTCGAGTATTGATTACAGGTTCCGTATATTTCGCCTTACAAAAACATTTTTATAATATTAAATATGAAGGAACAATAGAAATACTAATAGTAATGCAAGGACGTAGAGTATAGCTGTTTCCCTTGTGTTATCTTTATGCATCCAGAAAATGCGAGTATTGATTGCAGGTTCCGTGTATTTCGCCTTACAAAAACATTTTTATGATATCAACTAACAAGCAAAAATATATAAATCCTTAGATTTCCCCGTACTTATACTAATAGTAATGCAAGGACGTAGAGTATAGCCGGAGTCGTGTGAAAGAACACCATATGCAAGCCATTTTTTGTTTCTCTCCGAGGCAGCATTTGCTGGGCAAATGAAGCCTACTTATAGGGGATCTTGATTCGCCAGTGCGTAAACATTGCCGCAAGTGTGTGCGAGAGTGTCGGGAGTGCGAGTGATGGTGTGCGTGTGTGCGTGAAGGCTGCTGTGCGGGGCGCTTATTTCCGGCGTGGCATATCTCGTTTTAGATGCGTGCCACGGCAATCTCTTTGTGCTACGTTTCGCGTTTTCCTGTCATAAATGCTGCCGCCGAACCTTTGTTACGTTTCCGTTTCACTTTTATTTTAATAATTCACCCAGCATTTATGGTATGTACTGTACACTCACACACATATACATGTATATTTTTATTTATAAGTACCCACCTTTTCCACCTGCCCCATTGTACACGTCATAAATCTCATTTTTCCGTTTCCGTTTTGGCCGACCATTGCCCAGCGATGTCCTTGCTGGCAGACATTCGTTCAGGAGTTGTGTAAATAACGCAAATTCAAGGCTAGAAAGTATTTAGCATCCTTTCTCAAAAAAATAAGGAAAACTCTAAGCTAATATATATTTATTAATTTTTATTAATATTATAATTATTGCTGTCAACAAGTGAAATTTATTTTAAATTTTGGTTTCAAGCCTTTAGTCCGTTTCCAAACCGTCAAGGGAAAACTTCCCCGAAGTCTCTCTTTTCTTCCGTTGGAAACTCTTATACTTCCATTCAGCGGTAATTTCCCTGCACTCCAAGAGAAAATTTCCCTGCTTGAGCGGCAGCTGGAAAGTGACATTTCGCGCTCACTGAGTGAAATTGCACAGTAACTTTCGTCCTTCCACGGGGAGTCTCTCTTCGCTTCAATGGGACCTTTGCTCTTTCACCGCTTTCCACTCGGAAAACAGGGCGAACGAGATTCGTGGCCTACAATCGCTTGGCTTTCCGGAGTAAACACATTTCAGAGGCCAGGTGGTCGATTCCGACCTCACACACACTAGGCTCAGCCATTCCAGATCCGTCAAATCCAGGCCCACGTGTTGGGAGGAGCAGGAAAAGGATTCTGCGTGGGCTTGCATGGGTTATCTTTAATTTACAAAGCTCCAGATTATGTTTCACTTTACGTGAAAATTGTATTGGCTTGTACTTAACCTAAACACAACCAAGGTTAATATGCACTGAAGAGGAAAACAGCTATAGAAATAATCTTAAATATTACTTGAAGGAATTTATTTAAGTATTTAAAATAAGTTAAATTATATTTAAAAACCATTTAAGGCGTAATAAAAGCAACAATAGACCTTGTAGAATATTGTGAGTAAGTAAGTCAAAGTCAAGTAAAGCCGAGAAAGTTAAGATAAAGACTTTTTTAGGTAAAGGAAAGTCTGATTCTTTTATTCTTAGAACCGCAGAATAGACTCATTATTCTCATTATCCTTAATACCATATATTGTATATCCTAAGTTACATTTCTAAAAATTATAGTTATACTCTTTAGCAGCAACTTATATGGTAAGTAAGACTATATTTATCGTTCCGATACACTTTAATTTTCTTTACACACCCTTTACCTGTGTGCTGAGAAAGGAGAAGAAAAAAAAGCTGCAGAATCTTGCTGGGTATTTGCATTTGTTAATTGGCCTTATTTGCTTTCAAACATGACCAATGGCGGTTTATTTTTTGCTTCCCTTTTCACTCGCATATGACATGGCAGATTTATTTTTGGAATCCATATTTGGTCTCCTTTTTTTGTGCTCCCTGTTCTTGCATACTTAGCGTCTGGGAGCGGCATTTGTGTCAGTGGATGACAAGTGCCCAAATGTCCCCCCGAACAAAGGAGCAATACAGGACAATGAGGAATGAGCTGGCGAATGCCGGGGCGCAGGACAAAAAAGTTATGACACACCTACAGCATTTAATCTGACGTCCTTGTAGTGGCTCTTCTCGGCGTCCAGTGAGTGATAACCATCAATCAAGCTGCTGCCGGTTAGACGGTAGGCGTTACACTGGCTTCTTCCTCAGGACCAGAGTCCTGGGGACCGGAGACCAAGCCGGAGTTCATTTCAATCATTAGCGTGCCAAGTCAGCCAGCTCCTGTTGATGCTGTCAAATTAATAAAGAGCCTGGGCTGGCCAAGGGTTGGTCATTGGGGGAACCGAATAGCAACAGACAACACCCCACAGTTCTAGTTTTACACAGAGAATTACTAGAGTCAAGTTAATTAATGTATTCAGGAAAAAACATAAAGATAAAATGCAATAGTCAATGTTTCTTATAGAATAATAAAAAACCGCCTAACTTATATAAGCTAAAATAATTTATATAAACAAACGACAGTCATATTTTCTCTCTGTGCACTTTGGCCATTCCCACACGCTTTAAGTCACTGGCGCTCATAATGCCCATAAAAAATTTGTCATCATTAGCCGAAGCGAATGACGCTGACGTACTGGAGTCCGCCCATCTATCAATGTGTGTATCTGTTTTGGGCCAGGAGCAAGGACACTTTAAAGGACTGGCTCGGACCCAGGCCCGGACTGGGGCTCAGGCCCTTTACTGCATATTAGTCAGAGGCTTAAAGCGTTCGATTGATTGATTATGCATTAGGGGCACTGGGGCACTGGCCAAAAAGGTTGCGACTCGCTGCTTTAAGGCTTCAAGGCTTTAAGCCGCCCCATTAAGGTTATTAAATATACCCCTTTGTGTGTGCGGACCCTGGCGCTCGTATGTGAGCTATTAGAAGCGATAATGGATTGCGAATATTAATTTCTTCGCATGACGAAAAGAATCAACAAAGAACAATGCGTTTAATCTTTATAGACACGCAGCCGCAAGAGTGGGACGGACAATGCCTTGTGCCAATAATGATAACCGGAAGCCATTAAAGGAAGTTTCAATACAAGAAACACTCGCCCACGCACACACACACGCTCGGGCTGGCGCACACAAGCGCATGAATGCCACCGCAGGCAGCTTGAGGCAGAGAGCCTTCCTTTGTGTGTATGTGCACCGGGGGAAAACTAGTTATAGGATATCTCGAAAGGTCCTTACGTCCACCTATTTGAGATGATATAGTCTTGAAATTGAATAGCTCTTTGCTGCATGCATCCTTAATGTACACAAGCTAATGACTTAAAAGCTAACTACAAAAGGACTTTATTTTTCCAAAAATTCTATACTTTTTTGTGCAGTGCACGTGCGTGTGGTTGTAGTTGTGCCCGTTGTTTGCCTTCCATTTCCATTGCATCGTCGGCGGCAGGAGCAGCAACAGCGATATTGTAATTTTTATTCCGCTTTGTGCCATTCAGGCGGCAAGCGGCAAAGGCGAAAGGAACGGCTAGGCTCCGAAAGGAAGCCGAGCGTTCAATTCCCTTTCAATAAGGAAGCGGCTGAGAATAAGTTGGTGTGTGTTTGTGGGCGGCACCGCACACGCACCTTGCAATCTTGCTAATGTTTTTTTCTAGAGAGCGCGTCTTAAGAGTAGACCTGCAGCTTGCAGTTAGCAAACAGCCGGCGGGGCGATGCGGAAGTCAAAGCCGGGCTGAGCTGGCAATCCGACCCTGGCTCAGGTCATGCCACAGGTATTATGCAGGCCGCCAGGCAGACAATCGAGCTTGGGTTGGGGGCCAAGTTTTCGGGATATCAGAGGGGACCGGCCGGAAAATTGGGTGAGTTTGAGGGGGGGGCCATCAATGGCACACTCTCGCATTTTCAATTGATTAAACATCAAACGCACAGGCATGTAACGCTGGGTCGGTGTGTGTATAGCTTGCATTTTTTACGTGCCGCAGCGCAAAAATGCCTGGGAATATTATCCGAGAGCATTATGTTGATGCCGATATATACTCGCACAATATGAAATTCCATTGCATTTTATAGGCAGGCAGCCAAGGAGAAGACAGCACAAAATACAAAAGCCAGGAGAGGAACAAGCAGAGTCGAGTGTACGGACTAAGAAATACTTGGTACTCATACTATAAGTTTAACTAAAAGACGAAATATTCCCTCAGTTCCATTTTTAACTGATTCAAAATCCACAGTGCTTTCAGTCCATCAAAAAATCATATATCAAGAACCACTGCTAATTTAGTTAATGTGCACTTTCAGTTTAATCTTCCAATTAAAAATCCTCATATCCAGCTTCGTATGTAAATCACAAATACTATATGCGCTGCCGTTGTTCGGAGTTCTGAAATTGGGAAAAACACGGTATACCTTTAAGTCCATGCTACTCGTGCCGGGTACAAAACAACAGGAAAAATCAAACACATACACACGGAGGAGAAGACACACACAATGGCAGGCTGGCAGGCAGGCAGTAAAAACCTGCGGCAGGCCATTGTGAGGAATAAACAAAAGATGCAGCAGATGGAAGGCGGAGCTGCTGGATCGGCCAGAATAACAAAATACCGCAGACAAAAACCGAAAGCTGTTCAGGCGTGCAAAAGGTGAGGGCCCCATCTTCTGCCCCAGCCGCAGCCCAAAGTACAAGTGAGTAGTTTTAGTTGGGGATTGGCCTTTAGAAATGTGGCGAAGTGAAATTTATAGCTTGGAAATTAATAACAAAAAGCACACAATGAACTAGTGGGTATATGACCTAAGGGACATTCAACATTCAAGGGGCCTGACTAATAACGTTCCGCACTCTGAAGTGTATTAGACAACAGTGCGTATGATGAATGCCATCGAAGGACTTGCGAAACAAAGGCTTATGCGAAATAGTGGGGCTATTCAGTGATAAAGGGCATGGGAGCAACATTGTCTTAATTCAGCTTAACTCTAGGTAATGGATTCTTATACTGCTGAATGATTTAACTGTTTCGATGCAAGGAGATATTAAACTCAAGGAAAAGTAATTCACACATTAATTTTAATTTTGACAAACACCTTTTAAACACATTAAATGCTGGATGGATTATGTAATAATAAAAAAGCGTTTAGCGCGTTTAATTGTTTTTAATAACACTAATAATAATTGCTGGGACATTTTGCAGTCACGTAAGGTCAGAAGAAGTATTTTACTATAAAAGGATCAGGAAATTGCACTGAAATCAGTTATTTCACAATGGAGAGTTCAGTGGCAGTCAGTCCGTCCCATCGCTTTGACGAACTAACCAAGCACATTAACACCTTAATAACATTTTTTTTCGGAGTGGATATATTTGCACTCCGTTTGAAATTCAACTACCGCACCTGGGCCGTTAGCCTTTTAGTTATCAACTATACCGTCTTTACCGTATTTTCCATATTTAGAAATGGCGTTGATTTAGAGAAAAACCTAGAGACCTCATCGATGATAGGAGGCCTGGTACATATTCTCGGGAAGTTCCTGACGTGTCTGTTGAAACAGCAGGACATGCGGAGACTCACATTCTTCACAAGAGGCATTTACGAGGAGTACGAGAATAAGGGAATTCACTACCGCACAGCCCTGCACACGAACATCGATCGGTTCCTCCGTTTCATACGAATCATTCGCAATGGTTACTTTGTGACCTTTTCCATAATGCTATCAGTACCGCTGGCCATGCTGATGTACGACGGCACTCGGGTCACCATTATGCAGTTCAACTTCCCTGGACTTTCACTGGAAAGTAATTTTGGCTTTACAGCCACCTGCCTGATTCACTCGGTAATAGTATGGATTAAAGTAAAAAATCAAAATTTTACACACAATTTTCCATTCCAGATTTCACTGATCATTGGCGGCGTAGGATTTTATGTGGGGGACACGTTTGTCTTTCTCGGATTGACCCAGATCATAACATTCGCTGATATGATGCAGCTCAAGATAGACGAGCTATACGAAGCCCTGGAACTCAAAGCCAAATCCAGAGAGCTATTACCAGTAGGTGTTCAGATTGGAGGGGAAAAATATCGACTACAACTTTTATTGGAAGTTATTAAGTGGCATCAACTCTTTACGAAGTAAGAAATACCTATCGAAGTGTCCTTATAATAATATTATCATGGCCATTTTTAGCTACTGCAGCAAGGTGAACGCCTTATACTATGAGTTGATCGCCTCTCAGGTCATAGCCATGGCCATGTCAGTGTTGCTCAGTTTTTGCCTTAATTTATCTAGCTTTAACCTTTCATTGGCCTTGTACTTTGTGGTATCAGCATACAGTATGACCATCTATTGCTTTCTGGGCACTGTCATTGAATTTTCAGTAAGTTTCGATTGCTGTGTTGAGTATACATTTCACCTTTCTCTCATTTCTTCAAACTCCGAACAGTATGACCAGGTCTACGAGAGCATCTGCAATGTGGACTGGCTCGAGTTGAGTGTCAACGAGCGGAAGCTCTTTGGCCTAATGCTGCGGGAGTCTCAGCATCCGCAGACTATTCAGATTCTTGGAATTATGTCGCTTTCTATGAGAACAGCTCTACAGGTGAACCCTTTCTATTATTTAACCCAATAATTGGTAATACAACTTCTGATCCCTGTTCTTTAGATTGTAAAACTGATTTACAGCGTTTCGATGATGATGATGAATCGCTAATACATTAATATTGATTATAGCACTTAATCCTATATTGTTAATTAACTTAAAATAACCATACAAAGATATAAGAAGTTAGCTTCACAACCTTTAAAGCAGAAGAAACAGCATACTAATTCTAAAGTTGAGAGTTGCTTTATCTTAGTTTAAAACTCAAAAAAATCCAGGAATAAGCTTTTATTTATTTTTTTTTTTCAATATTACAATGGACTTTTCCCCCTGCTTCTCCTGCTGGTCATTAACCTTGGCTACCAATTACCAAGGAACAACGGAATTTATGGCAGGACTAATAACGGTTCGCACACTGAAATGTAACCTTCTTTCATTTCAAGGGAAACTAATACACACTTTCATACTCTAAATTTCAAATACCTGCCTACTCATTCTTTATAAGTTTTATAATGTAAAATTATTTAGACTGACACCTTTCCCAATAATTAAATGATTCTGTCACCTTTTATCGATTATATAATTAAAAAAAGCATTAAGTGTGTTTAATTGTAATAATTGCTGGGACATTATGCAGACACGTAAGGGCCAGAAAAAGTATTTTACTATAAAACGAGGAGAAAATTGCATTGAAATCACTTATTTCGCAATGGATAATCCAGTAGCAGTCAGTCCATCCCATCGCTTTGGCGAAAACTTATTTACAGCGTTTCGATGATGATGATGAAACGCTAATTATTATTTATATTGATTATAGCACTTAATCCTAAATTGTTCATTAATTTAAAATAACAATACAAAGATATTAAAAGTTAGCTTAGCAATATTTAAAGCAGCAGAAACAGCATAATAATTCTAAAGTTAAGATACGAATTGCTTTTTCCAAGTTTATAACTCAAAAAAATCCAGAAATAACCTTTTTTTTCAATTTTACAATGGATTTTTCCCTCTGCTTCTCCTGCTGGACATTAACCTTGGCTACCAATTACCAAGGAAAAACGGAGGTTAAGGCACGACTAATAACGTTTTGCACACTGAAATGTATGAGATAACATGGCGTATGGTGAATGTAATTTAATTTCCTTCTTATTTCAAGGGAAACTAATACACACTTTCATACTCTACATTTCAGATACCTGCCTACTCATTTTTTATAAGTTTTATAATATAATATTATTTAGACTGGCACCGTTCACAATAATTAAATGATTCTGTCAGCTTTTATCGATTATATAATTAAAAAAAGCATTAAGTGTGTTTGATTGCAATAATTGCTGGGACATTTTGCAGACACGTAAGGGCCAGAACAAGTATTTTTCCATTTAAGGAGCGAAAAATGTATATTCAAATCAGTTTTTCACAATGGAGAGTTCTGTCTTAGTCAGTCCGTCCCAGCGCTTTCACAAACTAGCCAAGGACATTAACAAATTCGTTGCTTTTTTGGGAGTGGACATATTGGCGTCATGTTTGAAGTTTAACTATCGAACCTGGACCACTTTTTTTGTAGGTGGCAACTTTATGGTCTTCACCATATTCTCCATTTTCAATAATGGTGGTGACTTGGAGAAAAACTTAAAGGCCACCTCGATGATAGGAGGCCTGATACATGGGCTCGGAAAGCTCCTGACCTGTATCTTGAAACAGCAGGACATGCGGAGACTCACATTCTTCACAAGAGGCATATACGAGGAGTACGAGAATAGGGGATGTCACTACCGCACAGTCCTGCACAAGAACATCACTCGGTTGCTTGGCCTCATACGAATAATTCGCAATGGTTATTTCGTTACCATTTTCATAATGATGTCCCTGCCGCTGGCCATGTTGATGTACGATGGAACCCGGGTCACCGCTATGCAGTTCGACATTCCTGGCCTTTCACTGGAAAGTAATATTGGCTTCACAGCCACCTACCTGATTCACTTGGTAAGAATATGGATAAGAAATTAAATATTTTTGTGTATTAATTTTGCATTCCAGCTTTCAATGGTCGTTGGCGGCGTAGGATTTTATGGGGGAGACTTGTTTGTCTTTCTCGGATTAACCCAGATCATAACATTCGCCGATATGTTGCAGCTCAAGATAGACGAGCTAAACGAAGCCCTGGAACTCAAAGCAATATCCAGAGAGCTATCAGCCGTGGGCGTTCAGATTGGAGGGGAAAAATATCGACTACAACTTTTATTGGATGTTATCAAGTGGCATCAACTCTTTACGAAGTAGGAAATAACTTAAGTAGTGTCCCTATAATATAGTTAACATGGCCATTTTTAGCTACTGCAGCACAGTGAACGCCATATATCATGAGCTGATCGACACTCAGGTCATAGCCATGGCCTTGTCAATGTTGCTCAGTTTTTGCCTTAATTTATCTGGCTTTAACCTCTCGCTGGTCGTCTTCTTTGTGGTAGCAGCGTACAGCATGTCCGTCTATTGCTTTCAGGGCACTATCATTGAATTTGGAGTAAGTTTCGTTTGCTTTTTTATATATATTTTTTAGCTTCTACTCATTTCTTCTTGCACCTAATAGTATGACAAGGTGTACGAGAGCATCTGCAATGTGGCCTGGTACGAGTTGGGTGTCAACGAACGGAAGCTTTTTGGCCTAATGCTGCGGGAGTCTCAGCATCCGCATACTATTCAGATCCTTGGAATAATGTCGCTTTCTATGAGAACAGCTCTACAGGTTAAGCCTTGCCATAATTTTAACGAGCAAATGGTAATAAATGTATATTTTCTTTCCTGCAGATTGCAAAGCTAATTTACAGCGTTTCAATGATGATGATGAATCGTTCATAAGTACAGTCGTAAATTATTTAAAAATAACCCATTAACCTTATACTAAGGTAGCTTTCACAAGCTTAAGAGCAGCAGGGACTTATTAATAATATCGAGCTAACCCCTGATTAGCTTAATCCAAGTTAAAAACTCAAAACACCCAGAAATAAGCTTTATCAGTTTTCCAACTTTGAAATGGATTTCTGCCTCTGCTGATGAACTCGTGATGCTTCTCCTGCTGGCCATTAACCTTGGCCACTAATTACCAACGCAGCTGAATTTATGGCATCGGCTTTATGGAGCCCACGACTCGAATGCATTAATTGTGCGTCTCATTAAGGGAGGTTTCTTATGCACAAAACATTTAATATATCTCGCATATACGCATAAAAATTTAATTTATTTTGAAATGGTTTGTTCGCTCACTCACTTCCCCGATATTTGGCCAGCCGACATTAATAGCCTCTGACCAGGCCATGAATAATGGGCATTTTATAAATGTGGTCGGGACAACGGCCCGAAAGCTCGAATGCTCGGCTGCCGGGGTGCTGGAATAAAAAATAATAACAATAATTGTAACGTTATTATAATGCAGTTGTAATTAAGTGCATCGTTACTGCGGTCGCTCTCCAATGGGCATAAAAAACGGAATGATTTTAATAAAATCAACAGTCGGAAGGTCAGCGGCAGGGGATTCAGGATTCAGGAGCAACAGTTTGGTCAACGGACTCAACGACCTCTTGGCTGGGAAAACAAACGCAACAAGCGCGAAAATTTACGGGCATTTCACATTCCATAATTTACTTATTTTCCATGCGCTATTTAATTACGCTAAATAATGGCCGCAAGGGGTTGAGCACTTATTTGTTTATTTATGCCTGCTGATCGCAAGGCCAAATCCATTCGAAAGCTGAGTGAAACGTATTTAATTTAATCAAAATAGAGCAATGTATCAAAAGTCTAGTGACAAAGTTTTAATTGTTCCCATACAGAGAAGAAATATTTTCTTTTGACTAATTTATGTAACCGCGGAAATTGTTTCTCTACGAATTATAATATAATAAAATAAGCATTACCGAAATCTCTTGCTTAATTTTAATATAATAGAAATGAAAACTAACCAGCTATTAGATCAGGATCTGCAGTATCCTAAGGCTATCCAGCTGACCAATGAAATCTCAAAGGCAACTAATAGCCAGGACTCTTGCACCTGGCCCATCCTCTTCCCGTTGCAATGTTCCCTAATGCAATTTGCTTGCTTGTTGGCTGGCAGATAACAAAACTCATTTACAGCCTGTCCACGCCAATGACGCCGGTACGCAGGAATCGCTGGCAAACGGAGGTACTTGGCACTCAGGACCCAGCTACGCGGCACTCTTAGCGTCAAGACACTTTGTATCAAGTGCAGCGGCACATCAGCCCCGTGCCGTGCAATATATTTTCTAATGCTTGTTTTGAATCATTTTTAGGAGCCGGGACGGGGCTGGGAAGGGTCTGGGAAGGGGCCGGGCAGGTGGTCTGGGTCGCCAGCTGGCAAATAAAATAAATTAGTTGCAGTTGAAAGGTGGCTCAGACACAAAAGTCAACACGCAACGCGCGATGGAACCGCAAACAAACGCCAGCTGCTGGGCGCAGATAAAGTGGCAGGCAAACAAGCCGAAGGAGCAGGACGACGCAGTGGAAGGACCTATGGCAAATCAGCTGCCAAGGCACCGCAGCTTACTGGCAAATATTAAAATGCGAATTTTTATGCTCGCTGACATTCGAGCCTCCCACTTTGCCTCCCTCCCCCTGGAAACATAATTCTCACTATAAGGAAAATAGGGGAAATGTTTCTCGTTTGGTGCAGAGAGAGAAAATATTCAATCTTTTACAAGCTTAAATACCTATATTTATTGAAACTTTCTTAGAACTTGAACAGAAATTGAATTAACACAATTTTAATAAGCAAAAAACTTAAGGAATAACAAGCTTTGGAAGCCGCCTGGTGATTCTGTTCAACAATTTACACACTTTATGGTGCTGCCCCAATTTTGTAATATTATTTCCCGTGTGCGCTGGCTCCTGGCGCCTGGCGTATCCTTTCGGCAGCATTTTCTCTGCCGCGTGCGCACATAAATTAGCTGCCAGGCTAAGAAATGGCGGCGGGCAGCAAAGGTTGTCCCAACATCCAACAACCAACTCCCCCGCTGCGGTTTGTTGCGCTCTGTTTATGCGGGTGGTGCGGGTGGTGCGGGTGCTGCTGCTGCTGCTGCCGGTGGCGCCGTGGGTGCATTAAACCAATAAATCAGCGAGCCACTGCAAAAAAAAAGCAAGAATGCTGAAAGCTGAAAGCAGAAAGCGGGCAAACTGTTGTCAGGCACTCTTTGAGCCACCAGCGCTGCTCTGCATATTTAATCAATATGCTGAAGCACAAAACATGAATTAATCTTGGCGCCCTTTAAAGCGCTCCGCATTTTTACCAACCACACGCACACACACAGCACACAGCACACAGCACACAGCCGGGAAAAGGCATTTTTAATTTAGAGAAATTCTTGCGGCCATAAAAAGCTTGTCGGGCAAATCAATTAAATTTAAATTGTATCCCATTAGAGCCACATTAAATGAGTTAAGTCATTTGGGGACCGCGTGCCGCTTGCCGCGTCTTAGCCTTCTTTTATACGGCTTTGAAAAGGGTACAAATGAATTCATTTTATTTTTTGACGCACATAACCGCCCCTGGCCGCTTCCACCCCCCCGTGTGCCCTTTTTCGCCATGCCCAACCCGCCGCTGGACGCAATTAAAATGCCCACGAGCTACTAATTTGCCATGAAACGGCGGGTGGCGCGCAAAAAGGGACGCCTGCAGGCCCGACAGCCGATTTAAGAATGCTGCCGAAATTTAAGAGTTGATGGCTATTAATTTATATTATGCATGATTTGTGTAGCATTTTTCTGATGGGACAATCGCTTTTGGGGCCCCGGCCGGCTGTCGGTTCCCAGAACTGCCCTCTGCATTTTGCGGTGGATGCCATTTTCACCATGTGCGAGCGCTTTGGGCGCCAGAGAGATGTTTATGCAAATGAGTGGAATATTTGGGTCATGGCTCTGAAAAGGCTACCACCATGCAAACGGGATGAAACTAAACCTTAAACGTTGAAATAATTACAGTGATTAGGCCATAGGGGCCTGGTGAATGGTATTTAATAACACTTCAAACTGGGAGAATTGTTTTCAAAATATAAATAAAATTGGCAGGGAAACCAAAGGTGTAATTCGCAGTAAAACTGTCGAATTTTTAAGTACATATTTAATATTTCTTTAATTAAAAATGATGCTTTTCAAAAACTTAAAGAAGGCATAGGATTTCCTTTGGGTAAACCGTTCTACTTTGAACTTCAAAGCTCATGCTTCTGGCCAGATTGCCCTGAAAGTTTCTCCGAGCCTTCGGCTCCCGTTGCCTAGTTTTCTTCGTTTTTTTTCATCCCCCCAAAAAGTCACAAATTGGGCATATATAAATTAGAGCATTTCGTGCCGTCATGTGAATGGGGGCGTGGTTGCTGCCATCATTTATAAGCAACGCCCCCTGTCTCCGCCTTTGGATGCGTCGCGTCGCCACGTCCATCTGTCGCAAGGAGATTTGTAGCGACAGGGACAACGGCAATGACATCGACATCGACTTGGCAAAACGACGGACACATTGCGACTGAATCGCTCTTTTTGCCCATCCACCGACATCGTCGCTCTTCCAGCCAATTTCTGCTGATGTCTGCCCAAAACTTCACGCTGGCCAAGTAATTATCGAGCTGCCTGGCATCCGGCGCACTGCACTTGGCTCACAGCTCAGAGCTCACAGCTCACAGCTCGAAGCTCACAGCTAAGCAAAGTCGAAGCGTTAATGCTGCGTGTCGAAGGCAAACTTTGATGGCTTAATCACTTCGGGGGAGGAGAGGCTGACGATGGCGATGTAGGAGCTCGGGGAGGGAACCTGTGCTCCAGTTAGCTATCAGCTTGTTATTTGCTTTGGGGGATTTTAAAGTGCACGTGTTTACCAGGCAGCGTCTTAAGATGCTACTGCTGCTAAAAACGTGTCTGAGGGCAGTCGAAAATGGCACGGAAAGAAATTTCGAACTGGAAAAGGGTATTGATATTGAAAACCTACGATTAATTAGTACTTAATCAGGTTAGATACTTGGGAATATTAGTATAAAATAGATATATTACTTTATTTTAATTTTTTTTTTTAGGTCAGGATAAGTCACTAAGTATAGTTTTAACTTAATGCTTTTCTTAATTTATTTCTAAAAATATTTTATATTTAATTTATTTTATAAAAGCTTTATTTATTTTTCTTTAGCTCTCTGCTTGTGAAAGGTAGAAAGGGTGCAAGCGACTGCAGCACTCGGTGCACAGTCAAAGTCATAAAACCATTTAATTATATTAAACTTTTAATTGCTTAGACAGCTAAGAAACACGCAAGCACACACACACAGACACACACACACCTCAAGGAAACTGCAAACATATGCAGGGGCAAAAGGAAGCGGGAGCAGAACTCACAGGATTCACAGCGGCACACTTAACCAGAACAAGTTGGTGGTGTTGCTACTGCCGCCGCCGCCGCTTGGCATGCCCTGCTACTATGTAAATGCAATAATAAAGTTATTAAAAGTGTCATAACAACTCAAGTTGAAATAGCGAAAAGTTTTCACCAGTTTCTTGCTTTATGAAGGCGACCAACTACCAGCTACCAACTTGCAATGTTGAGGGTAAACCAGGAGCAAGAAAAAGAAACAACTAAGGCAAGATTCGAAGGGCGAGGAAGACCCGCAGCTCAATGGCCAAGCAATTGATGTTTAATTGATCAATTAGTCGGTGCCAGCACCAAGACCACCTCCCCCACAGACTCACAAACAGCAGAGGACATACTAGTAGGAGTAAAAAAAAGTAAAAAAGATTATATAACAAGTTAATAAAAAATGTAACTTTCTTTAATTTTGAAGATCAAGATAAAGGTTAAGGGCGAATGCTTACTTGATTCTACTTCTATTAAAAATGCCCATTAATCTCTCTATTTTTAAGATAAAACTATATACTATTTTCTAGATAAGAAAGAAAAATATTTCAAACATACTTGATTACAAATCAATTTTAAGTCCTAAACTTAGTGTTATTTACAGAGTTAGCCATCACAGCTATTGTCTTCACCGCAACTATAGAGAAAGGCCCCTATGTCCGCCTATGTGTATCTGCGCCCCCATGAGTGTGCGTGTGTTCGCTGTATTGGAATTGCCCACATCAAAGCGGCATATAAGTATATTGACGCTCATCAATCAAATTGATTTATGCCAACAAATCATTCATGAGCAATTTCCCAAAGTGATTATCTCTCCGCCAGAGACGGGCAATGGACCGCCTCTGTTCTTGCCACGCCCCTGCTGCCCCCGCCAAACAGTACGACTCCGAGATGGCAAACGCAAAAGGCATGTTAACTGACAGCCAGAAGGACATCGGACAGGACGCACATAGACGACGGAAACGGTGACTGCGATTCCGACTCAGACAGAGACACAGAAAGAGACGGTGGCGGTGAGGGGGCATTGCCGTTGCCAGTGACTGACTGATTGACGCTTGACTGTCTTCATCACAAGCAATTTGGCCGGCAAACACACCCGGGCACACACAAACACACCGACACGGCCAGGATCCTGAGCTGGGAATCCGCCATCGCAGAAATCCCAGAATCCGGCGCCAGAAACAGGGCCAGAATCGAAAGCCGGTCCGTAGCGATGCTCTGCCGAGATTGCATGCCCTCCTGGTCCCCGCCAGCTTTGTGTGCCTCGCAGAACTTCACAGACAGTTAATAAAGCTCAACTAACAGCGACGACAGCCACGCCCCCTCCTAACACACACACACCCTTATAAGGGCACTGGGAGAAATATAGATATATCGATAAGTTGATAAAGGTACTAAGAAGTATCATTTAATAGAATCCTAAAATATAAATGACAATAAAATAGATATTTAAATAAAACATATATATTTAGTATATTTAAAAACAATTTTATCTGCTCCGAATGCTCTTAGTGCAGCGTCTGCATCCGTCATTCGCTATTGAACCAACAGCGCCGGCAGCAGATCGGCTTGTATCATATTAGCCCGAGTTGCTTATAGCCGGCAATCAAATAAATTTTCACGGTAGGCGATCAAAGGCAGCGATTGCAGCAGCAAAGGACCTCGGACTTTCTCTGCAGCATTTTTCAAAGACCCCACCCAACCCACGGTCATGCATCCATCCACACATGTAAGGGCGGGATTGAGCATCTCACTTTGCCTAAGGCTTTTGATTGATTTGGTGATAAATTGAGGAGGTGGAAACTGAAGCGACGAACAGATTGCCGGCAGATTGGAGTCAGGCGAACCGTATAGTCGGAAGAACTACGACTAATTGCCGCCATTGATGGCTGAAAAGGTCAAGGTGAGTGTGCAGGAGGCAAGGCCTTTCGATGGGATGCATTCAATAAAAATACGAAAATTATTCAACGTTGCATAGCTACATATATATATAAGATTTGAAATTTAATATTTTCATAATTGAGAAAAACCTTTTCTCCCTTTAACCTCTTAGAGGACCTACAGGTGACATCTTAGCTCCGAAGAAATCACAAGAATACGCAGCATAAGCACCCTGGGCGAGTGTGAAGAGGAGCGACAGCTGCTGGGCTCATGATTAATGTTAGCAATTATCTGGCACAAGTGTCAAAAATATTTAAATCAATTGTCGGGGGTGTCAGAGTGCGGATTGGATGGGAAATGGTGAACAAAGGCCGAGACAAGGCGGCAGACAGAAAACAAGACAAGACAACACAATTCGCGCAAATTGAGCATGATGAAGAGCGGGAGATGGCGGCTGCTGCTGCTTGTCAATGCCAAAAGATGGGTATCCTTTCAACCGACTCGCGTGCCTGCTGCTCTGAGATCGGGAAACGGGAATCGGGTATCGGGAATCCGGGGGTTCTGGAACCTAAAGTGACGATGACGGGCGCGACGTAAAAATGAAGTGGGAGCAATGACAGCAGCGACGTGTCAAAAACATATCATTCATTTATTTTCTATCATAATGACACACACACACCCGCACACAATGTAGCCAAGATGCTGACAACGCCCTTTTCGCGCCCGTCAGCAGTTGCATTATTATGACGATGCCCGGACGATATATCATTTATCATTGCAGCCGGGTGAAGTCGAGTGAACTCAGTTGACTTTGACTGCATATGCCAGCCATAAAAAGCCCCTTAAATGGTCTTTGTTTTTACGCCAGCTTTAAGTCCTTTGTCAAAAGAAATTAGTAAATAAAAACAAAGCACGCCTCGAAGCACAAATTAAATTACGCCACTAGCGAGACGAGAGCTGCACAATTATGAAATGAAGAAGGCGACGGGCGTTCGGAGGACAGCGCAAGAGCGGCAGCACATTTGGCTCGTTTGTATGCGGCTCACACGGCGTATGTGTAACAATGGACTAAAAGTTGCGTGAAACGTTTTAACAAAGATTAATGCCTGCGACGGCTGATGATTTTTTGAAGATTAATTATGCGATGATGAGGCCGAAGACAATGACAGCAGCAGCAGCAGCAGCTGAAGCCGGCTAAGGAGCAACAGCGGCGGCAGCAGCATCCAGCTTTCAGGAGCGGAAGTTGCTGGGCTTGTTAAAGGATTACGAAATTTGTAAGCACGCGCCTTCCGACCATGTGTGTGCTTCTCTAAGTGTGTGTGTGGCTGTCAGTCGTGTAGTTATCCGTTATGAATGCCAACGAAGGATACCAACATAATTATGACAACAAACAAACGGCGAACCGAGAATTTCAAATGAATTAGAGGAAATATTTCGATTTTATATATAAAGGCAGTTAGTACTAAGAGCATATATTTTTCTTTTTCGCAAACTGTTTTTTTTTTTTCTTACACCATAAACGAAATTCCTCTTTAATGAAACAATCAAATTTTGAACCAAAAATGTTGTATTGCCACGAATTTATTTCTGGCTTCGCCTCGCAAATATTTTGACTTTTGTTGCTTTTAAAGAGTCAGCGCTTGCTGGCCAGATTTAATTGCCTCTACCATAACTTTTCATATTAAACGCGCCGACAATTTATCTATGGGCGGCAGTGCAGGCGTGGCGCCGCTTAAATATGCCACCAGCCGGGTTCAGATTCAGATTCCGATGCAGTTTCGGCTCCAGGTGCAGCGATGCAGAGGGGCACTTGGACCGAGTGCGAGTGGTTTATGGCCGGCCAAAAGTTTAACGACAGTAGTGCAATGGCAGTGGGAACTGGTCACGGATTCAGAGCGTTCGCCGGTCGCTTCTGTTGTTTAATTTATCAGACAAGGAGAACTGTTGCGCCGCACACAGGACTCTCTACTACATATATGTGGGCGGGGCGGCCGTTGTGCGCTTAAATGCATTTAAGTTGCTTAATTTTTATGGCCAAAGATTGCTCGAGCAGCTGTCCGCCACGTTAACGAAAAAGCTTTTAACAATTAAAATTAAAAAGTTCAGCATTTATGCAACGCAAAAACCGAGTGCAGTGCAAATGCCATCCGTGGCATAATCAAATTCTATGTGAGCATGCATAAAAGTTGCACTCGCATCCGCACCCACACTTACGCACGGTCTGCCTGGTAAATTTTGTGCACTCATTTGTGGTCATAAAGCATAAAACGTATAAAGTGGCGTTACAATTTTATGGAGCCCCAAAGTCACAGTCGAGCCGCAAGAAAAAATGGCATCCCCTGGAATCGTAGGGGATCGAAGAGAAGTTACCTTTTTTGATTTCCTTTAACTTTATTAATATTATAGATTGTTGTATTACTTTTTGGGGTCTATAGTCTATTCTACAATATCCTAAGCTCCTTTCCCTTGCACAACACTCCTAACCCAAACTGTTGTCATAGCTGAGGCCACCCTATCGCGGACAATGACTACGGCAATGATGATGACGTCTGCCTCGCTTTCTGGTCCATGGAGCGGAGTGAGAGAGAGCTGGGAGTTTGGACCACCAGACCATCAAGCGACAATGTAAATTCTGTGTTGAGCTTTTTAATTGTGAATATTGCAGCAGTGTCGGGCAGGACCTTAATCGGGTAGGACGGAAGGGGTGTAGTGAACTCGCTCACACGCGAAATGAATGCGGACCGCACACCGAATTTTCGCAACTGCGAGGCGTTGGTGATGTCGGGACAATGTTATAAATAATAAAAAAGAACAAATGCCACAAATAAAACCCAATTCGAAGGCAGCGGGCAAAGTGTAAAGTAGACGGCAAATAAATTGCACGGCGGTTGGGGAGCGAAGTCGTCAAGGGTTCTGAGCCGCTTTTAATGCAAATGCAGCACAAAACGAACGGCGCTGGCCAAAAGTGCAAAATTGTGCATTTTAATTAAGGTGACCGGTCTCCAGTAGCCCAGCTCCAGCAGAGTCTCGTCCTCCTAGTTAACGTTTGCATTTGCATTTCGTTTAGACGCACACACAGCCGCGTAATTTACAGCTCTTTTAATTAGCTGCATACCAAGTTTTTATGAGAATTTACGCGTGCTCTTAAAGCGGCATATTGTGCACTCAAAAAAATAGTGTTTTAATTAAATTAAAATTAACTAGAACTGCTTAAAGGGTGTGGTGTAATTATAACTTTAATAATATTAAGATTAACTTTACATTCATTTTCTTAAATTTGAAATGAAGAGAATCGTCTTGACTCTTAAAAACTTAAATAAATTGTAATAAATTCTGTGGAATTTATTTGAAAATTATAGTATTTTTTTTAAATATATCAATTAAAATTCACATACAACCTAATGAATATCCCTTACTTGGTGCATTAGGATAGCTGTATGAAAATAAAAGAAATTTAGTTAAAAAGTATTGTGAAAATAAGCAGTAATTTATTTGTTAAAATGTTATTTACCTCTAATTATTTTATATGTATCCTATATTGGAAAAGTTTCATAATTTAAAAGTAAAACAATGACCTTAAAAATAAATTTTAATAAGTCTAAACTTATACCGTTCTCAAGGACTATGTTACCCTTTATATTTCAATAATAAGCCTCTAAACAAGAAGCTCTAGAATACTCTTAAACTCCATTTTGTTTGATACTTTCTGAGATCAAGCTTCGCTGAAGGACGCTTTAGCGAATATTCCCCCTTTTTCTGTATGTGGAGCTGCAAAATGCTTCGGGCCGTCCGCATGCATGCGCACAAAGAAGGAAATAACAATTGCAAATGGAAATGTGCATAAGTGCCCGCCAAAAGGGAGCGTGGGAGATGGCGAAAAGCGGCGACTGACAGACAGGCAGACAGACATCGTGGGCAGCTGCAGCTGAAGCTGAAGCTGTAGCAAATACAGATACAGATACAGATACAAGTACAGATGCAATGGCAGCCTCGTTGGCTTTGAGCTCTCTTTGAACGCACCAAAAGTGCAAGTGACTAAAATGCAAATGGCGCAGTCCATGTGTGTGTGTGTGTGTGCAAGCGATGTTGTTGTTGTTGTTGTTGCTTCACTGCTGCTGCGGGCTGTGCATGCAATAAAATGTTTTACATCCTGTTTATTTTAGTTAAATACTCGAAATTATGTGTTTGCCTAAGTGTATTTGTTAACACAATGCCAAAAGCTTCCCCTCTCTGAGAGTGTGCGTGTGTGTGAGAGAGTGGGAGTGTGGGCGTACTGAAGTTCATGCAAGCGTAACAATGCTATTTTCAACATTTTAAACAGCGTTCTCGACACGAGCTCACTTGGCCAGCCGTTTTTTGTGCATTTTAATGAAGTTTCCGTCGT
Organism: Drosophila kikkawai; assembly: GCF_030179895.1. Classification (NCBI taxonomy): domain Eukaryota; kingdom Metazoa; phylum Arthropoda; class Insecta; order Diptera; family Drosophilidae; genus Drosophila; species Drosophila kikkawai. Next base: position 24,635,813 of record NC_091731.1, on the reverse strand, counting down.
CTGTTAGTTGATAAATAGAGTCAGCAATTGCTGGGTCAGAAGTTAACTCCAACTTGACGTCAAAAAGCAGGCCAATCTGGCGTCATAACGGCAGGTAAACAGTGGGTCAACATGTATGTATATATAATTTATTAAATATTTTAAATACCTTTTTTCCTCGAATTTATATTCCTAAGGAACATATTCCTAAAGATCTTCGAAAATATGATTTTATTAGTGCTTCCCAACTTAGACTCATACCGAAGTACCTCTTTCTCCGTGTCCCGAATTGGCAAAGGCATCTCAATGACTGCTGGAAAAGAGGTAACCCAATGACTGCTCAAAAGCGGACATCAAATGCAAATTTCCGGAATCCGTTTGCCGGCAGAATCGCACGGCATACGCACTTTACCTTTGTCTACGACAGAAGCACGCAGGAAGCACACACAGGGGCCACAAAACAAGTGCCGTAAAAGGGGGAACGGAACGCTGGCCGGTCCGTGAAGACGGTTCCCGACTCTCTGTTTCGGACATGTGCAAAACGGGAAAAACGGGCATTTAATGTCCTGTGCGCGAACACACTCCTCAAAGGGACCTTTGTGTCGGGACACACGCTAGCTCCGACCCATTAAAGCCTTTCTTTCTTTCTGCAACTGGGTCTAACCCATTTGTTAAATGTAGCGTAATGCACTGTTTCGAGTTAGTTTAGTTTAGTTTAGTTAAGTTTCTAGTTTTTAGTTTTGCAGTTGCCGGTTTTTAGATTTAGGCAACATTTGCACTAATGAGTGCACACGCCTCATACTCGATTTAACCAAAATAGCATACAGTGGAGCTTGTTGAGCTTTATTCTTTATAACTTTATTCAAATATAATATTTATAGTTTAATATAGTGTAGGACGAAGTTGAACAAAAGTTGCCTGAAGGCTTAAATAGTTATAAATTCTATTATCACATTTTAATTAATAATCTTCGGAGATATCTGCTTAAATTATAGAGTATCGACCCATGGCTTTTTACGGCCAAAAGGGAAAGAGAAATATCTGAAGGCCCACAAAAAGCAGGCAACACATATTTTGCCACTCTGTAAGGGAAATGCACGAAATACATTTTCAATGCAAATGCGCGTGTGTGCGAACGTAAAATATACATAAAGGAATAAAATAAATTCACACGCAACTGTCAATGGTTGCGTATTTGCGAGGACCCTTGGTCCTTGGTCCTCGGTCCTCAGTCCTCGGTCCCGCCCCCCGAGCTCCATTTCGCTCCCAGTTGAAGGCTGCCACCCACTTTGCCACACGGCTTTCCACCCCACCAACCTCGGCGACGGCTGCTTGACTGTTGGGTCTTGGGTAATATTTTATGCAAATTGCAAGTTAAGTGTGAAAATAGTAGTGATTGGTTTAATTCAGCAATGTCAACCAAATGGACCGATTGGTGGGCTATAGGGCGGTGGGTGTTGGCATCGCCAAAAAAAGAAAGAAAGGAACAAAAAAAAAAAACTGGAAAAAAACGAATGAAAAACGAAGCTGGGAAAGTGCAGAAACAGCAGAAAATCTGCAGGACTGGGAAATGCCGAACACAGAATACTAAAATGACAATTTCCGAAGCGAAGCGCCAAAACCGACAAAAACAAGGCCATGAAATCGAATTTTAGTTTTGGGCATTCAACAAATGCACTTACTGACGTTGAAGAAGATTTTTCTTTGTTGAGAAATAAAAAATAATGGAGATTTAAGACGTGTTTTTATGCAGCACTCTAAATTTTCTTATAATTTATCTGTAGTTATTTTGATATAGGCTTGAAAATATATATTTGCTCATTGCTATAAATTTTGTTTGTATCCTTTTATGAACTTTTTGTGATCTTCAAAAGTCAAGAACCAACTTTTACTGGCCATTTGTATAATTAGTGATAAGTAAACAATAATAGCAAACTTTATAGTATATTTAATGTAGGAGTCCTTCTTAGAGAATTTTAATTTACTTAAAATTTATTTAAAACATTTTGCTCAAATCAAAGGGCGGATTGGATATGCCTCCTATAGAAGAGCATTTGGAAAAGGCAACCAAATAAAAGCAATGCAGATTTTCATTGTCATGTAGCAAAGTCACTCGGCCCAGAAAGAGCAATGCGGGGAGGCCGAGGAAGGCGTTGAGTGAAAAGGGGTTTCTGGGGAAGCAAAAACCAACAGCAATTTCAGGAGCATTTAGAGCAGTCGCCGGTCTGCAGTCCTTTTTGTTTTTTATATAAAATTTGTAGCAGTTTTTTTTGCTGCCCACTCCGACTTCGACTAGTGCGCTTAACCATTTAGCTGATGTAACAGCCCAGCCGAGCAGCAGCCACCGCCGACAGACAGCACCAGCCCCAGCACAAGCACAAACCCCAGCGGAATGTCCTTGTCAGCATTTTGCGCAGTGAAATTTTTCGGTAAAATCTATTTTTCATCTTGGATTATGTGAATACATGAATAGGAAGCAAGAAGAATGGCAAGTTTTATTGTGACAGTTGAAGTTCGTATTCTGTGGATTCGCCTTCGCATTCACACTTCCCATTGTACTTTTGCCACTCTGATCCTCCGACTGCCCAGTGTTCCATCCGATGCGACCACATTAATCAAATATCTGCATAATTAATTGTTCCTGATAATGCTTTTGAGTGCAAAACGATGCTTCCGTAGAGTCAAAATGCACTACGAAAAACAGTATACAAATCATAATAGAACTTGGTATTAGAAAGTAAAATGAGTGCAGTATGAACTAGTTAGCATAAGACTGTAATCACACAACCACAACTAAATTAAAATTTATTATATAATTTAAAAAAAAATTGTATTTCAAATGTAATAATAATATTTTCCAGTGATTGCCCAGTGTGCTTGTTGCTTTACTGTCTTTTGAATGCCAGAGCGATTGTGCCAGCGCAATTCGGGCTTCATTAGAGCCATGTTCTACAAATGCAGGCCCGTATGGCATGCCTATGTCACATGCCCGCCGCTCAAAAGTATGCCATAAAGTATGCAATGCCACTGGACCTGGACGCCGAGTGTGTGCGGATCTCTGTCTCCGTTTCCCTCTCTCTCCCTTCTCCACATTTCTCTTGCCACTTCCCCGGCTGTGTGCGCACCTGCCTGCAATCGTAATTTCAATAAAAGTTGTTACGTGCACGTTGAAATTTTAATTGAAAGCACCAACCACACTCACACACTGCTGTTCTTACTCAAACAGTCCCACTCACATACACTCGCATTAACAGATGAGGCTAAGGAAATGGCAGCAGATATGGCTTCCTCTTCATAATTTTTTATCAAAATAATATCTTACATTTTCTTTAAATTTATCATCTAGTTTTTCTTAGAGTTTATAGTTATTTTAAAATGGTTTCAGGGCTCTATTTGCTTAAACATAATTAAAATTAAATTGATTGACCGCTTTAAATGAGCATCAAGTGAGGATTACGTATGTTATTATACACATATTTATTTACATAGAAAAAGGGTATGACTTTTCATAGCAGAGAGATTTTGCACCAATCAAAAACAAAATTGTAGTTTTCTATTTCTAGTTACTTGTTCTTGTTATCCGTTTTAATGCTTTTAAGGATACACTTTTATCTTCAATGATATAAACAATTTTACTTACTTAATACTACTTTTTTGACCACAACTGTGCCCTCAGTGCCTTCTGTGTCCTCGTTCGCGTCCTCGTTGTGCGTCAGCTGCTATTCTGCGACCCTCATCAGTGGAGTCCCGAACAAAACAGCAATGGGGACAACGAGCATGACATTTCAAATGCGTTGCGGCTAAGGAGATTATATTGCATCAGGTTTGATGATGAAAAAAAGATGCGCCACATGTGTCTCTCTCTTGCTTTGCATGTATGTATGCACCTGAGCGTGTGTGTGTGTGGCTTTGAGGGAGTGTGTGTGCAGCAGCGATTAAAATTAACTACAATATTGCTGTTCCCTGGAACCACAAAATGCGTTTTAGTAAGCAGCATCGCCTCAGTGTATTCTATAAAAATAACACACGTAACTTCAGATCTAAATTTCAAGCCATGTTGTGAGCTTTTTATGGTCTCCTCTTAGTCTTTGGATTAGAATAGTAAAAAAATGTAGGCAGAGCCGACCTTCCATGGCTAGCAAAAGCCAGCCAGATCAGGGAGGCCGGGTGCTTGCCACTACACCGCCAGCTGCCTATCCACCTTTTCCACGATGTGGGGAGCGATGGCGATGCCAACCAAATCGTCCTGGAGCTGTTGGGAGACCGCGAGAGCGTACCACAACCACTGCCTGCGTCCGCTGTATTCGGCACTGGAGCCAGGTGAAGAACCAGGTAACCTGCCTTCCCCTTCACCTCCTTCGATGGCGTCTACTATTGATGGGGAGCAAGTCTCTCTTCCTTTATTCGACATCATAGTTGTATGGTATCACTTTGACTTTTATGAATGATACGATTCGCTTGGAGGAAAACTATACTGACAGCAAAATTAAATGTGGCCTGATTCATTTGGTCTACAGATAACGAAGTTTATTTATTTCACGAATATTTAGAAATGTTAAGTTTTGAGTTTTTCATATTTTAATCGAAGGTGCAGTGACGGTATTTAAGAGTGACTTTCTAAGAACGATTCATCATCATCATGGACGCGCTATAAATGAGTTTGACTATCTGCAAAGCTGTCTTAACAGACAGAGACATAACACCGAGTATCACAATTGTCGGTGGATGCTGAGACTCCCGCAGCGTAAGACCAAAGAGCTTCCGCTGGCCGGCACTCAACTCGTACCAGTTCACATTGCAAATGGTCTCGTAGACTTGGTCATACTGTTAGGACATAAAATGGTTACAACAGATTCACAAAAAGTCATTTTAGGTAACTGAAACTCACTCCAAATTCTAGTTTAGTACCCAAAATGCAATAAATGGACATGCTGTAGGCTGATATTACGCAGAATATGGCCACAGACAGGTTAAAGCCAGATAAATTAATGCTGAAACCGATCATCACTGATATAGCCATGGTTAAGACCTGAGTGGCAATCAGTTCATAGTATATCGCGTTCACCGTGCGGCAGTAGCTTGAGGAAGCAATATAAATTTGAATATATTTAAATGGATATGTGATGAATTTCAGAAACTTCATACTCGGTAAAAAGTTGATGCCATTTTATGACTTCTAATAGCAAATGATGACGCTCTTCCTCCCCTCTAATCTGGAAACCCACTGGTAACATTTCTCTTAATTTGGCTTTTTCTTCCAGGGACTCGTTAAGCTCATCTACCTTAAGCTGCAGCAAGTCGGCGAATGTCAGAATCTGAGTCAATCCGAGAAAGACAAACAAGTCCCCAGCATAGAATCCAACGACAGTAACGACCAATGAGATCTGCAATATAAAGAATAAAATTCTTAATGATGCGATACAGGTTAAATACATTTAAAAAGAGGCCCTTAGTACCTTAGTACTTAGTATACTCTTACCAAATTAACCAAGAAGGTCACTGTGTAGCCAAAATTACTTTCCAGCGGAAAACCGGGGATCACGGTCTGCGTGGCCGTGACCCTGGTTCCGTCATACATAAGCCTAGCCAGTGGCAAAAAGATTATTATGGAAAAGGTAATGAAATATCCATTGCGAATGACTCGGATGAAGCCGAGTAGCTTATCTATGTTTGAGTTCAGGGCTGAGCGGTACAATGTCCCACGTTTCTCATACGCCTCGTAGATGCTCCTTGTAAATAGAGTAAGGTTCCTCATGTCCTGCTGCTTCAACAGACATGTCAGGAACTTGCCGAGCCCATGAAACAGGCCACCTATCATAGAGCTGGCCTTAAGGCTCTCCACCAAACCGCCGCCGTTATTGACTATGGAAAATACGGCAAAGGCCGTATAGCTGACAATCGCAAAGGTTGTGGTCCAGGTGCGATAATTAAACTGCAAAATGGGCGCCATAACGTCTACGCCTAAAAAACTGGTCAAACTGTTAATGTCCTTTGTGAGTTCGCGAAAGCGATTCGACGGATTCACTGCCACAGGGGTTTTCATTGTTAAGTAACTTGAGTGAAATGTAAATGCCAAGTATTGTCCCTTATATAGCAAAAGGTTTCTTGAGAGCCCGCCGTGTGTGCAAATGCCAAAGAAATTATCATTATTAGTGCGTAATTACGGTTGTGTTATTAAACAAAAGTCGATTTAATCGATGCGATTAAGTAAAATAACTCAATGTTGTCGATAATTACAATAATGAACAAAGATTACAAACAGGTGACAATATTCTTTTTAAGGTTTTTATTTAAAGCTATGGATTTAGCAATGAATGAATTGTAAACATTAATTTAGTACTTGGTTTCATTAACCTATTTTTCTCGAGCTTAGATCATGCTGCTACTATATCCCAAATTTCCATTTGTTTTGTAATTTAAATTGACAATGACTACCTTATCTGAACGCCGTTAGGGTCAGCAAACTAGTGGTCTATTATCTTGTAAAATTATTTATTATTTCGCCAATCTTGCTTACCTTTCAATTGTCCTTATGGGAGAGATTTTTTCGCTCCTGCGTCAGACAACGGATTTGAAATAACGAGCGAGAATGGGTGAAGCCTTGACGGCTTCACAGGGGACGCGGCTAAAACCTCGACCGACCACAAGCTAAGTCGTTAAAACAAAGAACCCTATCGGCTTACGGAAACTTTGCTGCAGCACAGTCCCAGGCTGGAAAACATGTTCACTTTGGCCACTGCCAATTGTAAGTTTTGCATGTAAAGCGCCAAAAGTTTATGCTAAACTTTTGCCATTTTCCATGGATTCTTTTCGCTTGTCCTTTTGTTTTTGTCTGAATTTTAATTCCTCCCGAAAAGTATGTAAATGTTGCCGACAGCAACTATCGAACGGCTCCGATGTCGTTAGATTTTATGCGAAGGGCTCGTCGAAGGGTCTCCCCACAGACCTCAGAGCCAATCTGCATAGAAAGCTGGTTAAACACGGCAAAATATGATCCAAATAGAGTTTTTGGCCGGCCAGAAGGAGCTGCGTAAACAAAGGCCTTGACATCGGCATCGCTTACATCGCTGGCCAACGAGATGCGAGACAAGATTCGCCGGGATTTCGAGCTATTTATCGAGCACTCGACTCAATGCAGCATTAAACCAATATCCTCACTCGATAAAGCCACATTTCAAGAGCAGCAGCACTAGGCCTCAGCAAATATTTGAAGTCCAGCAGCTCCAAGTGGACAGGAGACACTAGACAATGGACGTGGACTGTGTGTGTGTGCATTGCTACCAAGGAGTTGCGGCATTAAAAATCAATGAAACTCCGGCTGCCCGCCGCCTTTATAATTGATGACTTAATAAACATGCAGCGGCAAGCCCCCGAAAAATAGGGCACAAAGTAAGAAACTTGACCAATATGCACGGAAACTTTGTAAATTATGCAAATGCACTTGCCCGGGTCTGGTCTGGTCTGTTCGGATGGGCAGAAGGACCCACCAGGACTCCGCTTCTTGGAGTTCCTCTGTGTGTGTGTGTGTGTTGGAGTGCTTAATGACGCAACACGCGCTGTTCAATGGTCCGAGTACATAATTCTCGCTGCAGTTTGCTCCAAAGTTTGTGACTACACTGAAATGAAAGGGGAAAATTCTAAAGCTCGTCGATCTTAACACTTTTAGATGTTCGTTCAATTTTTCTTGCACCTCAAATAAATGCTATTTCTCAGTGCACGACGCACTGCCGGCCGGACTAGTTCATCAAAGTTGGTTCGAACACAAACGAAAGTTTCGAGCCGCAGCCATGAAAGATGCATGGCGACTGGCCCTGGCCTACCAGTGCCCGTACACCTGAACATACACCTGTGTGGACGAGGACGTCTGCCTCTGACAAGCGAGCGGCTTTGTAAAGTCAACAAACCAAAAATCCTTAGAAAAGGCTGACCGGCGCAAAAGGGGATGCGGCAAATGCAAAAGCAAAGTTTTGGCTAAACTCTTTTGTGGCATCCATGCTTTTCCAGGAGAGAATTGGAGGACTTGTCGCTTCTAAAAGTCCTGGTTTTTTCTTGCTTTGCCTTAAACAGCTCCATTTCCGGTTTCCAACGTCCCTTGGGCGAGTGTTGCCAACATGTCTGTTAAGCAATTGCGCCAACTTTTTGGCCTTTTCGCCTGGAGGCCAGTCCGGCAGCAGAACTTTCCAGCGAGACGAACGGCAGGTCGTAAATTTCAAAAATTTGAAAACAACTGCGGCTGTGTGGCAGTGGCACCAACACCAAATATTTTTCACGCGCTGACCGAAATTATTTTAAATCACCTGCTGCCCGGCATTTATCATTAGAGCCCGACGTTGTCGTCGTCCAGCAAGTCGGTCTCCCTAACGACCGCAGAAGACTTCGGCTCAACTCCCTGGGCGGCTACAACGATAGCAAGATTTGGGAAAGAGCACTTTATTTTGGCCAAGCCATTGCCACGCCCCTCGTCCTGCGCTGTGTCCTTCGGAGGACCAGCACTCTTTGCAACCCACTCATAATGTTCACTGCTCCTGATGTTATTTTGCCATTTTCGCGCTGGCCTGCGGTTTGAGGGGGAGAACTGTTTTGTTATCACAGTGATAAATGGAAAATTATTTTGAATCGAGCAACTACTTAAAAGAATTCCCAAAGGTTGTAATAAATTTGGCACATAGCACACCCACTCACTCCCCCACACACATCCCCGCCCACTCCGAGCTCATGCATCACACACTCACTTACTCGGAGGAAGTTGTGTTTTTCACCGCGCTCCGCTAAATTATCCTTTTAAGCCGGTTAAGCGTGTCAGGTATCCTGAAAAAGGCGTGTAGTGTAGTGTGAGACTCCCAGGTACACAGGTACGTACCCGGATCGTTCCTGGCTTCGGCTCCACTAGGCCCCGGACGCCCAAAAGTTTTTTGGCAATCCAGGCCGCCTCAGGAACCGGTGGACAGGGGGGAGGGGGAACTCCAGCCTCTCTTCCCAGCAGACGCCTTCCACTCTCGCTGCTTTCCACTTTCCACAAGCCTTTCCCCGCGTTTTCTTTTTGGCACTCAAACACAGCTGATCGCAGCTGATCCAGTGTTGTGTAACGCTTCCGCGGGAGCTTGTACAGCCGCGCCTAACAGCACACTTTAGTGTTGGAAAGTGCCTGCGGTTAAGCTTTCCCGCCCTGTGCCGTTTTAAATTTTTAATTTAAATCGACATATTAATTAATAAATTTTATTAATTGCCAACCCGGAACCGTGCAAGGTCGCGCAGCTGGCAGGCGGAAAAAGGTCTCGGATCTGACCAATTTCCGATTCCCCGCCTAGGCGGTGTCCCGAGCAAACGGGCTTCGGGGACCGAGTTGGGGCGGTATATCCCCCGTCGTAGAGCCAGGGGGAAATTCTTGGCCAGCGTGGGAGCCCTGCGCGGACTGACTAGCCGGATATGGAGGAGGAAAACCCCTGCGCGGGCAGGTCTGCACTAGCGAGCTCGCCATGTGCACCGAGGGATGAGGAGGAGGAGGCGGCGTTCGGGAGGAGCAATAAGCTCTCCCGTACGCCACCGATGTACGAGGCCCAAGAAGGTGGGCAGAGCACAGGCTCTACGCCGCCCCCTAAGAGGTTGAGGGACCCGGCTAGCCCGACTAGCTCACCGAGAACTACGCCGGCGAAGAAGAGCAAGGCTTCAGAGAAGGCAGCCTGCCTGCAGGATCTGCAGGAGATGGGCAATCTATTACAAGAGGTCTCATCGAGAATGATGGATAAGTCGACGCGGCATATCACCGTGCCGCTGAGGGAAATGATTGCCAGGGTGAAAACCCTGCACTCGAGCATCCTTGCGGCAAGCAGAGCGGCCGCGGCAGGAGTCAGCGACAGGCAGGAGAGCCGGGTCGCAAACAACCTGTGCCGGAAATGCGCCCAGATTACCAAAAGCGCGGACAAGGAGCAGCAAACGGTGACCACCTGGAAAAAGGAGGCCGCGGCCCAAACCGAGCCTTGGAGAAGGCTAAGCCAGCCAGATGCGCCGGGATTACCCGCACCGGTGCTGGCCCCGCCACCCCCTCGCCCAGCGCAGCAGAAAAGCGCAAGGGCGCCCAAGAAGCCCCGTGCGAAGCCGCCAGCGGCGGTGCTTGATGCATCGGAGCAGCATAGGCCAGCTCGGAAGCCTGAGAGCCAGGCAATCCCCGTAAACGACTGGGAGGTCGTGGCGAGGAAGCCGAGAACAGCGCGCCGCACTCGCCCGGACGCTGTCATTGTCCACGCGAGCGGCAAGTCCTACAGCGAGGTGCTCGCAATGGTTACGAGGAGAGAGGACAAGCAGCTGTCGGACCTGGGACGCTGCGTGTCAAAGGTTCGCCGAACCAACAACGGTAACCTGCTCCTGGAGGTGGCGAAAGGTAGCGCCGAGAGCGCCACGACAATGAGGGAGAGCATCGAGAAGGTACTCGGAGATACAGCGTCGGTGCGCGCAACGACAGAGGACTCAAAAGTCCTCGTCTTGGAGGTGCGCAATATCGAGCCGATCTCGACGAAGCAGGAGGTCTGCGCCGCACTCGCGGGCCAGTTTAACTTCGAGGCGGAGAGGGTGAAAGTGCGGAGCATGCGCCGCAGTTTTGCTGAAACCCAAACTGCGATAATCAGCCTTCCCGTATCCCTTGCCAAAGCCGTCCTCCATAGAGGTGAAGTTCGGATTGGATGGACCATCTGCAGGATCCGGGAACGAAGTGGTCCCGTGAGGTGCTTCAGATGCCTAGAACCTGGGCATATTGCGATCCACTGCAAGGGCCCTGTGGACAGGAGCGGTTGCTGCATTAACTGCGGCGAGCCGGGACACAAGGCGGCTTCGTGCAACAAGGAGCCGTCTTGCTTCATATGCTCCGCGGCCGGAAGGAAGGAGACGAGGCACAAGGCAGGCGCCAGGGGATGTCCAGCCTCGAACAGTGGGTATGCGAATCCCAAGCCTGCATGCAGTTGATTCAACTCAATCTGAATCACTGCAGGGCTGCGCAGGATCTCCTGTCGCAGACGGTGCGGGAGCTGGGCTCGGAGGTGGCAGTCCTGAGCGAACCCTACAGGGTCGGTACCAGCCGCGTCTGGGCCACTGACCGCTCTGGCAAGGCGGCCTTGTGGCTCTGCGGAGCGGATGCTCCGGAGATGTGCGACACCAAAGCAGCGGAAGGCTTTGTCCGGGCGAACGTCGGCGGCACTTGGCTGTACAGCTGCTATCTGGCACCCAGTCTCTCATTGGAGGCGTTCGGCAGGATTCTGGACGAGCTGAGCAGCGATCTGCGTGGGCGGAGCAACGTCGTGGTCGGCGGCGACTTCAACGCCTGGGCCATGGAATGGGGATCCTCCCGGACCAACGCCAGAGGCCGAGCGGTGCTGGAGACCTTCGCCTCTCTGGACGTAGTCCTTCTGAACGAAGGCTCCCGGCAGACCTTCAGCAGGGCCGGGGTGGGCTCGGTAATCGACCCCACCTATGTCAGCAGTGCGCTGGCCAGCCGCGCCCGATGGAAGATCAGCGAGGCCTATACCGCCAGCGACCACGAGGCTATCGAGTGCTCGATAGGCGCCGCGCATCGCACGAGTGGGTCCCTACTCCCGGATAGGAAGGCGTTCCGGCAAGACACCTTCAGGCCGCGGGATTTTGCATATGCCCTCGAGGGCTTCACGGCAGGCGAAGCAGACGGAGCCAACGAGACGGCCGACAAGCTGGCATGGGCCGTGGACGGCGCTTGCAGGCAAAGCATGCTACTGAGAAGGCCGTTCAGAAAGCACCACTCCCCGGTGTTTTGGTGGAGCGAGGAGATCGCGGACCTGCGCCGTAAATGCCACCGCAGCAGAAGATTGATGCAGCGAGCTAGAGGCACCCCGCGCCTTCTTGCGTGCAGCGACCGCTACAAGGCAGCAAGAAAGGAGCTTAAGACTGCCATTAAGAACAGCAAACGAGAATGCTTCCTCAAGCTGTGCGACGCCGCCGAGGAGGATCCATGGGGAGGAGCCTACAGAACGGTAGTAAAGAGGCTTAATGCGGGTGGCTGTGCCCCAACCGACCCGGCGACGCTGGAGAGGATAGTTGGCTCCCTGTTCCCGAGCGGTCGGCAGGTCTTGATCTGCCCCAGCACCGAGTTGGGCGACATCCGTTGGGTCACGGAAGCTGAGGTTCTCCTTGCCGGTAGAAGCCTGAAGCCCAAGAAGGCTCCGGGGCCAGACGCGATTCCGAGTAGAGCAACCAAGTTGACTCTATCGCTGCTGACGTCCGAAGTTGCCGGCCTGTTCAACAAGTGCCTTCTGGAGGGGACGTTCCCCGACAGATGGAAAAGGCAACGTCTGCTTCTGCTGCCCAAGCCAGGCAAGCCACCAGGAGAAGCATCGTCCTACAGACCGATCTGCCTGCTGGACTCGATCGGCAAGGTGTTCGAAAGGGTGATCTCAACCCGGCTGAGCCAAGCTATCGAAGCCGCTGGTGGACTCTCCCCGGAGCAATATGGCTTCACGAAGGGGAAGTCTACGCTGGACGCCATTGCAAAGGTAGTCAAATTGGCGCAGGATGCCATTGCCGGAACCAGGTGGAAAGGAGGAAGCAAGTCCTACTGCCTGGTGGTCACCCTGGACATCAGGAATGCCTTTAACTCGGCAGACTGGAGCCGTACGCTAGAGTCCCTGAGGAACTTTAACGTCCCTGGGTACTTGCTGAACGTAGCTCACAGCTACTTCAGCAACAGGGTACTCTTGTTGGACACGAGCATGGGTCCCAAAGAGCACAACGTCTCAGCCGGAGTCCCGCAGGGCTCTGTCCTGGGTCCTCTCCTTTGGAACGCAATGTACGACGGCGTGCTGAGGCTTCCGATGCCAGTCAGCACCAACCTGGTTGGATTTGCGGACGACGTCGCTATAGTGGTGGTAGCAAAGGAGCTAGCATCTGTGGAGGCGCGCGCGGACACGGCCATCCAAGCCGTAGAGTCGTGGCTGGCGGTTGCAGGTCTGGAGTTGGCGGCCCACAAGACGGAAGCGGTCCTAATCTCGAGTCGGAAGGCGGTGGAGACTGCTAGCGTGCTGGTTGGAGGGACGAGGATCCGGTCGCAGAGGGCGATCAAGTACCTGGGCGTTATCATCGACACCCGGCTGTCCTTCAAGGAGCACCTGGAGTACGTCCACCAAAAGGCTAGCGGCACGGCTGGAGCGCTCTCCAGGATGCTGCCGAACACTAGAGGTCCAAGGCAGTACACGAGGAAACTCCTCTCATCGGTGGTGACCGCGCAGATCCTGTATGCGGCACCAGTTTGGGCTGAAGCTATTTCGGTCAAAAGCTACATGCGAGGAGTGGAGGCGACTTACCGGCTATGTGCCATCCGGATCGCATGCTCGTTCCGGACAATTTCGGAGGACGCGGCACTAGTGATCGCAGGGCAAGTCCCACTGACGGAGCTCATTAGGGAGAGGAAGGAGATCTCCGAATCCCTACAGGACAGGCGATTACCACAGTCCTACGCTGAGGTGAAGCATACCGCTAGAAGAAGGAGCATGGAGAACTGGCAAGCTCGATGGGACTCTTCTCCGAAAGGCCGGTGGACGCACAGGCTCATCCCAGACCTAGCGCGATGGGTTGATAGGGCGCACGGCCAGGTGAGTTTTTACCTCAGCCAGGTGCTTAGTGGCCACGGATGCTTCCGCCAGTACCTGAAGCGCTTCGGCCACGAGGCGGAGGACTGGTGCCCGGAGTGCGGCTCCGGCATAGTGGAGGATGCGCACCACGTTCTCTTCGAGTGCCGCAGGTTCGGCCTCGAGAGACAGGAACTGGAGGAAGCAGCGGGATCCTCGATTAGCGCCGAAACCTTGGTGCCGAGGATGCTGGAAGACCCAAAAGTTTGGGAAGCGGCAGAAACATTTGCCGCACACGCCATGAAGACCCTCAGAGCGATGGAGCGAAGGCGGAAGGAGCGGCCGGAGTAGGGGCCTCCACGCCCGCGAAGCAATGCCTGGCGGCGGTACCGCACGGCGTGAGCTTCTATTCCCAAGTACCTGTTCCGTCTTGTCCTAGTTGTAACTTTAAGTGTATTATAGTTGATTAGTATTGTAAGATGGAATAAAAATAATTGGAATACAAAAAAACTCCGAGCTCATGCGAGGAAGGACAAGTTGGTAAGACCGAATCCACGTTGAGCTGGCTTGGTAATGTCCTTCCAGATAAAAAGGTGATTGACGAAGGGAAAGCAAAAGTCATGGCCGAAATTCCACTTAGCAATGCAGTTGTCGTTGTCAGGGAGGGATAAGCAGTCGGCGGGCGCACAGTGGGCGGCGAAGAGCCAGGAGGGAGTGGGTTGGGATCCGAATTCCATTCTGGCATGCACTTAATTTGTATTGGGAGTTGGGGACAAGGTGCTCCGAAGCGACTGAAAAGAAAATCGACCCTGAACCGATTTGATAAAGCTTTTCTAGATCTACACAGAGGAAAATGAAGGACGGTCTCTTCCCATTGATGAAAGTTCACTACCGAAGAGAGTAAATGTGTAAATTGAAAATTGTGAAAAGGTAAAATGAAAAGCATTCTTCCTTTGTTATTAATAAAATGTATTTTTCGCGAAGACCCCTTAAACACTCATAATTCTCATAAAATGTATAGTGTGGCAAGAACCAGAGCATCTGCAGGAAGGTCTCCCGGGACTTGGGGCAATCACCGATCTAAGCACAAAAGCACACGGAATAGCGGAGCGAGCGCACTCGACGAGCAGCTCTAACAGCATCTATTTTTATTTCATTAGGTAGAAAAATAGCCGGCAAGGTGAGGCCCCAGGCAGCTACGCCATCAAAACAAAGCGCAGGACAATGTGGCAGGCGGAGGCGGTGGCGGAAACGGCAGTCCTGGCAGTCCACAAAAAGAAACTGCTTCTCCGCTTCTCAATTAGGTTAGCTTAATTTAAATTTGCTTCGAGTGCTTGGCAAGTGCTTGCCAGACATGAGCAGCCAATATTAGCAAATGCTTTAAGTGCGCCCCAAGTGGGAAAATATCAGAGCGAGCTTTTCTCGAATTAACCTTCGTAAACACTTGTTACATCGGAAATTAAAAATAGCTTAGCTTATATAACTTGTCTGAACGATAAAGATTTACTTAAATAATTGTTCAGTACAGGGTATGAAGTGGTTCCTGGACGGAAAGGACAGGCGTTCGAATTATAATCCAGATTTGAAGCATTAAATCAACATCGGTATCTCTCAGTAATAAACTTCAACCCAAAGATTCAGCCACCTACAAAGAAAAACATACCAGCAACATGGACTTTGATGAGGAAGTGGAGGTGGAGCTGCCGCACTATGCCCGGAAGTTTCGGATGCCCAGTGATCCGATCCTGCTGGCCTCATACGAGCTCTTCAAGCCCTCACGGCAAACCCAGGCTCTGAACAGCGAGCGGCATCGCGAAATTTTCGCCGAGGCCTTCATCGAAGGCGAGCTGGACACGTTGGAAAATCTTTGCGTCAAGGCCCTGGCCAAGCAGGGTATCCAAGGCTTTTCCCCGGTTCTTCTGGAGAAACCGACGCTGATGAGGGTCTTCTTTGACACCCTGGATGTGGAGCTGCCATTGCGGTAGGTACAGTGACTGAATTGGACTTTTATTTGTGGTAATTTTTGACCGCAGGGAATGCTATTTGATCGAGGACCAACGCTACTGGCGGCGCGTGGTGCTAGACAAAACTCTTGACAAGACGCTGCACCTGAAGCGCTGGAACGAATTTGACTGGAAGACGGAGGGCGTGAGCCGGAAGTTTGTGGAGCTGGTGGAGACCTGTCCGGTGAACGTGGTGCCAGAGCAGAAGCTTGCCGCCTTGGCGCAAAAGGTTTGGGAGCATGTGAGCTCCATACACGTCCGCAGGCTGCAGCCGCTGGCCGATACCGTGTTTCAGAAATACTTTGAAAGCGATCCCGACCAGGACATAACCTCTTCCTCCTCGGAAGAGGAGGAGATCTCCAGCGACGAGCCCGATACAGACATGGGTGAGGAGGAGGGCGAGGAGGAGGAGGAGTCCCGTAAGTCCGAAGTCGCCATTCAATTTTGGCACACGGCTGACAGCGAGCCAGAAATCAATGACCGACGAAATGCGCGACATCAGCGCAACGCCGTCAGGCAGCAGGCTCGCAGTGTGCTGGAAAGGAAGCGAGCGGAACACATGGAACGCAAGGAGAGGCTTCGGGAGAAGCGGGAGGCCAGGAAGGTCGTGGAAGTCAAGAAGAAAAAGAAGAAGAAGAAGGAAAAGCCCATTGGGGATGTGTTCAGTATACCAGTGGCCCCGGAACCCTCGGACGATGAGGACACGAAGCCCGATCAGCGCAACAAGCTGCTTTTACTGCACCGGATCAAGCGCTACGACTATCCTGCAGAACACTGCAAGCACATCGACCTATCCATAATTCGCCATTTAAGGAATCTGGTCTCGCTCACATTGGAGTTCCTGGGGCCGGATAATGTCAAGGACTTTCACAGGTGAGTAGTCCCTGAAGAACCCTCGATTTATTATAACTATTTCGACCCTTCGATAGCCGCTACCTAAAGTTCTCGGATAGTGATATTGTCCGCCTGGGCAAGGGACTCCGTGAATTGCCATACCTGAAAACCTTTAAGCTAAGAAACGGGCGAATGGACCCCACGAAATTGCGAATTTTGGCCCGCACCCTTAAGGCCATGGACTCCCTGGAGGAGGTAGACTTTGGCTACAACCAAATGCCGGACGAGTGCTGCGATGCGCTGGTCTATCTGCTACAGCGGCCCAGGATGTACCGCATCCTCCAGCTGGAGTACAATCGTTTGGGCTCCAAAACGGCCGTAATGCTGGGCAAAGCCTTCATCGAGGCACAGGAAGGAGTGCTGGAGTACTTGGGCCTTGCCTACAACCCTTTTAACGAATCGGCCATTGAGTCGCTAGTGACGGGTCTGGTCGGCACCCCGCATGTGCTGGCCCTGAACATATCCGGGCTGGAAAACACAAAGGGTGCACTGGGTCGTGGGATCGGGAGGCTGCTACGCAATCACGAGCCGCTAATAAGCCTGGAAATAGCCGCCAACAACATCGGAGTTTCTCAGGGAGATAGCATCCTGAAGTGTCTAGAGAAGAATCAGAAGGTAAGCCAGGAATTTAAAAGCTCAGATAAGACTACTTGAATACTAACCTCCCGAAAGATCTTGTATATGGACTGCCGCGAGTGTGACCTGTCCCAGGTTCAGGAGTTCGAGGTGGACATGATTGTGCGACGCAACAACTACATACACGAAAACATGCATCACGGAGAGAAACTGTGCGATGTGATCAAGGAGCGGCGGCATCCGATAGTCCAGCGGATTGAGGACGACTATGAACGACTCAGGGAGTGCCAGAAGGTGAGACCCAAGTTCTCGAGCTCCAGCGTAGAAAGCATTCCGGAGGTGGTCGAGGAAAAGGATGAGGAGGAAAGGGACATTTGGGCAATTCTGGGACTCAAAAACCAGACAGCTAAAGTGGAAGAACCAGAGTCTCCAAAGGACTCCAGCTCAGAATCGCAAGTGATTAAAGAGCCGTTCGTCTATGAGCCCAACAATTTCGATCTGGAGGAGTTCCGCAAGTCTGTCTTCATGCCAGGTCCTGGAAATCGTTTTTTCTACCTGCAGCACAACAAACTGCCATAAATTCCATACGTTTCCAGCTCAAATATTCACCACAAATATTCAGCACAAATATTCAGATAACATTGTACCCTTAGTATGTTATTGCAGTATTAAACGGTTCACTCGGCCGGCACCAGTCATCTATCTTTATCCTTTCGGGGTGGCGCAATCTCAAGGGCTTGGAATGTCGTTCGACCTAATGGTCACTTTAAACCCCTGGCATAAAGTGCCGCGCTGGCATAAACCAAAATCTAATTAAGTCGCTGGCAACGTGTTTGGCTTCGGGCACGCCCACGAAACCTGCGGGGGGGAGGCCACACCTCATTTGAAGGTCATTCTGGAGACGCGAGGGTGACGGCAACGGCTAGTGCCAGAGTACTTGCACTAGAAGTGCAACAAAGTTGAGCAGTTTGCATTTAAGCAGCGCAGATTTGGGCAACAGTGTCGCCAATTTAATGCCGGTCCCTCGGTCTTCAGTCTCACCATCTACTTTTACTCCCCCGTCAATGCCACTGACACTGGTCTACTGGGCTATAAAAGACCCAGAAGTATGCACTAGAAAAAACTTTACTGTTATTAAAATTAAGTGGGTATAGGATTTAATTTATTCTGCTTTTCACTACAAAATTGCTTTCAATAATGTCGCAATGATGTCAAGAACCATCTAATAATAATTCATATTAAATCATATTTTTTTACAGTGTCCCGGGCTGCAGAAAAGCAGATTGGAGTTCGTGTTGTTAACAAAGCCAAAGCTCAGTGAGCATAAACAAATTAATGCATATGCCCGGCTCGCCTTAGGTGACGGAGTCTATCTTCCAATTGGGAGAAGTTCCCAGGAAGTGGGTGTTTAATGGAAGGAGGCGGGCTTCGCGGCCCTTCGTGGTGCAGAGTTCAGCGCCCCCTTCCAGCTCGTGAGGATTCCCATGGAAGAAATATGTGCGCTTGTAATTCAACTTATCAACGCGCCGAGCCACAAACTTTTCTCATCTACTTAACGCAGATAAGCGGCTGCCTTTTTCGCCATGTTTACTGGCTTCTAATTTGCACAGCCAGAGATACACAGATACACACGCTCGTAGACCAAACACTGAGACACACTGGCGATGCGTTGATGGCGTTAACTTAATTTTCAGCAGGCACTCGACTCCAGTCCGAGAGGGGAAAAAAGTTGCAAGCATTCCGGCGGAGCCGTTCGCCGTTCGCCTTTTTCTGACTTCTCTTGTGTGAAATAAAATTAACTAAATACGCTCACGAGTAACATTCATAATAAACATTAAGCAGCAAGGGCGAAAAAAGTCGAATAAATATAAAAAATAATATTTGCCAGACGACTCCTTTTTGCGATTACGCCGCTGTGGCCGTGCGGCCAGCGTTTTCGGGTTTCGCTGGGTCTGAGGCGAGCGGGTGAAATTATGGCATAAGTTACTTAGGAAGGAAAGCTGGCTTCTTGGTCCCCCAGCCATTCAGCCATCCAGCTTCCCTCCTCCCTCACTCCCTCAACGGAATCAACTTGGCTACACTTTACTTTTATGTGGCGCGCTCGGAATGTACTCGCTGGCGAAATAAAGATTCAGATACAGAGATACGCAGCGAGCGCCCAGATACAAGCACATTTTTAGCGATAAGCGTCATAAAGTTATCGTAAGTAAGCGCCGAAAAAAGTCAAGGAAATAGAAGAAAAAAGGAAAGAATTCTGCCTTCGGAAAAGCTTAAATACTCTTACAGGTAAGTCGTTTCTATGGTATCTAAGTACCTTAAATAGATTAGTAATATTGTTTGTTTGTGTAAATGATTGAATACGGGATTTTAATTTAAAGAGCAAGTAACTTAATTATAAATAAGTGAATCAACTTAAATTAGACAAAAATTAAACTAATTTCTAAAAAAAAAAAAACAAATGTAGATGCTTTCCAACAATTTCCTGCCACAAAGATCCTTGAAAACGTATAAACCTAACCCAAAAAAAAAGGGCAAATTGGAAGCACTAAATCCCAGCGAAACCACAAGTTGAAGCCACTTCTGGACTTGGTGTGGCGGGCACAAATAAAACTATGACAAGGACGTAACTTTTAGCCATCCCATCGGCCAGCTCCCATCGGATCGAGGTTCTGGGGTCCAGCAGCAAGTCAATTACGCAATGCCAGCCAAGTTTCGCGCTTTGTTCCTCCCGCCGTTGTCAGTTTAATGAAAGCTTTCCCAGCACTTCGACGCATCCGCGTGGCGGGGGTGAATCTGCGAGATTTATTTGTCCTGGCTGACTGGGGCTTAAGCAGTCGAACCAGATGGGTACTGGGGAAAATGCTCAGTCAATATTTTACTTGTTGAATATTTAAGCAACCTTCAGTTTTCATTTGGGGCATGGCCTTGAGGTAATCGAAAAATGCAACGAAATCTTAGAGTCAACTTCAGAAATAATTAAGAGAATATTTTTAACTATTTAAAGACAGCTTTAACCCCAGGGTTTTTGGTCCAGAACAGCATTAAAAACAGAAATGGAATTTCTGTAATGCATCACATGAATTCTCACTTATTGCATTCGAAGGCTTACAAAGTGACTCGCAACTTATTGCGTTGTCTTGGCACAGCGTTAATTGTTGTGTACATTATATCGGTGTAATGGCTGTAATCTGCTGGGGAATTAATTTAAATTGCACACAGAATGGGCGAAGGCTGAGGCATATCAAAAAATCAAAAGCGAAGGCCCCTTTGCGTGTGCAAGAGAAATCTTTACAATTTAATTCACTGGACCCATCAGCAGTCGGACGCAGCGGAAGTCGCCCGACTCGCTGTCGTTAATAAAACAACATATAGCCGTCCATTAAGCATACATACATATACTCGTAGATTCTGTGCCGAGTCAAGCTGTACTTAAATGACAGGCGGACATGCATAAGTGACAGTGAAATGTTGCACTTGCAAATTCATCGGTTCGCTCTCGACTGCGACTGGGATTCGTGTAATCGCTGGTCATCCATTCAGGTAAATAAATATGCACCTGAATATACATATATAGAAGCGCATATATGGCATATGGTGCTGTGGAAATGCAGTAAGTGGTTCACCTCGGGAGCTTTTAATCTGGCTTCGTCCTGCCTCTTGAAATGATTAAAGAAACGCGAAAGCATTTCAGACAATTATGGAAATTTAAGTGCATTTTATTTGCATGGCGACACCTTAAAAGAAAGTGCCTTTGGCTGCAAGAAATGAGTGTCTGCATAAAAGGATATCATAAAATAATACAGAAAATAATTGGTTTAATGCATATTAAGTATAAATTTAATTTTTTATACAATTGTTAATAATTTATTTATTTATTTAACAAAAATATAGGTCAAATTCAGTAAAAATTATTAATTGAAATTATAAGAGCAAAGTAGAGCCCCCAAATTCCAGATTTTTAAGTGTGTTATTCGGGTTTTTCTCTACTCAACTGTTGCTTCCTTTACTCAACTGGCACCTGGCCATTAAAGGTGTGCCACTCACCTCCTTCCATTCCGACATCAGCACATATACGGTATATATAGCTGGAAATTGACAGTGCAGACTGCGCAAGCGGGAAATGCATTGCACTTCCGTCATCAAATAGCAATTTTGCAAACATTTGCAATTACTTTTCCGACTCGATCCCAATATTGTATTGATTCCGTGCAAATATCCCACGGGAATGCAATTTTCCGCCACCTCTGCGGAGTGGGGGTGGCAAAAGAATGCTCATCATATTAACGCCGAGCACCGAGCACAAGGCAATTCTACTCTCTACCTCAGGCAGACAGTTGGAAAGTTGTCAAGCAACATGCGTAGAATTAAAAGCCCTAAACTATGCAAAACTTACTCACCGCCTCGAACACGAGGTCGGGCCAAAAGGAAACGCTTTTTATGGCACAAAGGCGAAAATTCCCGGGGGGAGGGAGGAATGGCAGAGGGCAAACTAAAAGCCAAATCAACCCGACGGTCCGGCGTCCAAACAGCAAATGGCGGTCAGAACCATTCGGGTGAGTGTGTGATGACAACAACAAAAATGGAGAACGCCATCTAAATGCAGACCTTTGAAGCCGGTATACCCTTTCAGAAACTTGGTAAAGAGTCGACACATCTAAGGAATATATATTTCTTAAAATAATACCTGTTTATTAATTTATACATTTAAGTAGAAAACATTTAATCTTCTAAAAACCAGTCTGTTATGAAACTTGTGCTAGGAGTTCTACAAAAATAAAGACATATTTTATAGATATAAGGTTACAAATTGCTTTAGCAAAGCGAAATAGCCACGGAAAAGCAATAAAAAAAAAAAAGAAAACAACAACTGGCAACTTTAGTTTTTGAGATCCGGTCCATTTAGCCAACGACGACAACAACCTGGTAGCAATCAGGCGCATTTTCCGGCCCGACTACTGGCTGTGGTTGTCATGCATTTTAAAGCACTCTCGACAAAAGTTGATTTCTCTTTTGACCCATTATGAAATTGCTCCGGCAATTTTGCATAAACAAATTACAAAGCAAACACAAATGCTGACCTTTCGCCCCACAAGGAAGCTGCGGAGCTGGGAAGCGGGGGAACTGGGAGGTTGGGAATCTCAGAACTCACAATCAGAGCCAGACGGACCTGCCTTCTGCTTTTGTCAGTTACTGGGTAACTTTTTATCTGCCTGTTTGCATAGGATCAAAAAAGAAATGAAGGATAGCGCGTGCATCCCAGGGCTATTTTATTGAGTCCTTTACGTTTTTAGTAAATAACACAAAGGCAACTCAAAGGCGACAACAAATTGCCAGTAAATGGGGACACACGAAGTGGGTGCGTCCAACTTCTGAGGAATTTTCAAATAAGTTTGCTTTAATTTTCAACTGGATTGATTTCCATTAATGCCCACTGGGCCGAAGTTATACGACCTCCATGCAAATGATGCATAAAGTTTTGGGTATCCCCCAGTATGTGTGTGTGAGTGGGTGTGTGCTAGTGAAGTGGTTGACCTTTGATTGCCCGCCTCGTAGAATGTTCGCTCGCAGCTCAAATTAAAACCTCAAAGCGGTCAAACAAAGTTGCGGGAATTTGTGTGTGTGTGTCGGACAGTTAATATGTTTCAGAGAAAAATTAATCGATGCACTTACAGATGGACCAAGCCAGCTTTACTTCCCTGTGAAATGTGAGTAACTCAAAGGGTGTCCATTTGCCACAGGATTAAAAAAAAGTTAAACTGTTTCCATAAAATGAATGCGTGATATTGTATATATTTAAAGCGTTCAAATTGCAGTAAAAAAAAAGAACTCACTGTAAGTATAACTTAAGTTATACGTGAAATGTTTATATATTTCTGTAATAACTTCTAAGGAATGTATTGCTCATGGCAATCAACAACAAGAAATATATTTCCAGTGCAATGAAGGTGTGTTATATGGACTTGATTAAATGGTAAATTACATTTCAACATTTTTAAAATCAATTTTTATTTAAATTATCCGTTTAAAAAGATTAATTTCCCGATTTTACCTTCCTTGACGGTATTGATTTTAATGTCCAAAAGTATCGTTTCAAGAGAAACTTACTTGGTAATTCAGAAAGGCAATTATCGCTGCTTCGACGTTCTCATTTGCAGCAGATCAATTATTACTTTCTGGTCTTATCCTATTTAACTTGGCCATAACCGACCGACACATATATGTACATATATCTTAGCATTTTAAAGGCATATAAAACGTGTGCATAATTCAGTTCGACTGTCTACACTCATCTTGGGCAATATTTGAAAATTGGGCTGGAAAAACGAGTGGCCTTGTTGCATTGGCCATCGATGCATTTAGGCCAAAACCAACCGTATGCAGCAACAACAACTGCGAGAGCAGTGGGGAAAACTATCTCAAATTGATAGATATCCATCCGTAAAATGGAAAATACATTCAATAAGTTTTAGACAAGTTTTATCCATTACACCAAATGAAAGCACACGGCAAAGGAAGCCGAATTTTGTCGAAAACGAATTCCCCATGCCCGGGCACTTTCAAGGGGCCGACCGGAGTGTTCAGAATGCTAATCTACTGAAGAGACCGCACCTGGACAACAGCTCGGGTGGGAAAGGATAAAAGCAAGGAAAGCTGCAGCAGGTAAATACTCCGTCCAAGGGCCCATCGAAGCCAGAGCCGAAGCCAAAGCCGATGTGTGGGAGAGCCTAAGCGAGGTGTAAGCCCCTTTTTATGTTTGTTAGTCCATTGAAAAAGCGTAAGGAGGTGGTAGATGGTAGAGTTGGACGAAACATTTCTGAGAAAAACTACAAAAAAATAACACAGCTTTTTGAATTTAAAAAATATATACATTTTAAAATATGTTTTAAGGTATTACAACGAAAGGGAATGCATCCAACTTACTTCGGTATGAAAACTTAATAAATAAAGCAATAAAATTCCTTTTTTTATTGGTTTTTTTGAGTGTACATGTGTGGCGTCTACGACATCTGCATATGCAGGAGCTCCCGCAAAGCAGGACACGCAAAAGCGCAGCACAAATATTGACCAAACTGCTAAAGCATTCAGAGCTGGTGGACAACAATGGCCTGATAGAAGCGGGGGAACCGATGTGATGGTCAAATCCTAGGTCTTGACCTGGCAAAAACAGCAGCTGCACCAAAGGCAATGGCTATTCCCACCTTGCCTTTGGACGTGCACTTCATTTGCGTGTTTCTGTTTGTTTGATTTGCCATTCTCGCTTTCGCCTGCACTTAGCCATATTAATTTTCGAGTCGATGCTTCGATTTATTACGGAAATAACGCTGGCAGTCACCGGCAGGACAATGAGCTGTGGCAAGGATTGCTGGCAAGACTGCTGCTGTGGATCAAAGCAATACCGGAAACCGGAAACTGCCAACGGAAATGTACTTTGTCTTGTTGGCGGCGACGGCGGCGTAGTTGGAAAATACTTGGAGCAAAGTATGTCGAGCACAGGCACTTCTGTGCCGCCACCAACATCAGCAGGAAAGGCAACAAAAATCGACGATGACACTGCCAGGAGCAGGAGGCTCTAGCCTAGCCGAAGGCCCAGTTGGATAGACGCCAAGCCAAGTCAAGTCGAGTCGGGCTAAGGCAAGGCGGTCTAAGGAAATGTCTATTCTACGCTGAAAGAAATATAAATTAAGTGGGTTTTATTTGATTTTTCCAAATAATAATATTTAGCAATAAGAAAGTGAGTAGCAATTACACAACAAATCAAAATATATTATTTTAAAATCTATCAATAATTTCCTCAAAACAAAGGTTTCCAATATTTTTCCTAAATAATATAAATTATAGAATATATGCTTAGTGTATGAACAGCACCTCCCCTCGACTTTCTGTGCTCCCCGCTCCCCTTGTCGCTGCTGCATTTATGCCTCTTAACAAGAATATTTGTCATTTGCTGTTAGCATTTTGGCTAAATGCGAAATTAAATGAAGTGGATTTACATATTTCGTAGCTCGCTGTACTTTTAAGTACACATGGCGGCGGGGCCGGGTCCCCCGATCGCCCCCTCGTCGACGAACCACGGTCTTTTCTTGTGTGTTGGCATGTGTAGGAAAAGTCCTTGCGCCATCGCTTTTCCACTCCCCGATGGCGTGTGTTTGCAGCTGCTGCGGAAAATAACTTTTTAATGAGATAAACTCGTTGATTTCTAGATTCTGTGCGCTGTGGTTTCTTGGGTGGACCGTCGCCAGGGCCCCTTTCTCCCCGCGGATTACACAAAGTTGCAAAATTTCTGTGACAAATTTATTTGTGTGCCGCATTATATTGCTCCGGCTCCGGCTCTGGCTCCCTTCTTCCTTCTTCCTTCCTCGTCCTCAACACTCGAATATATCCTGGCTGCGTGAGTGTGTGGCAACTTAATGAGCTAGCAGACTGTTAAAGTAGCTCAACAGCTGCTGTCGCCATTGCAGTATTCCATTTTCTTGACTCAGCCGCTGTCTCGAAATTAAATTCAAATATTCCGCTTCTGCGAATGTGCCTCTCCGTTATAATTTGCCAAAAACTTTTGCCATTTTGGCAACTCTACAATTCGGAAATCTGCCGAGGAGCAGCGAGGAGTAAGAAATGGGCCAAGTATTTCGGTGGCATTTAAAAATGAATGAATGTCTCCTCCCAGGAGCCGAAGGACAATTGCACAGATGTACACATATGTGTCATTTCTGTTGGATGTTTAACACCCTGGTTGAGTAAGAAGGCAAAAAGTCGTGCAAATCCAAAAGCGAGAAGGAAATTAAGTTTTGCAAAAGGATTATATTCAAAGGGATCCCTATAATATTGTTAAAAAAAAGCAGATAGTAAAGCAATCTACTTATAGAAATAAGTATCCTATAACAATCAATATTCTTCGTGTTGTATTTTCCTTCCTTTACAAATAATAGCTTTTATCTGTATTATGTCAAAATGTTCATAACATATAGCTTAAAATTCCGGTGGACATGAAGGGTATCGTGTTCAATAGCCCAGGCAAATATTGACAATCCAGCACTTTGCCTGAGTGCCTCCTTCATGGCCAAGGAGTGCAGCCGGGATCTAATCAAATTACGAAGGATGTCACTGCTGCCTCAAGCCCGCTTCCTTTGGATATATTAAAAATCTATTTAAATATTCGCACTGCAGCCGTGTCCAGGATGGTTCATCCTATGGCATAATAAACTTTGATAACAAAATTTACTTGCCAACGTTCACGACCCAACCCAGGAACCCCAAGTCCCGAATCCCGTCCGAGATCCTTCACGCTGTGCGTTATACTTTTAATAAGTTGCGACGAGCTGACGACAAAAAAGTTATCATTTATTAAAATTTTTGTCTTTCCAACGTAATTATAATAGTTTGATAAAACATCCTGCGCGACATCCAATACGCCATCCCCCCGCCCACTTTTTTGTGCGTTGCCTTCCTCCCTTTTCTGGGACAAAGTTTCGCCTTTAATTTCCCTTTATCATGTTTCAAATTATTAAAAATTTATGCTTTCAACTGAAAGTAATTGAAAATGTTCAATAACTGCTGAGCGGGACAAAGAGTTATGGTCGCAGCTATTGGCCGTCGGACCGCTCTCCTGTTTTTTGATGCCAGACAAAGTTGCAGCCAAGTGCCAGAGCGAAGTCATCGACAATGACGGGTGATGGCGATGGCAATGGCTATGGCGATGGCCAGAGCTCTTTGAGCTGGGGTTGTGTAGTAAAAATTGCAGGCTACACTACTAAAAGTTAAGTGCGTCATCGTCGTCGTTGACATCGTTGCTCAAAACTGCTGCTAGCCGCTTCTACTTCGGCTTGTGCTTCTGTTGGCTGCCATAGTTTTTAGCAATTTCCGCTGCCCTGTGCTTTATATAATTATGCGCACAGCAAAAATTATTAATGAGTCTCGGACGTGCCTTTGTTTCGCCTTGGCCATTGATAGTCTAGTTCCGCAGAGGATAACCTTTGATGTCAGCTCTCAGAGGGACTTCACGCAAAAAAATTAAACAAAACCAAACTAGGAATATTTTAGATTCAATTTTTATGTATATTTAAGATTAATTTAAATGTTGAATGTATTGAGTACCAAAAAGAAAGATGTTCTAATCGTAAATATTGAATATAAGTAGTTGTTAAGTTATTTATTCCTAGTTGAGTCACATTTCCCTCAGTGTTCGCCCTGCCACTGACATCTTGATCTGCACGTCTTGTATGAATATCAATTAACAAACAACAGACCAGAAGTCAAATCCCCCAAAAAAGAACAACAAAAAAATAGAAACAATTGACAGGGCCCCGTGACTCGGGGGACAGCACCTGTCCGGGGGCTTAGAGCCAATCAACCACGGCTGTTGCCTGCCTGGCCGAGGTCGGGGAAGAACCGCAGAGAGCAGTCGGCAGGCATCTCTCAATAATAAAAGTAAACAAATTAAAACAGACAACAGGGCCACAAAAAAGCGACAGCCACAAGCTGGGAAAACTTTCAGCCGTGAAGCGGCACAAGTTGGTCAGGTGCAGGCGGATCGAAAGCGGTGGGGATTCGTGGGAGTGTGGCAGTATTCTGCACTTTTAGAAAATATGTAGATATTTATCTCAGAAATATATAAGCATACACAAATAACTGGGCGCAAAAATCAGCATTTTAGCAGTCTATTTTGCACGCTAAAAATATTCAATTTTCACCTTAAATAGTATATAGAATCTATATTATATAGAATTTGTATTAAATATTTTATAGAATAAATCTTAGTACCTGCTTGCATATTCTCTCTGTATTCTAGGCGATTTTTGGTGGTGACCATGGGCTCTGCGCGCAGTTTAGCTGACGACGCGTAAGTCCATAAAATCCGCACTAATCTTACGGCGCGCGGTTCGACAAAACGCCAAACACTTTTTGTCAAATCATTCGAACACCTGATGTCTTGCTCAGGGAAATGGGACCAACAAGTGTGGTGCTGGGGCCAAGCAGCTGGTGGTGGTGGTGGTAGATGTTGTGGTAAGTGGGGCTGTGAAAGGTGGCTGGTGGGTGGTGACGGGTTCATAAAAGCGCTTTGTCACAGGGCAATTTCCGTGCGGAAATAAACGAGCTGGTCAGGCTCCGGCAACCGTTGCCGTCGTCCTGGTGTCGAGCGTAATAATAGATTTTTAGCAAAGTTCTTAAAATTTCCCTACCCTTACCCACCCACACCCACACACGGCCAAGTCATGAGCCAGAAGGGCCTCGAAGTAAATAAGTCGAAAGAAAAACAATTAAGGCAGATAATAATAATATGAAGAGCCGGCAACAGGAGCCGGCGAAAAAAGAAAAGGAAAAAACTTTCACTTTAGCTCATTTTCACATTCAGAACTTTGCATTTAACTTTTGGCTTCTCTTTTGCCTTCTTTTTTCGCCGTTTTCCTATCATTTACACTTGATTATGGTGAGATGAGTACGAATACAGGCAGGTTCTTATGGTGTAATTAGGAAAAAATAAGGTTTCTATGGATGCACATACTTTTGGGTAGCTTTGAATGGAAACTAAAGATGTAATAGTTCAAGGAAAAAGGTTATAAACATAGTTGTTTGCCTAAAATCTATATTTAAAATTTTAACTGACATACAAGCTCTGAGAACTCTAACTATTTATATAAAAATAAACAAATAATAATGAATAATTTGTTAATGATTTCGTCCAATTGTCCTTGCTCATTTCCCCGGCACTACTTCATATATTTTTTTCCGACATACCCCCTCCTTCAGTTACGAAAAGTTTCTCGGCCGGGAAATACCTCTCAAGTGAAAAGTACAAGCTTACGCACATAGATATCATGCCCATACACCGCATACAAACCCACGCCGAAAATGTTGATGAACAGTTTCGGTTCGAGGGGCTTTTTTTGCCTAATTGCTGGGGAGAGAGAATACCCCGCGCTGCCCGCTAATAGAAATTTAATGGAAATGAACACGTGCGGCACAAATTTTATGCCGTCTAAGTAGGCTGCTGAAAAATTCATGTCAGAGGCCACTTGACAGCCGACTTGATCGGCAACCGATGAGCCGAGTTCCGAGCCCCGAGTTCCGGGCTCCGTCTCATCCCAGCTGCAAGTTACGATGGCTGCCAAAACAAAGAAGTGGCAGGGGCAATAAATATATATGCCACTTGGGGGGGTGTGGGGGTGCGAAAACTTTCACCACATTGGCAGAAAGCATTTATTACGCAGCGCGTCCTATTCAATTATTCAGGCGCGGCATCCGCTGCTGCCTCCTTAAAGGACCCTAAATAATGTACAATCCTCTGCCGCTGCATTATATGAAAATGCATGTACTTTTTCCCCGAGTTCCACTAAGGAAGGCAGCCCAGGAAGGAAGCCAGCTGACGTGCGTCCAAGAAGCGCGACATTCGCGCCCTTGTTTTGCCAAATGGCAAAGTTTTATTTCCGCGCTGCACTCAAATGAAAAATAAATATGACAGTCGACGGCCTCGCATTCGCACTTGCACTTGCACTGGCAAGGGGGCAGGCCAGGACAAAGACACTTGCATATTAAATGACTTTAAATAGTCAGGACAATGCAGCTGGCTCCTTTTTCTTGAAGATGCTTCTACTTTTGCTGCTCTTGCTCCTACTGCTGCTGCTGCTGCTGCGTCAGCACCGCATTAGGTTTATAAATTAGAAATGATGGGACCATGCCCCAAGAGACTGTCCCAGCAGTTCGGTAAGTGGCGAACCCGACTCTGACATACCAATTAGATTTATCTGGAAACTTATTCCCCAAATACACCCAAACATTTTTGGTTTTCAGCTAAAGAGAAGACACATTTTATTTCGAGCATCTTCTTGACTTTGTTTATAAGTGATTCAAGATGCACATACCTCTTTCATACCCTTGGAAGGAGAGTTTTAAGCTTTACAGCGGAGTGAACTCGGCGCGGGGGTCATTTGTTCAGCCGGTGCTCAGCATAAGTTATGCAAATGCGCTTATACCGGCGACAAAAGCCCGGAAAAGCCAGCCAATGCGGCTAATGATCAGCTCCGCATGGCATATATATCTATATTCAAATCCTCCACGCATTAAAGCCGGCTAAAAGGGGACGCCCTGAGAGTTACTAATTGGTTTAATTAAGCAATCACAAATTAAGACGGCACACAATGCAATATGCATTGGAGCTATGCCATAAAGCCGTAATCCATACCCATCACTTGGTTAACGTAATTATATTTCTAGATTGGTGGGATAGTAACCAACCCCCACGACTCCAACTGCCTGATTGGAATGGACCTTGTGTGTGGCAAGTAGATAACCCGTTTAAATACACCCAAGCCACAGACAATGGTGATGTCACTTAAATCTGGGGAGTGTAGTGAGGGTACAGCTAAGAGATTTTTCTCTCTATGTATTTTTTAAATATTTCCAAGCAGCAAACGCTTATATTTTTCGCATAGCAAATACAAATTATAAATTATTTAAACCACTATCATATACAAAATATCATTTGCTTTAATCTATTTAAGGTCAGATTTTAGAAATCCTTGAAGCAAGAAATTTAACGCTATTATTTCCACCATCACTGTTAGTGCTTGTGGGTGCGGAAAATGCGATGCGAACCCTGCCGGAGTGTGGTTCGTGGGCGTGGCAGTTCGATGTGCGTGTGGCAAACCACATTTGCGAGTTGGTTCATATCCATATCTAAATTAACCACAGCATCGCTGAAATTTCGGTTTATTTCCCGATAATACAGCAGTCGGGATGGGGTCATAGGTAACCATTTCCATTCGACCTTGCCGGCGGGTCCGCCCACGGCCCGTCTGTGTGCTCTTGCATTAGCGTAGCAAACGGCTAAGTAAAATTTAACCCAGTTAGCTAACTAGTCTGTATTGACTAGTGTTAATTAATTTGGGCCTCACTCCGGGCAGCTACTATGTTAACATGTGTTTGCTGTCGTCGAAAGCGGTGAAATTTAATTGGATTGTGACTTATGTAGATAGCGACTTAAATGGGTTAAATGAATAGCGGGACACATCTTAAAGTACGGAATAATACCATTTAATTTAAAACTGTTACACAATATTTTTATTTTAAGAGATTTTAATGTTAGGTACTAAGTTCTCACCAAATTCTTCAAATAATTGTTCGATTTCTTTAATTACTCCTGTGTTATCCTGATACTAGAAATAATCATTTAGACTTGAATATTTAGATCATAATATCATTTATATTTACCATCTTCCAGCTTAAATCCTACGACACAACATTTTAACCTAAGCTCTTCTAGAACAGAAATAAAATTAAGAAGCCACCCAGCTCGATCTTAATTATAAATAATTTATAAAATTCCATCTTTGCATGGACAGCACGCAACCCAATTCCAGATATTAAAAAAAGGCGGAAGGAGCTGGAAAAGAAAACAGGAAATGCGGGGCCCATTTATAAGCGTTATGGCGACGACAGGCATAAATGGGCAACGATAATCACAGCTAAAAGTCATCAACATAATAAACCCAAGTTTTCCTTTCATATGCACTCTGTCCGTCCGTTCCCTCGGACAATGGGAGTGAGCCCGGATGGGAGTGAGCCCGGATGGCGGATGGGGATGGGATGAGCAGGGACAAAAGCTAGCAGCAACATTTAAACATTTATGGCAACATATTTGATCACGTTTTCTCAATCATTGCCCTTACGACCCTAATCAAATTTCACCTGATGGCAGCCAGAAATTTACCAAAAACCATGAACACACTGTGCACTGATTGCTGCCGTTGGGGCTGTTCCCGGGAGCAAAAATTCCGATGGTTGCCCGCCGCCAGGGTGGCGATCCGTTCGTGCGGACAGTTTCGGGGCATCCGGGTACGGATTGGGGGAATGGGAAATATTTTGTTTTGATTACAAGTTGACGGTGGCTCCTTTATTTTATTATGAATCTAATTCCTTATAATTCGTAACATATGTTTCGACCAGGGCCGGGACAGCGGAGCGGCTTTGAATTACAAATCAGGCAACAGAAGGTCAGCAACGTTTCTTGGAAAATTTAAGTTAAGTTAAGACATCGCTGATGACGTCTTCCCCTTTGAAGGTTGTTGCTTTTTTGGCCCAAAAGTAACGCCAGTTGGGCCGGCCATTAGACTAATGCCAAGTGATTTGAGTTTTGCATTTTGCCCAAAGGCCGCGCTCCAAACTTGGTGACACTTTAAGGACCTTTCCGGCTGCGTGTGCCCCCGGAAAAGAGGCAAACAGGAGAGCTCTATCCGACTGTCGCCCGTATGAATATTTCATGTCAAACACACGTCATTAGAGAGGGACGGAGACTCGAAAAAAGAACGAAACGAGCGAGTTTCCTTTCAACTCGGTTCGGTTAGTCAGTCAGTGGGATTTCAATATTTTTCAGAGCTCTCGAACGGAGCGAGTCGAGTCGAGACGAGACAGCAAAACCAAAGTGAATCGGTCTGCACGGCTGGAAAAACTATTGGAAATTGATCTGATATTTCTATATTTGTTTTATATAAAAGGTTTCTGGAATGATTAGATAATGTTTAGAAGCCAAATTGTAGATATTTACGGAGTTCCCACCGCAGTTACTTGATGAGGAATATGAATAGACACAAGATCTCAGATCTTAATATGACTTCAAAATTATTTTAATGTTTTTGATTCCAGGTACATTTAATATTCTATAGACACCCATATAGGGAAACCCTATTTTCTTTGCGTGCTCATGTGGGTGGGCTCTTGTTTGGTGGGCGTGGCATATGTGCTCCGCTTTTACTGTGGCATGTGCACGAGCCCGTGCATGTAATTTACCTAAAGCTCGATGCGCCGGTAGCATCAGCTCCCCAGCTCCACAGCTCCATAGCTCCATAGCTCCAATTGCTGATGTTGCCGTTGCAGCTCTCGGAGTAAATGCGGCAGCTGACCTATTCTAGCAGTCAACCATAAATCCACACTGATGATGTACTTCATGCTATTGTGCTGTGGAATTATATCGCATATTTTTGGTTTCTATTGCACATTCCTTTCTGGCAGGCAGGCAACACTCGTGCCGAGGGCGGGTGCAGGAGTTTGTGTGTCTATGTATGTATGTGTGTGCGCCGGATGGGCGTGTCCCATGCACAGGACGAGTATCTGCTGGCACGCCATTTCATCATCATCAAACGGCAGCCGCAGCGGCTACAACTGCGACCTGGCAAGACGGCATCCGTTTGGGCAAAACCTCCCGTTGGAGGCCTGCCACCTGCCACCTACTCCACAAATTCGTTATCTGATGATA
Organism: Drosophila kikkawai; assembly: GCF_030179895.1. Taxonomy (NCBI): domain Eukaryota; kingdom Metazoa; phylum Arthropoda; class Insecta; order Diptera; family Drosophilidae; genus Drosophila; species Drosophila kikkawai. The sequence continues at coordinate 24,602,532 of NC_091731.1, read as the reverse complement.
TGCAGGGAGTCCTGAGAGAGTGACTAGGGGGTCGGGGCTGCAACGAGATGGACGGACAGCTCTTCGTCGTCCCGGCTTTGAAACGCCAAGGAATTTTGGACCTGTAGTTTTTAACAGGGGATAGCGTTATGCTCCATTTTGCCACTGGTCACCTTTAGTCAACAGGCGGCCAGGATCACTATAGTGATACTACATGAACTAATACAGCCGCATATATGACGAGCTTTTGAATACTCTTTGTATTTACATTTACCTACTTTCTTATATTCTTATAGATTGTAATATTCCAACTTATGCAAACTACTTAACAAATTCACTCCACACCATAAAGTGAAAACCATTCAAGTGTCTTTAAATTCGCCAGGCATCTTGTTGCCCTTCCAAAGGTAAGCCACTGTGCTCACTGAGTCGCCCATTAGAGCAATAAAAACCAATTGTCAGACATTTGCAATTATATTCTTTCCGGGAGAGAAACAAAGGACACCCAATCCAAGCCAATCGCCATTCTTTTTCGCTCTATCCTTTTGTGCAATTTGCTCCGTTCGGTTTGCTGCGATTTGTGTTTTATTTCCGCTGTGTAAATCGCAGTTACAAATGCAAATGTAACTAAACCAATAATATTTTCAACCCGACAGGGGGAACAAATCGGTGGCACCAGCTGTACAGATGCACCGTGGAAAAATGAATGAATAAAGGGTTACTTTTTAGAGTAAGAAATGAGATGTATACAAAAATTGGACAATGGTCTCAAATCTTTTGAGGTCTAATATCCAAATAGATGTAAATAAAACCTATATTATACCTTACCTTAGAGGTACGTATCCAAGACGTAATAGATTTCCTCAATACTGAACTTATTTAGCATTAGCTATAATTTTCTTATCTTTCCCTTTTATAATTTTCCTTTCTCTTACGTACAATAATACCAATTTCATTAGAACATGGAAATATATTTAACGAAAAATTAATAAAATATAGAGTCATTCAGGACCTGTTGTAATATACTCTTTAGTTTTCTCGGTGTGCCACTGTCGCTGCTATTTGTTCAGAGGGACTGAACTGGAGAGAGCGAGGGGGAACAAAGGAACCCAGGGAGAGGGGCAACTACTATGTGCAACATGGATTTTCCGCATGTGACCAGCAGCTAGTCGAATGCATTTTTTATCGACGCGAGTAGATGCGAATATGGGGAGTTCGAGCAGCAGCTTTCACGTTCAGCGTTCTCGCAAAAGTTAATTGCCGTGCAATTTTTGTATGCATAAATAACGGTAAATTTGTTATACACATCACTTTGATTGCGCCCGCTAAATCATCACAACAGCAGGAGCCAGAGTTAACGAAAAACATTTCCAGCCCCAAAAGCCCGTAGCCAAATGCGCGTAAAAACACTTCAAATGACTCAAAATTTGTGCGAGGGCAGCAAAAACTGTAATATTTATTTATATAAAATATGCCTGGCAAACGAATTTTGATTTAAGCCAAATAAAATATTTAAATAACAAAATGTTAGCGGCCTCCCCATGAATGATGGCGAAATATTTTCACAACTATTTGGCCTCGTTCCCCGGCGGCAGTTGAATGAAATATTTGCACAAGCTTCGAACTAATCGTTTGCAAATTTTTCCGTCCTTTCAAATTTATAATAATATTAACCACTTGTGCAGGCAGTCAATCTTCAATATATGGTCATTTTTAAAAATTCTTTAGGGGCTTAAATACCCTATTAAATCGCCAGTTGTTAGCTCTAAAACCAATTGTATTCATTCAGTTTCGCTATTATTTTCTTTTAAATAATATTACATCTCTTAATGAATCCGAAAACGGCATCGATTTTTCGATGAATCATCGTTAGGCATTTAACGGTAAATGATAACTTATTTATACAATTTTTTGAAGACATCAAGTACAGGGCTTCGGCTAGCAGAGCTACGCTGACATTTAATCTTATTGATTGATGACAGACTGTACGTCGTATAGCTCCCAAGGCAGGCCCTAGCAGAATAGAAGACTTTACGCGCCCACCCGTTCTCCAGGACAACGCCGGGGCATGGCAATCGCACTTAGAACTGTTTGCAATCCCAAAAAGCGAGGACGAAGTGCAACACACTAGCGGATAAAGAAGCCGCGGCGGAGGCAGTAGCAAGTCGAGCATCAGAAAACACACCACAGCCATGAAGACTTATGGCACTGCGAAAAATTGGGTAGACTAAAATGAATTTAAAGGGAGAGAACAATTTATTTAGATTATTATGATATAAAGGTTGAAGTGCTTGCAACATTCGGATTTATAACACTAGAATTTGTTATCAAGAAAACATTTTAAAATGTTCAAGATTTCTTTAAAATATTTGTAGCAATTTAATGATAAATGATAAATAAAATTTAGTTATCCTAATGCAAAAAATACTTATAAATAAATAGTTTTAAATACGTTTAATCCTTTTAAAGGTTTATTACTTTGTTTTTAAGGTATTTAATTTTTCCCCCCTAAAGCATATATATCTTTATATTTTATTTACCATAAAGTACCCGTGTACTTTTCTCCCCGTGTATTTGCACACATGCGGACTGGCAGCTGTGTAAAATTCATCTGTCATCGCGTGTGTAGCGCCAAAGCTTATGACGTTAATCCTTTAAATGCGCCAAATGCATGCAAAACTTTTCCAACTGCAGCCAAAAGGAGTATGAGCGTCTCTATATGAATGTGCTGTGCTCCGGCTCCGGCTCCAGCAGCCGTCAACGGCAACGAGACGCAGCAGCAGGCTGAAGCTTTTGCAAATTGTATGCCTTGGCATGTGGAAAATGCGGAGAAAAGATGGGAAAATACGGGGAAAAGCGGTGAAAATGCAAAGAAAGCATGAGTGGGATGCTGGAGGTGTCAACTGGTGTACGGAGGTTTTGTATCTGCGCGACAAAATCAACCAACCGAAAGCGTTCAATCATCGTTAGTTACCATATTCCGCGGCTCTCGGCCTCCCAACCTGCTGATCCCCAGACCCCAAAACGTGTGGCGGCAGGTAAGCCGAGTCGTGAAATAAAACGCACAAACAGCCCCAGAATTGGAAGCGAAACCAAACAGAAAAACAGCAAGAAAAAAAAGATTAAACAAAAAGGAAAAAACGGGGAAAGTAACACGAACAAGGATATAACCAAAGTTGCCAAAGGAAACTGCATATTTTTGCGTTCGTTGGCATAAACTGGGTTAGATCGCGCACTTAATACAAATTCATGAATATTTTATAGACGTTCGTGCTGTTCAGAACGAGGGGGTATGGGATCCGCTTCTGCTGGGTTTCACTTCATTTTTTGCTTACACCAGTTTAGTGTAATTAAACGATGCTCACGGGTCTCGCGTAATAAAATTCAAATTACTAATGCCAAAAGAGGACGCAGGCCGGCGCAGAGAGCAGCCAAAGCTAAAGCGAGAGTCGACATCAAGAATTTTTGATTTAACCAAGTGCATGATCTATGACAGCAAATGTGTCCCGCACAAAGACAGCCATTCAGACGGCGCTCCAGCTGCAGTTCGAGCTCTCTGTTGGGCCATGGAACCGGACCCACAAAATGATGGGAAGTTACAGCACTGAAAGAAAACTTTAGCGGCTTGAAATGTATCTTTTTAAATGTCCCATTAATTTGTTGACCTTTAAGCAATCAAATTAAGCAGGAATCTTTTAAGAAGTTTCTAGTTAATTTCTTATGAAAATCTTATTCTTATAAATGCATGTTGTTTTTTCTAGGATCTCTTTGGATATAGATCTCAATCTTCAGAGCACCCTTTCCACTGATGACCGCCTTTTTCCTCAGTGGCGGATGACTGGGAGCTGCATTTGCTTGGCTTGCTCGTCTATTGCCAGTCAAGAGTTAACACGAATCAATTACGCAGACCCACACAGCTGCGAGTACTTGGCCGGAGAAGCCGAAAGATGGATGCAGGGCAGAGATGGAGACGGAGATGGGTATGGGATTGGATTGGAGATGCGATGGGGTGACACAAAGAGACAGGGCTATGGACTGTGGTCCCTAGTCCACATGGACTACGGCTACCAAACGACTGACTGTCTGTCCGACTGGCAGACGGATGCGAAGAACTTTGCTGGCTGCCGTCCTGTCAAATGACATTTGACTTGGCTGCCGGGCCAAGGATTTACAATTTAAAGCAAGTGGCCAATAAACCAGATGAACGACGACCAAACGAATCTAATGCCCCCGTCGTACCTGGGTTTTTGAAAAGGTCCGGACCCGGACTCTGAAGTCCGGAATATTTGACTGACATAAGTGTATCCTAAGTGTGCGCATGTAGTATGGCAGTGCTCAAATGCCGGAAAAGCGCTCAGTGCCAATACCAATTGAGTTTATGGCCTTGTATGAGGAGTGTCTCCATCCCGGCAGTGGGGAAGCCGTGCGCAGCGGTGAACGATGGTCGAAAGGTAATAAAAACCATAATTACATCATAAATGACAGATGTTACACTATGGTTAGGGGCACAGATAGCAGCCGACCAACTGGGCGGGGAGTACACATATTAACAGCTATTAACAAACTATAAAGCTCAAATGGCCGGCTATTGTTTCAGGTGATTAAACGAAAGCTAATTGATGGTGGAAATGAGTAAGGCAAATAACAGCCAACCGACAGAGTAGGCTAACGGAAATCAGACTGCAAATATAGTACTACAATTTGGTTTGAAAATAGTGCAAATAGTAAGCAGTGCTTCTGGTCGAGTTATAGCTTTTTACTAATCTCCCGAGGCCTTAATCTGTGAACACTCGTCAGTAAACCATTCGTTTCAAGTAAAACTGAATCCTGTTTGGTTCAACTGCAACTGCCGGCAAGCAGGAGCAGTTTCAATTAGGACACGTTGATGTACGAGTGCATCAACGATAACTGGACGATTTTGGATTGCATATACTCAATGCAAATTCCCGACTATGGCCAATGAAACTGTTCTCGAAAGCAGCAGTTCTGGACCAGAGGCCTGCCACCGCATCGGCATTCAAAATAGATGCAGCACTCGCTGATGCTCGTTGCTTTTTAGGCCGGAGGGAGGGATAAGGGCGCCGAGAGTGCATTTTGCGTAACTCATTACGACCGGGCCTCATTCGGCGATGGATGAATGGGCAGTGGGCGGAGCAGTCAATAACAAACACCCCGCAGCGGAACTGCAAACCGGAACACGAAGGCAGGAGGGTCTGCTCTGTTAGGAGTTTTGGCGGTTTGATCGGTAAGGTTTTACCCTGGATGGACGTAACACAGCTGGAGGAGGCCGAATGCACTCCCACAAAATATTTATGATCTCTTCTATCATATAAAATGCATATCTTAAAGATTCTATAAAAGGTTAAACGTAATAAAATTAAAAACAGGAATAAAAATTATTATTTTTCAGGTTATTTATTTAGAAAGAGATTTCTTCATGTTCAAATTTTCCTATTAAAATGGATCATAATATTTTTTTCAAGTGCATGTCTGTCGCTGCCATGGTTGTAGTTGCATTCATCGCCGTTTGCACTTCGTCAGCGCGAACGTCGATGCCTTGCATTGTGAATTCTTCCGTCCGCTAAATTGTGGTTTTGAAGGTTCACTCCCACCACCCACACACCCACCACCCACAACCCATCACCGACCGACACACACCGCAATTTCACATTGCAGTTCTGTGTGTACGTCACGTTTTCCACTTGCATGACCACTTCCGCGGCATGGATTTGTTGGTCTCCTGACTGCCGTCTGTCTTGCGGCATGGATCCGAAATGAATCTTCTGCTCTGCAAAATTAAGAATATATTTGGAAGATATATCACCAAGCAGGATCTTCATCAATCAGACACATGACTATCGCCATTGAACAATGATTTTGTTACGTGTGAGATATGGTTTGAAGTCTTTGAAGTTTAAATAAGAATACAATTTGTTTATGTAGTATTTAAATTTATTTATTAAACATTTCCCTCTTCATTTCCCCAATCCTCACGGGAGAAAACAGCTCAAGTGTTGCTTACAAATCTTTGGATGCCATCAAATATGTACACACTGGCTTTGTCGATTAATTAACACATTGTCTGCAGGTATTCCACACCAAACGGTCAAACTTTTCGTCACATTTCGTGATTAATTTTAATGGCCCACAAAACAGAGTTTCCCCCGCAACTCAAAAACCCAGAGACTTGACTGGGAGGAGGGGAGGATGGATACCTGGAACCTGACCAGGAGCTGTGGTCAACGTTGATTAGCCACAATCACTTTGGACTCCGCCGGGACGAGTCGTTAACTGTCGAGAGTGCTCCATCGTCTAGTCGTTGGTCATGCATTTTCCATGAGCCTAGCACACGCACTCCTCCCGGAAGCTGAACTAACAGCCGTTTAGTGGACACTACGATAGCCACTAGGCACTGGAAAAATCTGGAGTTTTATCAAGAAACCTAAAATAATAATATAAATAAATATATACTATATATAAATTCGAGCAAGCTTCATTTACCCTACCTATCATTAGTAGTATATTATTATTTTTTTTAAAAGGAAATTTTCCCATAAAGTATGTATTTTTGGCAGTGTTTTTTCGAGAGTAATGGCCACGCATCCCTGCAGGAAGAAATGCAATCGGCGGGGCACACATACGCCCCATATCCCATTCCATTTCGAATTCCTCCTCTCGAATACATATTTAATAGAAAGAGCTTAGACGTGCTGGGGCAGCCAATGGGAATCGAGGCGATGTGCGGGGGACACATGGGTAGTTAAGCTGATTTCGCTACCTTTGTCTGCGGGGCCAACATAAGCTAATTAAGGGAACATGAATGTTTAACTGATCAAAATAGGCAATTACAGTGAAAATATACCTTGAAATTAGCATTAAATTTAATGTTCTTTAAATTATTTGTAATGTAAAGTGAGTTTCTTTAGCTTTAAATTTAAAGTAGCGAACAAATAATACATTTAAAGTAAACCTGCTTTTATTTACAACCCTTATGCCTCATATTTATATGAATATTTCAGTGAAAATGCTAAGAAAATATACAGAAGCCTTAGTGTTTATTTGTCTCCTTGCATACTTTCCAGCAGACACAAATTAAAATTGTAAAATCTTTTTGTATTACGTAAAGCTATTAAAATGCCATTGTAAAGTGAAGTCGGATTCGTTTAAAATAGTTCGTTAAAGCCATTCAAATGAAATTCATGGGAAATCCTTAAGAGTAACTCTGTTTCTAATCTCACACTCGCTCAATTGAATTCTGCTTAATTTATACAATTGCATACACATGCTTGTATATTTTCGTTTGGCTCAACATAAATCTTAACAAAGCTAACAGAAATGCCAACAACAAATGCTGCTAACCATTTGTCAATTTTAAATACATTTATTGTATTTGCATGCCTGTCTGGTGGTCCCCCAGCAGCAACAAATGAAAGAAAAAGCAACATAATTTAATAACCCACAAAGCGGCAGACACACGCTCTCCAGGCAAACAAACGGACGGACAGATCTGGATGTATATATTCGGGAAGCCAGTGCTGCCTTGTTGGCCAAGTGTTGTGTCTATGTATTATTCAAATTCAATTATACAAAAAAACGCAATAAATAAAAAAATGTTTGCATGGAAAGGGAGATAAGAAAGATAAGTCCCGAAATTGCAAGGACAATATTACTTGGGTAGCGAATACTCTAAGGTCGTGTGGTTAAGTCGAACTTTCAGATGAAATATCATAATATTCGATAGGTTTTCTTAGCTGCCTGATACGTCCAGACAATCTTAAACTACTAAAATATTATTTAATAATACCTAAAATATATTTTTAAAATCTTAAAACAGTTTACTTAATATCAAATGATTTCTTAAAAATCTAACTAATTTTATTAGAATATATTTACCAACTTTCTGGGGTATTCAAACACAATACACTTGCTGACAAGGTTTGAATACCCTTTTTTTCTTCTTTGGCTGTGGATCCCCCCCGAAAACGTGCCGCAAATAGCAAGAGAAGCAAAACCGAAAAGGAATATTTATTATTTGAAAAATACCTTGAGGCCGTGGCAAACGTCGTGAGTTCATAAATAACATTCGGATGCCAAAAATGGACAAAATCAAGCGAAAAATGCATAGGGCAGCAAACAGAAATTTGATAAGCGATAAGGGGCGGGCCCCCCCGGGGGCTCCCCGTACAAATAATAATATTAGTAATAATAGTAATCAATGTGTAGTGTAAATAATAAATAACATGCGGCCCTAGCCGGCGCCGAAGGGGCCACAGGAAATGCCAATAAATTGATAAAAGATGATGAGCGACGGTCGGAGACGGCGACGGAGTCGGTCCTCGATGTTGGATGGCCCATGAGCGATTAGCCCTGGCACGCAACGCAACAGCCGTGAAGAGTGCTTACAAAGGTCAAAAGGAAACCCCCGAATACACAAACACACTCGGCGAGATAGAAAGCATAAACAACATAAATTTATTTGCTGTTAGCCTAATGTTATTTATACCTTTCAATTACAATAACAGCGGGAATCGGCCGGGACTGAGGGACAGGACTCCCGGCAAAGTAAATAATAAACCATGACCCATCAGCAATCAGCCAGAAAAGAGGACCCCGTCCCCGCCACTATCAAACCTAATGCGTGCGCATAAATAACTTGTCCGTTTCCCCGCTTCTCGCTTTTTACCGCTTCCCCCCTCGCGAAAGGTGTGAATATTAAGCCGGTGGCAAGCGGCGTCAGTTCCCAAAAAATTTACGGTTGCCCGTAAAAGTTCCGCTCCAGTCATAACTCAAATTCATGCCTCCCAAGGGAAGCTACTGCTGCCGTCGCGTTGCCAACTCATTTGATTTTCGCCGCCCAGCTCCTGCTCCTGCTCCAGCTCAAAAGCGCCCGACAAATGAGGCAGCCAACCGCAGCCAGTAATTCAGCAAATCTAGGGATGCAAAATGACATTAACGCGGGGCTCAGCAGCCAACCGCCAAGGCGGCGTAACATTCTCACCCAGAAAACGTGGCTGATCAATCACTCGAAGGGACCTTTTGCCAGGCAGCCGCCTCAACCTAAAATAAAGCGGATTACCCAGAAACTTTAACGATTGCTTAAGATTAACCCTCTAATTAGTATTCATCAGCCTTGTTTTTAAAATAACTTAAGCACAGGGACTTTTAAGAATACCTTTTAGCATATTCTACAAATTCTAATAACATTCGCATACTCTGGTATAAATAGTACCTATTATTTAAACTTTGCTATTATTTTTACTTAATAAAAACTAATAATAAAAATAATTAGAAATACTTCATTATAGAATAACCAAACTTCACTTAAACCAATTCGTAATTCTGATTTGCCAGCCCTGTTTTCCAACCGCAATAAAGGGCAAGCCAGGCAACTTTAAGTTGTGATGTAATTAGAGATTGGCAAATTCTAAATTTCTCATTAATTGTGCGGTGCCGCATACAAATGCCTGTAAGGACAACTCCCTGCCCTCCAGCTGGATGATTGCCCCACTGACTGTGTCTCCTTCAGCAAGAACGAGGACGACTGATTGAGCGGCGGATACGTCTGGACAATTGATAAAATGTGATAAACGCGCAGCAGTGAGAGACAAATGACTGCCAGGTTTGTGCATTAGCACGTGTCCAGGACGAAACAGTAGAGAATACTGATGCACTGAGAAAAATATATATGAATTGTACTATATTAAAGATACATATAAGAAATAAATGTATAGAATCTAGTTATTTGTAGGTATAATCAGCATTATTTAGCTATTCAAGGCCAACTTCTTATTCAATTCATATAATTTATGTATAGATCCTTGCTTAAAACCCCTTACTTTCCCTCTGTGTAGCTTAGGAATGAAACTGCCAGGTGACTCGAGGCAGCAAGCCAACAAATTGAATTTATGGCCAGGGCTAAGCGTTTTGGGTGTCAGCCTGGTTAGGTCTGATTCATTTGCCAGATATAGCCGGGTTGAGTTGGGTGAGCCGGGAGCTGCTGCTCAAGTGCTGCTTTTAATTTCCGACTCAAGCAGTTGGCGATTTGCTGGCCCTGCGGCCTACAAACAATTTCAAGCAATTTGCCTAAAAGTGGGCAACAAAGTGGGCGGTCGGCCAATGGATGGCTCCCTGCCAGTCTATCTGGGAGCATGCATCTAAATGAACTTTGCGTGCTGTCCAGGGGAAAAGGGAAGGAAAGGGAGTGGGTCATCGGGACTAGGGCACAGAGACAGATACAGATACAGGCAGGGGGCAGCGAGAGAGAGTCAATGACAGAGCCTCTGGGGACAGCAGGCAGCTCTCACATTGATATGATAAAAATTTAGCAATGTGAATAATTTATAATTGCCACGCAAGCAACTAAAACATCTTACCTCACACTGAGAAAATGTACATTACCAAATTATAAGGTAAATTCTCAAGGATTTGGGAAAATGAAATGTTCGCAGAACTTTCTTGATTGAAGGATCAAATAATTTATACTTACGAATACTTTAAAATTCAAATTCTACTCATTTCCTGAATGATTACTTATAAGAACATATAATTTATAATTTATAAATAATTTATGCAACCTAAAGTTTCACTTCTTTAATACTCTTTATTTGTATTATTTCTCTTGGTGTTCGTTCTCTTCTCTTTGGGAATATGCAAATTCTTGAATTTTTGATGTGTTATCAAAAAAAAAAACTGTTGGTATGCTTATTGCTTTTATTTATTTATCGCATTCACTCGGCATTCGCAGTTTACCGCGTTGAAATCGATTTGCATACTCCAGGAAGTGCCTACGACAGCGTTATTCTTCTTTTATTTTCCCCCGATTCGAATCTGGCAGGAAAATGGGAGGTCAGGGGAAGCTGAAGGGGCCACCCAATGTTTGCTTATACATAGTTCCTGAAAAATCGAATAGCAAAAATACTGAAAGAGGAGGCGGCGTCCTTCAAGTGCCATCAAATGTCAGCAAACTATAAAAATCCCGAAATATGTATCGCATATATTCCATGAAAAAATCAAATTGAATATATGGCATATGGTACTTTCAGGCATGCATGTATATATATGTATATATGAATGTATCTATATATGTATATAAATTTAATAAGTGGTGTGTATTGAGTTTGAAATTCAATTTCGGTACAGTTTAAACAATATTTTTAAGAATTTTTATTAAAGCCTCTATAATATTTAGATAATAAAGGTATAAGAACTAATTTTACATTTTGTAAAAAGTAAAACTGAAACTTAAATCAAACTTAAAACATTCTTTTTTATGATTATAACTTGCAATGATATTTGTCTCTCTCTGTGCCTTTATTTTTTATTATATTATCTGAACAATTCATGGTTAATTATAAAGAGCCTGAAGTTTAGTTTTTGAAATAACAAGGAAAGAAGATTATTCATAGAATATGAAATACCAAAAATCTTAAGAGCTCTGCTTCTGTGTGGTAACTTAAATAAAGGAAATATGTATAAGAAATCGTACATAATTAAGCCCTAGGCGAATATTGGGTTGTCATCATTGTCCATCGAACTTTCTCCGGCATTTTCTTAGCTCTCATTCTTATTTTCACAGTTAAGCCGTCTTAGGCCAAGCATGTTCTATGGTATGGCTGAATTTTCCGCAGCGACTTAATATGGAGTTGGGAAAATATTCCACAAAAATCTCACCAACCCACACGGTAGAGCACAGTAAGTTTCAGCATCTCAAAATCGACATTAGCGGAATTAAAAGTTTTTTTCCATGCGGTGAAAATCTTGATAAAAAAGTTTTTCGCTTCCGCTTTATTAAGCGCAAAAGAATGAAACAAAGAGGCCGAGAAAAAAATAACAAACTTTCTTCTTAACTAACGCTATAATTAATAACGCCTCTCCCTCTCGCCCTCCGGTAGTATTTCTGGTGATGTTAATACCATTCCGGAGATCCAACTAAGAAATTCATTTCCATTTAAGCAGCTTTACACACAAACGGCAATTATTATCTTTCTATTATGCAGATTAATGCAGCCCGAAAAGGGGGGACTTCTGCTATCGCCACGGCCACAAATCACCGGCAACCGCCTTAATGCAATTCAATTAATTCAGTTTGGAATCTAATTGGAGATATCACTTTTGGTGTCAAAATAAACCAAAGCGAAAACAGCAAGAAAAACAATGGCAAAACACTGAAACCGAAACAGGAACGGAAAACGAGGCTCAAACAGAAACTGAAACAGAAACAGAAACAAAGGCAAATTGCAAAAGGCAGAGAGGATGATGATAAACTGTCGTTGGGGGGGTTGGGTGGTTGGTATGTGTGACGTCATTACGTAATCAAATCAAATAACAATTTGTACTTTGTTAAATTTCTTGTCGCCATCGATTGCCGCTGTCTTCGCCCTGACAAAAATGCAAATTTCATGTATATTTTTTTGTTGTTTTTTTGTGTGGCGTATTGTTTTTGCTTTCGATGTTTCTGTGTTTTATTACGTGACAACTTTGAATTAGTCGGTGGCTTTTGGCTTTGGCTTTGGCTTTTTGGACTCGTTCGTTTTCGATTGTTTGTATTTTGCTTTTGATGCTTATGCTTGAGTTTCTATCTCTTTCCTTTCCGTTTATTGACCAACTGACACATAAAGTCAAGTGGTGAACCCAATTGGTAGCAGGCCCCCCCTCGGAAATGGGCTCATTGAAAGGGTTAAAGGGGTACAAGTATTAGAAAATCAACGGATCCTAAATTGCAACTAAAACTAAGGTACATAAAATATAATTTATGCCCTGTTAATTTGTTGTTTTTCCATTGAATTTATTGGTAGTGTTCTACCTAGAATATTTACCATAAATGTGACATTTATTTGAAACATTTGTCTTTCAATTGTTGCATTGTAATTTATTCCCAAACAAATATATAAAACCGTAATAAATAATACAACTCATAGAATTTAAGCAGATCTATATTTAAAAATATTTTCCTCTGCTTTAATAATTTATTGTATTTATTTTACATTTACAGGTATGCTTCGCCTTAGAAAGGTTACTAGCTCTTGGTTGAATATCCATTAAAATTTATATAAATTATATATATATTAAAATATATATCACCAGAAAGGATATACCTGTATCTTGCTTTAAATCTGTATTAACAATTTACCTAGGTAAACAGTACCTTTTCAGTTACAAACAGTCTTTAACTTAAAGCCCTCGATTAACCCTCCCGTTTTGGAAATCAAAACTTAATTTGCCGCAAATACAACCAATTCATTTCAGTTATCGCGATGAGATATATTTGAGCCTGATACTTGAGCTGTTGTTGTTATGCTAATTAAGACGGAAAACTAATTTCGCCTAATTAATGATGAGCGATTAAAGTGGATTGTCAACCAGTTAGAGATTATGCACACGCCGGGCCTAACAACTTCAGCTGCAAACTGTCTAATTGCGGGCCCAAGAAAGTGCAAAGTGCAGCCCGGAGATTTGTGTCCAAGGTGTCACATATTAAAATCAACTGACCAACAGACAGACGGGCAGACACACTGGCCAAAGCAAACAAATTGAAAAGCAGACAGAGTGGCAGACAGTCATTCGGAAAGTGCACAGAAAACAATTTGAACTTATATAATAAACTTAGGTTAAAAGGTTTTCATTTTCAAAAACGAAATTGAAATTTGACGTTCTTAGAAATTAAATGTGAAATAATTCAAACTTTTAGTTAGTTACTATATATTTTCCTAAGTGTAATAGTTAAAAGGTCTGACTGCGGGAGGGAAAAGAGACTACGAAATTGACTTTGAGTGTTTACGAAATGCATCGTGTTGGGCCCCGGCTTTGGGAAAATAAAAGGGGAAACGGAAACGGTTGGGAAGGGGGTCGCTTTGAAATCAATTTTGCGAAATTCATTACATTTAACCATTTAGGGCCAACGTGACCAACACCGAGGAAATAAACGAATTTTTAAATTACAATTTACAACAACTAATCCTAATATTAAAATCATAAAAGCAGCATTCAAATAAAACAATTTTTAATGTACTTAAATGTTTTAGGTATTTTAACTTATTTATGCTTAATTTGTAAAGGGGTATAAATTTTAAATAGAAAATATTATTGTACAAAAATTATAATAATTTACCATTGGTAATATTTGGTTTAATAATTAAAACATTATTTTTTTAAATAGAAATCTGGGGTTTTTAAAGTAATACCTTTTAATTAAAAAGTTTTTATCAAGCTCTAATAACTACCAAACATTTATTTAACTCAACTTTTTACCAAAACTGATATACTCTCTACCAAAAAAAAAGTGAAATTCATTTGCTTTAAGCCATTCCACTGATCATTAAGCGTCCGTGGCCCATCGCTCTTGGTTGGGCACCAACTCGGCATTAAATTACGAGAGCGCCCAGTCAGGTTGAGGCCGCGCTTAATCAGAGAGCTTAAGTCGTGTTTGATGGGAGAGATTAAGCAGAGTTTGATCAGAGAGTTAAATGTGTGTAAAACTGCGTGGAGGGAGGAGGAGCGCGGTGCAATGTGATGTGTGCAGCCGATAATTTCGGATTTTGTTTGCACGCGGCGGCCTATTGCGTGGCGGCAGCTGCCCAACATTCAACATTATTTAGTTTTTATTTTCGCACATTTTGCATAAATTAAGGTGCCAAGACCGTAGTCCGTTGGTGGCTGCTTTGGCCCGTGGGCTTTCGAGCCGGGCTCAGTTACCAATTTCGTGTGCAGCCGTTCGGTTTGGATGCGGCATGGCGTGGCCAAAACAGTGAGCCAGCGGCGATCGATTGGAAATATAGTCCCCCGCATAACGCAAATCCCAGATATACAAAATGTGTGCACACTTGAGCGGTGGAGCGTCATCGGTGGTGCAGTGGATGTTACTGATTGCGGTGCTATCCGCACCACCGGCCAGTGAAAGTGCCAAGCTCCCGGCCCGACAGTATCCCGCTGGAGTGGATTTCTTTGAGCACGAGTTTACCAGCCTGTCGGCAGGTGTGTTTCCGCCGTAGTTTACCCAGTTTACCCACTTAAACCACATCTGCTGTACCTTGCAGATGAGTACGATCCCTATGGCCCGGATATAGGGGACGACGATCTGGGAATCGATGATCCGGAGACCATGCCGCGCCTCTTCCAAGGAGACATCGCCGTTGATCCTTACACCTACATCACGCTTCGCTTGGGAGTTAATCCCATGCGACACCCCAAGCGCCTTTGGCCCAATGGCACCATTCCGTTCGAGATCAGCCCGCGGTATGTGAATCAGGAAAGGCAGGCCATAGTGCAGGCCGTGAAGACATTCAACTCGCTGACCTGCGTGCAATTTGTGCCATACGATGGGGAAGTGGAGGATTACCTGCTGATTGAGCCGCCCGAAGAAGGACCCCAGGGCTGTTGGTCCTACGTGGGTCGCAGGGGTGGGGAGCAAGTTGTGTCCCTGCAGAGGCCCGACGAGAACAGTGCCCATTGCTTCAGCAGCGAGGGAAGGATAATGCACGAACTGATGCATGCCATTGGCATATATCACGAACAATCTCGGGCCGATCGGGACAATTTTGTGAAGATACACTGGGACAATATCGTGCCGCGATTCCGAAAGAACTTCAAGCTGGTCTCGAAAAAGAAGGGGAAATACGCCTTCGACTACGATTACAACTCCGTTATGCACTACGGGGAGTTTTACTTCAGCAAGCGAAAGGGGGAGAAGCCCACGATGACCCCCTTGCAGCCTGGCGTCCGGATCGGCCAGCGAAAGACCATCAGCAAGATCGATTGTCTGAAAATCAACGAGCTGTATGGATGTCTAAAGGGTCGCAGGGCCAAGATGTACCGCAGTTTTTGTCACCTTTTGGGGCTTTAAACGTCACTTTGCTTTTAGAGTTTTATAAATCACATTGATTTGTTACTTAATAAATTAATCTTTAGATCTGTATAGCGGATTTGTGTCTAATTATTTTATTAACAAAAAGGTAACCCAACTTCGCGCTTTAAATAAGGAGATAGACTGGTGTGGATAACTTACATTTTTTAATTATTGAATTATGGGGTCAAACATTCTAAAGAATTCAGCAATATTCCTTAGAATTAGTGTGTTTGTTATTATTTTCTTAAATAAGCTTATTCACGTATTACAAAAATGGAATTTAAAACTAGGTTGCACGACAAAATGCACGTAAATACGTGTTTTAATTTAAAATTATAATATATTATTCCTTTTATCCAGTTTGTGATTGTATACTTATACAATTTAGGTTCCTAGAATATTCATTCTTTCATTTAAAATTCAAAATATAACGGTTTAAAAAAATGGGCAGCACTAGGACTAATGAACGTTAAAAATGGGCAGCACTGGATGCTCGAGCAACCAGCGTTGCCAGACTTTTCTCTTTACCCTCATTCGTGAGATCAGAGGTTGTAGTATCCGCTGTGGTTCAAGTAGCGGTGTGGTTCGAGTACAAGGTGTGGTTCGAATATCAGATGTGGTCGGATTTTTTAGGTGATTTGAGATTTTTTAGGGGAAAATTGCAACTCTAGGAGATTTTAAAAGGCAGTATTAATCTGCAACACTGGTTCGGTCACTCTTTTTTTGGACGAGGTTAGGTAAGACACGCGCGGACGTGCTGCTTCTTGATTTAGCATAACGAAAAGTGTACTTAGAATAGCCTAGAATTAGTGAAATATGCTAAAACTAGTGCAATACATATCCCGCCGGGCGGGCGGGAGTTTTGCGGCGCCGGCTGCCTGCGGCTGGCGCAACTCGCTATTGATTTCCCAGAGTTCCGAGAAATGTATAACGCAACGTCGCCATTTTCTTTTCTCCACAACCAACAGCGGCACTTTCGCTTCTTCGCTCTGCTACGAACACCGACAACAGTTCCACGGGAGTCGCAAGGATCGGAAGTTATATCAGCCGACGCTACTGCTATCCAGTAACAGTATTTTCCAATCGCAGCGGGCGTTTCGATCCAACTCGAAACCAGACGAGGACTCCATAGATTCTCTCCCTAGAGCAGAGCAACGGACGAGAAGGAAATCGCTTTTTACCGATCCAGACGAAAGTAAAGAGGATATCAAAATTGAAGGAATAATGTGAGTAAAAACATCTGCTTAAATTGCTTATGAAACTCGTTTGGTTAATTTCCGACGTCGCCATTTTCTTGCCCTGCGTGTTTTTTTTTTTTTTTCTCTACACCTACGAACGAGCGGTGATGAGTAATTAGTGTAAGCAGAGCAAAGCGAAAGCGGCGAAGAGAGGGGGGAAAAACACATGGTCTGCTAAATTTTGACAGTTACTCGTGCCCCATTCTCTTGTATTTTTGTGTATCCCCCACATCCGCAAAAAATGGGGAAAAGCAACAAGAACGACAGCGCACGTCATAAAAAGAATTTGCTTGATTTGTGAAACGTGTCTTTGCTTCGTTTGCTTTTTTATAGCGTTTTAATTTGTCTGTATGCCCCAACACGAACACGCCACACACACACATCGGCAATTTGGTGTGTTTGTGTGTGTATATGCCTGTTGACGGCGGCATTTTTCGCGTGCACATATAACAGTTTCTCGTATAACACTGTGCGGCTGTCACTGAGTCGCGCCGTCCCGCTCTTGCTTGCGTGCCCATGCCCCTGTCTCATGTTGTTAGTTCACACGAGGGTCTAATCGAAATATCGCGATGTTTTCAGTGGCCGTAAAGACGTAAAACTATACTTGAGTTATTATTGGTCTGTTCGGACTGTATGTGCCAAAGGTTATCTTCGAATTACTCACGAAACATTGTTTATATTTATGATTAATATTTATATTTCTTGGAAATTTCATAATAATTATTATATTGTGCACTTCGTGAATCGTTCGCTTACATAAACGCCCCATTAGTTTAAAATGTCAAACGACGCCAATTGATTATGATGAGGCATTCATTCCCCCCTTGGCAAGCCCGCGATTCGTCTTTTCGCATGTCAAAAAGCGACAGGTAGACACACAGCAAGTCAAAGGGGCTCCCTTGGATTTCCCCGAAATACCTTCCCCCTCCTCTCAGGTGTTTGCCCCGCTCGAGAAACTAGGGACAAGACATTTGGCTGTCTCATAAATGTTCAGAGCGTTCCGTTTCCGCTCGGCTAGTTGGGCACAAACGCTAGCGTGCCGTTGGATCCTACAAATAAACAGTTCGGGGAGGAATGGGGCTTTAGAATTGACAGAGCAAGTAGACAGGCACAAACGGGGGTGGGATTTGCATAGTGCGACCCCATCATCAGTGTTGATACACCTAAAAAAGCCAAAAAGTAGCTAAAATGAGTAGTTTAATTAGTACAGACATGAAGAAAGACAGTTTGGTCCTGTGTATTAAATTCTTTTGTAGCCTGTTTCGGTTTTCAAGTGTAAAGTATTCTAAATACAAATGCGTTAAAAATGTATAAACAAACGACACTTTTCAACATAGTTTTCGTTATGGGTTATATAAATGACTGAAATTTAGTAAAAACCATGATTTAAATTATCTGTAATGTAAAATGCATTCCTCATTTTACACATTTCCTAATTAGTTCAAAGATCTATCCAAAAAATAGCCAAGTCTGCAAGCCTAACACCGCGCATTGATTAATGTCAGAGCAATAAACCCAGTGCGCGGCGGGGTTGTTTAGTTGAGCAGTTTAGGGCAAGTAAATTGGGGTGGAAACAACTCTTTGGGAAGGGGTAGTAGTAGTAACCCTGCTCGAATTGCATGTTGTTGTCAATCAAATTTGCTTTACTGTTTGTATTATTCGAAATTTATTTAATTTCCCTAACACGCAATTAGTTTTATTTAAGTTTATTGCGGTTGTAGCACAACTCCATGTCAGCTGTTTAGCAGCGTCGAAAGAAAGAAAGAGTTACCTTCAAAGCCAGCCAAGTCACAGTCACAGTTGAAATCTAAGACCCAACTAGCAGACGTCTAAGCGCGGCAGCATGCGAGCAAAGTAAGCCAAGTCACTCGTTTCTTTTTCCCCTTTCTTTTTCTGCCAAAAGAAATACTTAAGAAAAGAAAATGCAGCTGTCGAGGCCGTGCCGAAACACACTAAAGTCTAGTTAAATACGTTTAAATTGTTGAAGGTTGTTTTTGGCTGCACAAACCAGAGAGTAGACTACCACGTTATGGCCAAATTGATACCGAAATCGTTTTTATTTATCAAAAGTAAAAATCCTAAAAGTGCGCTGAAGGAAACAGTAAATCCCAGATGCAAGATATCATAAAATTGATTAAACAAAAGTACACTTATAGGAAAAGACTAATAAACTGGAATATCTTGAATAGTGCAGCAGAATTTATGCTGTGAGAATTGGTATTCCCAGTTCTCAGATAGCAGTTTCGTTATAAAGTAAAGTTACGCAGTGTCTCTTATGTAACGCAGCAAGTTATATAAAAAGAAATATTCTTGTAATTGACATCGTTCTGAAATGCATTATAATTCAAATTTAGCTCATTTATAAGTGATTACAATTTGTACTATCTATTTTTGTATGAATCACATACATGTTCATTGTAAAAAGCTTTTTGAGGAATGTTTTCAGATACCATAAACAGTTAGGATACACATATCTGATACACCATCTTTTTAGACGCTTTGACCCCAAAAATCGCTTCTTTCTAGAGACCACAAAACCCTGAAAGAAACCAGCTGCAAGATAATAAATCACATGAATGTAAAATTTCTTTTCTTGAGCGTTCCTTTCACACAACAACTTCTTTGTAAGACAGACACTAACAGGCTCTTCTTTTGATTTCCAGGGCACCTCACGATCGCGACTTTGGTCAAAATTCGCGTGGCGGGCGCGGAGACCGCGGCGGGGATGACCGTCGTGGCGGTGGCGGCGGAGGCAATCGCTTCGGAGGCGGTGGCGGCGGCGACTATCATGGCGTACGCAATGGTCGTATTGAGAAGCGTCGTGATGACCGCGGTGGCGGCGGCGGCGGCAATCGTTTTGGTGGCGGCGGTGGTGGATTCGGTGGCGATCGTCGCGGAGGCGGCGGAAGCCAGGATCTGCCCATGCGACCGGTGGACTTCTCCAACCTGGCGCCTTTCAAGAAGAACTTCTACCAGGAGCACCCCAATGTGGCGGCTCGTTCGCCCTACGAGGTGCAGCGATATCGCGATGAGCACGAGATTACCGTGCGTGGACAGGCACAAAATCCTATTCAGGACTTTTCCGAAGTCTATCTACCCGACTACGTCATGAAGGAGATTCGCCGACAGGGCTACAAGGAGCCCACACCCATCCAGGCGCAGGGCTGGCCCATTGCCATGAGTGGCTCGAACTTCGTGGGCATTGCCAAGACGGGTTCTGGCAAAACGCTCGGCTACATCCTACCGGCCATCGTTCACATCAACAACCAGCAGCCGCTGCAGCGTGGGGACGGACCCATTGCTCTGGTGCTGGCCCCCACTAGGGAGCTGGCCCAGCAGATCCAGCAGGTGGCCACCGAGTTCGGTTCGTCATCGTATGTGCGGAACACTTGCGTTTTCGGCGGCGCCCCGAAGGGCGGCCAAATGCGGGATCTACAGCGCGGCTGCGAAATTGTCATTGCCACACCCGGACGACTCATTGATTTCCTATCTGCCGGCTCTACGAACCTGAAGCGCTGCACCTACCTGGTCTTGGACGAAGCGGATCGTATGTTGGACATGGGCTTCGAGCCCCAGATCAGAAAGATCGTCTCACAGATCCGGCCCGATCGTCAGACGCTCATGTGGAGCGCCACATGGCCCAAGGAGGTCAAGCAACTGGCCGAGGACTTTTTGGGCAATTACATCCAGATCAACATTGGATCGTTGGAGCTGTCTGCGAACCACAACATCCGCCAGGTGGTGGAGGTGTGCGACGAGTTCAGCAAGGAGGAAAAGTAAGTGAATTTCATTGGATACATTTTCATATATTTTTCAACCTATAATCGACATATTACCTTCCTTTTAACACAGACTGAAGAGCCTGCTGTCAGATATCTATGATACCAGCGAGAACCCCGGCAAGATCATCATTTTCGTGGAGACAAAGCGGCGTGTAGACAATCTGGTGCGCTTCATCCGCAGCTTCGGCGTCCGCTGTGGAGCGATCCATGGCGATAAGTCGCAATCGGAGCGTGACTTTGTCCTCCGCGAATTCCGGTCGGGCAAGTCCAACATCCTGGTGGCCACCGATGTGGCGGCCCGTGGACTCGGTAAGTTTTCGCCCACGTGCCAGTGTAGAGTACTTAGTGGAAATGCATTGGAGGGGGGCCTGCTGCTAGTTTTTAGAGATAAGGCTACACATCCCAGGGCCATTGCTTACACCCATCCATACCACAAAGACAACACGTCCATAAACGTCACCTAACCGATTCCCATAAGTCATCACATCACAACACACACACACATTCACAATGCGAGATGAATTTGAGACCCGAACCCAAACCAAATCCCCACCTAACTGCACCTAGAGAGAGAAACTCTCCTCCTGAACATTTGTAGCGAGCTCGTCAATTCAGAATCAGTTGTTTTTTTGTTGTTCCCTTAGACTTAAGCCGAAATGCCGAAATCGAATAATCAACTTGAACTTTTACCCCACCCCCTGACCCACCCAACACCCCACCTACCGCCCCCACCCGCAAAAACCCGGCCCAACCCTTGCAAAAAAAAAAATATAACAAATTTATTCAAAAAATGTATATATTCTATATATACATTGTGTGTGTGCTGCGTGTAACACAACACCTTTTGTCTTTGTGCGTGTCTCTCTCTCTCTCTGCCTCTTTCTCTCTCTCTCCCCTCTCTCTCTCTCTCTTTCTTGTTTCTTTCTCGTTTACAGAGGCCGTTTTTGGTAGTATGATGGGGAGGATAATGAATGAGCGGCGACCATTGCGAACCCTCGTGACTTGAGCGACTTTTGCCAACAACATCATTGATTGATATATATGTGGATGATATATGTACACCACATGTGGTGCATATGCATATATAGTTTTGTGCAAAAGGACCGATGAAAGTTCTGATTCGCCGCGAGACACGAATATCGAATATCCCCAACATCATGCATCATATGTGGCCTCTGGAGTCCCCGATTTTTGTGTTGAGAAAGAACGATGTGATGATCCCACACCACCGCAAACCACTCAACCAAAGATCCAAAACGACAACAACAAGAACAACAACAACAACTGAACCGAGCCCCGAGCCCCATCAGAGAGCCAAGCTTTTATTCAACAGCAGTGGTGGCAGAGACAACGACGCGGCGCGCTACAAGGAACAAAAGTCCAGGCAGAGTCTCCTCCGCTATGCAGCAAGATGTGGTGGTCTCCCCCTCCTCTCTCGAAAAGCACAAATATTATTGGACATGCACCTGCAAACCAACAACCAAAAGAGCAGCAAAAGCAAAAAAGCACATTGTCTTGACAGCAAACAACACCCACACAACACATTTCACACTCCAAGACAATCACCAGACATTGCGCTTGCCCGGAGGATGATCGATCAGCGGGAAGATGTATGTGTATGTGCTTTTTATGATGATGAGGATCAAAACGAATATGATGCTGCTGCTGCTCCTGCTGCTGGGTGCGTCATCCGTCCTCCTGCTTTCCATCGACCACCAACCCCCTGCCGGCCTGCAGGCCTGCCTGCCTGCGTTTGCCTTGCCGCCGCATCAAAAATGTCGTAAAGAAATGAACCCACTGCTCCTGGACGAAAAAAGGCGGCCCGATTGTTGTTGTTAATCCCCTTGAGAAAGTATATATAGTACTGTACTGGTCGTGTCTCCTCTCGGTGGTCATCAAATAAAATGGTCCAAATGAGAAGAGAGCTTAGTCAGAGGCGCACGCGGCTCAATGCAACAAACTCTCCGCTTCGCCGTGCGATCGAGATCGCCCGCCGTCCTTTGTTGTTTCTGGCGAGAGTTTGGACCACGAGCTGCGCGGCGCCAATCAGAGATTTTGATTGAGAGAAAAATTGAGTGAAACAATTTTATAGCACCAAGAAGGTAACGTACATTTTGAAACATTTTCTTTTTTCTCTCTAAACAAAAAACAACTAAAAAAAATGAAACAAAAGACAAACCAAAACCCCATAGACTCGATAGTATGCTAACGTAAACGAAACCAAAAATATATAAACAATCAAAAAAAGATAAGTGTGTTCAAAGTGTTCAAAACATCTCTCGGAAAAACGCTAAAAATTGTTGCAAGCGAGCGCGCAGAGCGTGTAAAACATTTGGCTATTTGAAAATTGTTGTATTATTTATATTTAATATATTATATACCCAAAAATAATTAGTAATCGTAGACAGCGAGAACTTGCAACTAATCTGTGTAACTTATTTTATTTACCTTGGGACATTTCTGCAGATGTGGACGGCATCAAGTATGTCATCAATTTTGACTATCCGCAAAACAGCGAGGATTATATTCATCGCATCGGACGCACAGGTCGATCCAACACTAAGGGCACTTCCTTCGCCTTCTTTACCAAGAACAATGCCAAGCAGGCCAAGGCGCTGGTCGATGTGCTCAGAGAGGCTAATCAGGTGAGTTTCAGTTACAAGTTTAACCTCGAATAACTTCTAATGATCCATTGATATCTTCTTTCATAGGAAATCAATCCTGCCCTTGAGAATCTTGCCCGCAACTCGCGCTACGACGGTGGTGGCGGACGCTCCCGATATGGAGGTGGCGGCGGCGGTGGTCGTTTCGGCGGCGGCGGCTTCAAGAAGGGTAGCCTCAGCAACGGGCGCGGCTTTGGAGGCGGCGGTGGCGGCGAGGGCCGACACTCGCGCTTCGACTAGATCGAGGACGAAGGATGAGCAGTAATAGAAGCTAAAGGAACAGGAGATTTCAGTAGCTAAACTAAACCGCGCTAGGCCCTAAGTTAATTTAAGTTAATAGCCTAAGTTTAAGTTTTCGTACTACTTTTCACCCGAAACAACGGACTTCAGACTTCAAAGCCCCATAATTAATGGGAGCACAGAAAAAACAAAACTATTTTAAACATACCCATTTTATGTTTTACCGAATTTGTGAATTTGTAAGTTATTTGACGCCGCGCCGAAAGGCCAACGGCAAGCTTTCCAATTGAAAACATCAAAACAAAACCACTCTTTACTTAAACGCAAAACCATAATTTCAAATATGATGTGATAATTTCTTAATTTAATGCAACGTATCACTAAACTAAAAAACAAAATCAAACGAGAACGTAGCGCGAGGGGTAAACCAATGTGTGAGGTGAGATAGGAGAAGGAAGATGAAATAAGGATCATTCCCGTCTGTCCCGTCTTGATGACAATGAACAAAGGCTGACTGACGAGCGACCTTTGTTCGATAAATAAATTCTTTATTTTTACTTTTGGAAAATTAACTTTTTGGAAACCTTTTATGGCTCAACACGAAGAACGTGTAAGGAATGTGCAAAACAAACAGGAAACACATTAACTACTGACACTAAATACAAAAAGAAATCTGTATGTACAAAGAGAGCATTATTTCTCTCTTTCAATTTAATTTTTCGGAAAAAATAAACGTGTTTGTGTAAACTTACTACAACCAAAACCAACAACAATGCTGCAGTTTTGTCTTAAATTGAATTTACGGTGGTCTTTGGGTCCAAAGGAATTCCATTTTTCCCATAAAAGTTTTGGGGGTGCAAGATGACCGCAATTGCTGAAATATTTTTGCGGTCATCATTATTGTCGGGGTTTGGGGCTCGATTGGAGCGACAGATAAAGAATGGATTGTTGTCCCGCAGGGATACAGTGTCAAATTTGTCAACTTATAGCCGCTTTAAAGTAGAAACAAAAGATGAAGAAAAATTATATACGTAGTCCAATACTTTAATTACCGACGAACTAGCATCACCTTTAAAGAAGCCATCGATTGTACACTTTTCTGTTGACAGATGAAAGATTATTCTGGCTAGATTTTGTCAGCATTGTAGACGCTCTTTATAAAATAAAAGTTTATATAATTAAATTCATACCTTAAAGTTCTTCAAGCTGTCCCTAATTGTAGCTAAATATTTATACAAAAAAAAACAAGAAAGAAAGCTTTGTAACTTTGGCCAGCCAAAGTTTGTATACCCTTGCAGGTAACAATTAAAATATATCATAACTAAGCCAAAAATGCATTAATTTCGATTCGGAAAGCAGTTTCGTGTTAGTTTTTATTAATTTAAAAAAACTGCATACCAAATTTAATAATTTAAGAAATCAAAATTTCAATCAATTTTTTGGCCATTTTTGCTAATTTTAATGATGTAACCCCTTATCAAATTTTGCAAAAATGGCCAAAAAATCGATTTCTTCCGGACATGTCTAGAAAGATTCGCATGTTAATGCTGATCAAGAATATATATGGTTTATGGGGTCGAAAATGATTCCTTGACTTAGAAAAATATTATTTTGTATTATAAAATTGGATTTTTTATATTAAAAAACTTCCTAATTTTTTTTAAATTAAAAATATCATAACTCGGCCAAAAGAGCATTAATTTTAAACCGGACAACTGTTCTGTGCAATATTTTCTACAGTTAATAAATCTGCATACTTCATTTAAAAATTTTGAAAATTTAATTTTTTATCAAAATCAAAAATTTTAATGATGTAACCCCTTATCAAATTTCTCAAAAATGGCCAAAAAATCGATTTCTTCCTGACATATCTAGAAAGATTCCCCTGTTGATGCTGATCAAGAATATATATGGTTTATAGGGTCGGATACGTCTCTTTCACTGCGTTGCAAACATCTGACTGAAATTATAATACCCTGCAAGAGTATAAAAAGAGCCTTGCAATCGATAGTTGGAGAAAACCCTCGAAAGTATATAGGCAGGCAGTTTGCCGTGTCCGTGTCTTCTGACACCACATTTAGACGCAATGAAGCCAATTCCCTGCTCCGTGCCTCGAGTTCTATTCTAACCTTATCCCCGCGACTCTCCTTTCAGGGCTCACTCCTTATGACAAGTTAGTTTGGTTCTTACGCCCATTCCCCACCACTTGCCCCATTCGACGATGGCCAGAGTGTTCGTTCCATGGCGATTCTTGGGGCACGATAATGACGCTTCTGGGGACGTGAATGCGGTCGGATTGGTGGCCCTGCGATTTGGTGGCTGATGGGACATCGCGTTCCAGTGGTTGCGGTGGAGCCGAGAAGGAAGTCATTTGTTAAATTGCTTAAATTGGGCAATGCGTTTAGAGGGCGGCAATGGAAGAATCGTCTGTCGCTTTGATTGGGCGATATGTAAAACCGAAGAAACTCAAAGGAAAATGGTTATCAAGTCTGGTGAGGCAAAAGTTTGTCCTGGCAGAGTCCTCAGAAAATGTTCTTCCTTTAAAATAAATATATATATTTTATAGTTTAGAGGCCCAAGGATACTTACTCTCATAAGTCTGGGTATTTTAAGGCCTTTCGGTTTAGACCTTTATCCTTTAATACTTCAACTTGCAGGATATGCTGTCTTTTCTCTGCTTGTGAGAGCATCCACAGGTGGTAACAGGTATCCGAGCCACACTTTGACTAAGATGCACTCCGGAAATTTGTTTTACCCTGAAAGTATTTTCGTATTTCGTAATTTCTGGTTATAATTTAAGGCTAGGATTAATCCCATCCCCCGCCCCACGATGATGGCCCCGAGTGAGGCATTAAGCAGCCACAGAACATTTACTCCACGCACTCTTCGCATTCGCAACTGCCGGCAAATTGCCTCCAGTTCGTATCCGTACACCTCGCTGCATTCACTTCTGCCTCTTCATTTCCATTTCCATCGCCATACGGCATACGCCACATTCCGTACTCCACATTAGGGGCGCAGAGCATGGCGTTTTAGCTTATTTCATTCTTATCCACTAGCATACACTTGAGCAAAAATCTTTAAATTAAATTAAATTTTATAAATTATAATTAACAAAAAAGGAATCTAGCTTCAAGAAGCCGAAATCGGTAGTAACTGAAACAAAAACCAATTTGGAATCAATTTCTGTTAGTTTTTATTGAGTTAATAAGTCTGTAAATAGAACAAAAATGTTATTTTAGGTGTGTTTTCATGACAATCTTGTCACTATTGTGCTCAATTTTTCTTCCAGTGTTTCTTCCCCTCCCGAACTCCGAGGAGCTCGAGCCAGGCCACTTAACCGAGAGCCAAGCAGGTCACTTACTTCGCTCTGCGCGCACTCGGATTACAAAGGGGATGCCACCAGCATAAATTCATTAAATTTGCCTAATTTCGTTTTGCCAGACGCACAGGCACACACATGGATCCGACAATTGCCGGCGAGAGAGTGAGCGAGACGAGAGCCATGGAAATGGATGAGGGTCGGAAAAAGAGCCAGGACAACCAGTTGAAATTCATTGATTGTATTTACAACACCCGCGACACCACCCGCAACTCCTTCTCCACCCCGCACCCTGAACCCTTGAGCCAACACACACACATGTACGATGCTTTGGTAATTTGACGCGTTATCACTTGTGTTGAGTTTGTTATCATTAAACAGGCGGCGCCGGCTGATGTACTTAGGCCAAATCAAAACTCAAGCCGTAGAAACTGGAGCGTTGGGCTTTGGGCTCCGGGCTCACAGCTCAAGTTTATAAAATCCGCGCCCACGCCCCTGACCGAGCCGCCCCCTTTTAGCCGCCCGCACGCACATTAAGCACGCCTTAACTAACAGCCAGGCTGGGTCGCTTGTTTTTGACAACTTGGGCATAATAAGACATTAACTTCATGCACATCAAATACTTTATTTATGGGCGTCTGGGGTGAGTGGATGCACTGCAAAAAACAAAATATTTTAAAATGATTTATTATTTTTTTTTAACTATGAAAACCAACCTTGTCTGTAATTATTAGAGGGAATCTGCAGGAGAGCAGTTAATATTATTTTTTTGTATTAAACATTTTATTTCTAAGCTCTTTAATTGGGGGAAAAATAATTAAGGGAAATAAGCTCTTTTTCTTTGGCTACTTTAACCTAAATATATATAATATATCTTCAAGTTGTTATAGTAAATTTCACAACATGCTGACCTCCTTATCGCCCAGTGTATCCATGCGAGTGTTCTTGTGCTTTGGGTCTGCTTCCTCAGGCACTTCAAACGAAGGCGACTGCGACTGCGAAAGCCACGCCCATTCAAAGATCCAAGGAAGCCAGGGCAAGGCGCCGTCTTGGATTTCCCCGGCATGCTCATAATTTCAGCTCTGTTCCCGCATTTCATCGAGCGCCATCTGGGCCCCGCTGCCACCGCCGTCAACGTAGCTCCTCTTGCCAACGCTTGCTTGATTTTTAATTTCGGTTTGCCCCGCTCACACCCCCAGGATACCCAGCCATTCCCTGCAGTCGCCTTACCCGCCAATTGGTTGCCGTGGCCCACGGTGTCTGTTTATTTACCATAGCTGCCTGTTTGGCAAATTAAGTGCAATTGCTTGAATTAAATTTCATGCAAATAAAAGTTTTGATTAGACGCCTCACATACCACCGTTTCGTACCGTACGCCACCCCGCGCCGAACCGTCACTTGTCCTCCCCCGGATCCACCGACACATGTTCGTAATTAGGCACTTGGGCTTATGGGTGTGTGTGTGTGTTGTGTGTGTTCGGGGCACAGCCTACGTGCTGGCCCACGTGGCGTATGCGTAACATAAAACGAAGCGCCTGAAATTTCCCAAAAGTTATATGTATGTATAAACGAATATGCGGGCAATATAAACTATACGAGTTGGGTCGGTAATAAAATATCTCAAAGGCTCTCTACCCATGATTTAATTTCGCTGAATTTTTTTTTCGGTTAGATATTCACTCTAGGGGCTGAAAAATGGATAAATTATTATGAAAACATACATCTGCGTATAGTTCTTAACTTCTTTTAAGAATACCTAAGAGTTATGGTTGTATCTATAAAGAATACTTTAATTTCTTGGTTAAATAAAGTAGGTTCAAAAACCTTTAAGTTCAAGTTATTGTCTTAAGGGGCAGATCATCACTTTTATTTGACAATTTTTCCCCCGGGAAGTGATCTGGGCGCGTCATCCATATTAAAGTAATTAATAAAGTTTACCCCAACCTCCTCATATGTCAAATTAAATTTGCCGCTTAGCAGACCAGAAACAGAATGGGCCAGAGGGGGTGGGTGAATACATTCTATGCCATCTAGTTTTGGGCCAAACTTGCAGCAATTTGTGTCAAATTTCTGGCCGCCACTCTCGGCACGGAACATAATTCAATAAAGTGTGGGGGTGATGGGCCACATGCTGCTCCCAGACCAGAATGGCAACGGCACCGGCTCCAGCTCTGGCTCTGGTTCTGGTTCTGGCCCTGGCTCTGGCTACGGCTCCCTTGTCTATGGTGCGAACCCGATGCCTGCATAATGATGTCGCAGCACATTACATATTATGTAAATATAAAATTCAATTGTTTAAGCATTTAGCAGGCTGCATAATTTATTAAAATGGCACACCTGACGCATGCCGGCTGCTGGCAGGAAACAAAGGCTGAAGCTGCTCTGGACTGCACTTAGGAAAAACTATGTCACATTTAAAAAGTAACTAGTAAGAGTAAGAGTATTTAAAAGGAATGAAAACTTTATGGTCCTAATAAATATCACTGCTTTGCTTATTTTAAAGTAATTTTTATGGCCCGTTTGTCATGTTAAATCGTATTGAAATAAATTTGTTTAAATATTCCTCTCCAGATTCCTTTTAAATCAGAAAGTATTCATAATTTCTTTGAGTGCATCCGAAAGGCTGTAGGACGATGGGCGATGATGCTGCGTGATGGCTGCTGAAGCCTGTTCCCATCATGCTGACGTCTATTGGCTTTTGTTGTGTGTACACGGGGCGTATGTCGCTGCCTGACAGGAATATAAACAGGAGGCTGGGATCCCCCCCTGCTGTTGGCTTCAAGGTGGGCTCAAGCTCGCCCAGCATCCGGCAAAGGAATATCCAGCGAGTGCAGGGGCTGCATGCGGCGTTGAAATTGATTTTTAAACAGCCAGGACAGGACCAGGATAGGGCCAGGACGCAGCGCAGCTCATGTCGTTAGCAAATCATAAAAGTGTGGCCGCTGCTTCTGCTGCTCTCTGCCTCCCTTTCTGCTCCTCTTAATAGTTGTTGTTTTGTCATCGTATAATGAGGAAAGTGCTGACGTTCCACCAGTCCCTTTTTCCTGCTGCTGCTTCTGCTCCTGGTCTAGCTTCTGTTCCTGCTTCCGCCGCCGAGGATGCGGATGCCGTCTCCCTTGGAGCAACGGGGTGGCACTGCATCTGACATTAAGTAAGATGGATGGCGTTGACGTTGCGTGCAGCATTTAGCGCTGATCCCCTTTGAGTCAATATTGATGCCAGCAACGGCGCCTTGGGGCAAATTCAATTTGACTCGCCGATGACTTTGGTCAACTTCATTTTACGACCAAGTCTTAATGGAGCGCAGCCGATGGCTTGATGAACTGTGCCGCACTTTAGGCACTACAAGAAAATTAACTAACTTAAACAAGTTGTTTTGGAAGAATAATTAAACAATGAAAGGTTTGAAAACATTAGCATATTATTAATAATATTAAATAGGAATTAAGAAGCATATTCTCTTACCCTTGAATGCTCTCCTCTTTTTTTTTGACTGCAATGTAAGGCGTGCTAAACTTTCTGCTAAATTAGCGTTGCAAATCTATCTCCCTAATCTCGTTCTCGCTGTCCGTCTGCATTCTCGTTAGCCAACTGATTTTCCACATTAAAGTTGCAGTCAAGTGGTCTGTCCTTCAGCGCTCCCATTGTTGCTGGACGCGTGCTTTTATGCAAGATTTATTACTATTTAAACGACGCATAATGTGTCCTGGCTGATGTAGCTGCGCAGCTTTCTCTTTGCCTCCTGCTGCTCCTTCCTCTTCCTCTCGTCCTGGCAGACACACATACATATTGTCGGGCCGTCTGTGTATGCAAACATCAAGCCACACTTCTTGACAACGTGTTCAAGTGGTCCTGTGTTCCTGGGTATCCTTCACCCCACTTCACCCTTACCATGCTCCGCCTCCTTCCCGTGCAATATTTTATTTACATTTTTCACTCGTCGTCTGCCTTGGCATATCCTGTTGTTGCCGTTACTTCTTTTGCAAATGCACAACGAAAAAAAAGAAAAAGTCCTGAAAATATTAGGTTTAAAAACTGCATTTTAATACTGCATTCTTGGTTATAGTAAAGGCTTTGCAGTTGATAATTTTTGATTAACAAACTATACTATTTATAGCTAATACAGTCCCTGCAAAAGTTGAGCTAGTAACTTAAAAACATTTTTCCAAGTGTCATGTTGATGCTTCTGGGTTGGCTGAATCCTTTCTGGTTGCCCTCCCGCTGTTTGCTTTTACTGCTCTTCTTGCCTTTGCCATGCGGTCCCATTCCCCGCAGCTCGCCATTCGTTTTATTTGCATTTTTGTTTCATTTTCTAATGAGCTGTAATTTCTTCTTTTATTTGCAGGCGTTATGCGTGCGTACACAAACAATAAACGGCAGGACTGAAAGGGGAAATCCTCACGCTGCGCTGGTGTGAGTGTGTTGCTGAGGTGTGAAAAGCACTTCTAATATGCAAATGGTCTCCCAGCTGCTGGAATGTCTGTCAGGGCTCAAGACCGAGCTCGTGTTCAGGCCAAGGCCAAGCCCATGTAAACTGTAATTACGATTGTAAGTGGATTCGATCAACTGATGACATGCTCAAAAAAGAGAGCTGCTCCAGGCTATTATCTAATATATCTGATGCCGGGTTCGCCAACTTTAATTAACCATTTCGATTAATTATATAGCGAGGGGGCTTTGTTTGAAATGAATACTGCCTATCAGCAACATGAGAAGGCCTTAGCTTTTCCGCTGATTACTCAGTTGATAACTTAGATTTAAAAAAAAGATGTACGAAAATAGGAATTCAATCAGAGAAAAAGCAAGCAACCACCTCTTCTAGGCTCTGCTAACTTCCCACGAAATATGCTACCAGTTGAGGGGTTTTCAAGAATCCCTGAAGTCCTTGCCCCCAAGGTTGGCCAGTTTGTATTATATAATTTGTTTGATTCGCCCACTTTGTGGCCTTGCTCGGCCCTCCTTTGTTATCTAACACAAATTATCTGCATTGCAATTTGTTATGCAGAAATTCAATTTGCTTAACATTTCATTGGCAGCAACTTCTGGCGGTGCAGCCCCAGGCGCTGGCTTTGGCGCTGGCGTTTTGCTTTGTGGTGCTCGAGATTCCGCCCGCTCCGTCCCAAAGCTCACAGCTCAGAGAATGGCCTCCAGTTAGCAAGCTGAAGTTACACCGAAAATTAGCATTAGGATTAATTTTTAATGTTGGTAAAGAAGTTAAGCCTGACTAACGAGATCGGTATTTTTGTATGCCATATTTGAAAAAAATATAGACTTTCTTTCAAGAGTTTAGCTTGTAATGGAAATTAGAAAAATATGTATGGTATATAATTCTTTTTCAGTGTCTTGGATCTGCTTGACTGGCTGTTGGCTGGTTGGCCTCGCCTCAGTTAGGCAGGCGCCCAGTCAGTCGACTCGGTCGACTACTCCATTAGCCTTTGGAGTGTAAAATTGTGCAAACAATTTCAATTATCCCCGAAGACGCGTTGCAGACTTCTTGTCTGGGTGCACAAAGGGAAAAAGTGACATATAAGTTACTCAAGAATATTGAAATGCTTTGAAAAATGATAAAATCTTAATAACGATTTGAATATTTCAATGATTTCTATTGGCGAAATAAATAAATAAATATTAGAGCTACCAAAGATCTTCAATTAAAACTCAAATATAATTAGCTATAATATTAAAAAAGAGTATACATTACTTGAATCTCTTATTTTATGCTAACAATCTCTATAAATTATACATTTCTTTAGGAATATTGAAATATTAAAATATGTCCGAATAAATATTCAAATAAAAACTAGAATATTCTAGGGTATATATGACACCCTTCACTGAAGCTCTCGCTCTGTGAGCCGAGTAAAATATTATTTCCAGTGCTTGGTGGCGGAGGAGGAGTGCGCCTGTGAAACGAGATGACAGGGAGCAAAAGGAAATATGTACGTAATAATAAGGCCAGCGAAAACAAGCATTTTAATGGCCGCGGACACTGGCTCGTCTCTCTGCAACCCGCCGCGAAATTGGAGCAGCTAAAATTTAGCGTGGCAATTGACTTCAAGTCTGGGCTCTTGGACCTCCGACTCGGATTCCTCGCTGGTCCTCGTCCTCGTCCTCGTTATGTTCCGAATTTAATAAAGCAGCTAGCTGCGACTGGATTTGGACCTGAAGAGGACCGCCAGTGCCGGCCAAATTGGGCCAACCAACTTTGAGTGAACTTTAAGCAGGGCACACACAAATTGCTAGCTTATGGCCAATGAATGCAAGACGCTGCAGCTCTGCATCGGCTGCCAAAAGTACGGGTTGTACAGGATGCGGCGCGAAAGTATGCAGGGAAAGTGAGGGAAAAAAGCAGTGAAGACGAAACGCAGAGCCGGAAATTGGCGGCCGACGAAGCCGCCGCCGCCGCCGCCATTGGCTTTAAAGACTCGGATGACTCGGACTTCTCTGCTGGCCATTTTTTGCCCGTACGTATAGAGTTTTTCGCCAGCTCTTGCCAGCTGGCGGGGTTTTCATTCAATCATCCATTTATTTTTTGACCATTTTCCAAGACAACTTGGTGGTCACGATGTTCCGCCGGAGTGAAAGGGAGATGGAGTGCGCTAAGAAATTCTTTCAGCCGGAAGCGAAAAGATAACATTGTGTGTGTGTGTGTGTGTGTGCTAGAGTGTGTGTGCGAGCCAGTCTGACGCTTTGTATATAAATGCAAGTAATGCGGAAAATATGAAAAATGTTTGGCATGTAATAAAGGCAAGAAGAGGACGCAGTAGCAGCAGCAACAATAAAAACAACAGCAGCCACATTGGGGGCTAAAGAAAAGCCCTCTACAAATATAGCAAAATATTCAGTGCAAATAATAAAAGACCATTACAAAGTGGCATGCGTTATAATTGAAAATAAATATGACAATGGAAAGTGTTTTTCCAAAGGACGAGGACGCGGACGAATGCCCCGAAGGTGCTATCAGTGGACTGGAAGAAACAAACACTGACTGCGAAAAAATAGCCAAGTAACTAATTGATGACTGAGCTGATCTAAGTTTACTTCTTGCCGGGTTTTCTTTTTCGAAATGGCTACCACACGAATAGATATTATTTCCCTGGTTTTAGCCCGGTCACGCAGTAATCAACAGCCGGAGCTACTGATTTGGAACTACTTCAAGAGTGCATTCGAAATTGAGTGATTAGTGTTGGGTAGGGTTTATATCAACACATTTGATGGATTGGAAAATATATTCGAAAGTTAAAAGAGAATGTAGAAAATAACTATTATATTAATTTATATAAGATTTTTAAATTAGCTCATCTTTAACTCATCTTTAGGATGACTAAAAGAATATTTCCCAGAAAATCTTAAGTGCAAGCCTCAGATTACTTACTTATAAGGAAACTTCTTTCTTCTTACTGCAATTCTCACATATTTCCCCCTTAACCAAAGTAACTATTTATCTCATTGTCCAAATAGGAGTTCAACATTCTCTTGCAGCTTTGATTTTAGAAATTGCCTAATAATAGTAAAATCTTATTCCCTTTGTCTCAGGAGCTCGCTTTGCATTTCTGTTACGAGCTGGCACTAGGCTATCGTCATCATGTTGTGAAGCCCTATGCAACTTAATATTCCCCCCGTGAAAACGATCCTTATTAGACCAAACGGAATGCGAGTGGCCCATTATCTAATTCCAAAGGCACACTTACAGGTGAGCAGCGGCAATGGCCAACGGTGGGTCGGCTCAAGTAGAACCAATTAATTTCCTGCAGCTGTTGACGGATGGCCAACAATGCGAGCCGCTGCTTACCTAAGCCAACTTACACAACAAACAAATTATCCCAGAGACCCGGGACCCCACATAATTATGAATCCCAAACGGGAAGGCTCTCGATACAAAAAGAGTCGCTCTCCGAACCGAGCCATCCAAGCCCAAACGTCCAATTTCTGGCACATAATTTACCGGCGAAGGGAAAGAAAGAAAAATCGCTTTTCAATTGGATTCGAGGATGAGGGTGTGTTTGAATTGCGATTGCGACTCCTATTGGAGGGCACTGAGGCGGAGGGACTGGGGCGCAGAGGCTATATTTTCTTCGATCCAACCGTCAGAAGGCAACATCTGCGCTGTGTTTCGAAGGCGCAATGGCAAATGAAAATTCGAAAATTATTGCAGCAACAGAAGGAGCAGAAGGCCAGAGGCGCAGTCTTACACCGAACAAAATAAAGTTTGATATTAATGTATTATCTGTTTTTGATTCTAAGGACTATTTTTGGGGGTATTTACATTTTCTTTAAATTTTTGTAGAACAATTTGAATGTTAAAATGTTTTCCGTAATTTGATTTCTGAAAATTTGTAAATAACTTTGGACCTTTGTGGGACTATGATTGTCTTAGAATCTTTAAAGATCCTTCAGTTTGCCTTATGTAAAATAATATTATTTTCAATATACAATCTGTATTTTTCTCTGTGCATTCACATTCCCAGCATCATTGAAATGTTTTTGGCACTTTCGGCGTGAAGTTGTCGATGCCTTTTGCCATTATGATTATTATTATTATTGGCAGCGCACCTCATACCCCTCCCATCCCTTCCTCCACTCTTACGTAGCAACAATGCATGGATAAATTCACGAGTAATTTTCCGAGTCGACAAACGACAAATTTCTTGCCTCGGCTCTTTCAACACTTTTCAGGAGAGACGATGGCAACGGCGGTGTGGGCCATACGTTTTTGCCTCGACTGTTGTTGCTGCATTTGAAATTTATGACTTTTTGACTATTGGCAGCAGATTGCGGAGCGGCTTCATTATTTTGCCAGGCAAACTTTTGAATTTTAATTCGGAAATTATGCCCATTCAGCCATTTTAATGAACTGTGTGCAGCGCACCCAATTTCAATGACCTTTTTACGATCTCGCTGGCGTATGAGTAACGTTGTTGGGCCCTAATTAACCCGTAAATAAATGAAACATTACTATGCCCAAAATTTGGCCCGTTAATTGAGCCAAAACTGAGTGGAACAGTCGCCCTTGACCAAAAGTCAAAACATGAAAAATAAAACACAAGTGTTTGTCTCCACGATCTCCCGACTCCCCCAGAGGCGTTAATTGTGTGCTCTGCAATGCGTGCTGTGATTTGCCAAAAACTTAAACAATCCCTAGATAAGTCACACCAGCTGAATACTCTACGAACTTAATTAGATTTCTATGTTTTTAAAATACTACAAATTTACATTATTTATATTAATATTAATGGTTATATGAGGAATTTAAATAAAGTAATTCTTACAATTGAAAATATATATTAAAACTTTGTAACCTTCAATTTTAATCTCCTTTTTTTCAACCAAAATTTATCTTCTGTCAGTTTCAATATTAACACAGATTTCGCTTCAAAACTACAAGTAAAATTTCCCAATTCGCCAAGAGTATTGTCCTCGACTTGCAACAATGTTGCTGCCATATTTTAGAGCAGCAGCTACAGCAGCAAGCAACAGTGTCGTGGGGCGGAAAAAATCGAGTTAGTTGCCAACATTTATGCGCGTTTCCGGTTGCAATTGTCACGGGACACGACGACAACGCAGAGATTGTGGACTGGTCCGTACTGGTCCTGAACTGGGACAACTCCAGGCGATGCAGGGGCAGACTTTGGCCCCACATAAAATATCAGATTTTATGCATTTAGCCGGTCAAGTGGGCGGAAGGAGGCGCGAGTGCACACACAAACTTTTAATTTTATTTCGTTGACTCTGCGCGACCGAACTGCGAGGCCAAAAGCTAAAGTCGTACTTGGCCTGTCCATTCAGCATCTTATGGACTTGAGCCACCTGCCCCAATTATATTGACCTTAAGGCACTGCAATGTGTGTTAATTAAATATATTTTAAACATTAAAAATATAATCTTAAAAGCTTTTAAATTACAGAAAAATGTTCGTTTTTTAGCGACATCCACTGACATCTTTAAGCTTCGGGAGCTTGGCAATTAATTTCGACTCTAGAGGTGCATTAGAGCGTACTGAAGACGAGGTGCTGCACCTGCTGCCGCATTGTAAATGATGCCACGAAATAATGCTGGCAGTAGCTTATCTCTTGCCCGGCACAAAGGCAAGTTTGTTGGCCAGAGCTTATCGCTGTGTGTGTGTGTGTGTGTTGGCCAAAACGTAATGCCGCAGCTCAGTGGCGATTAAATTGCAATACCAGACACGCCAAATCGTTGATACTCAATAACCAGCAACTGTTTGTTTGTTGTTCAAAAAAGTGTAACATGGCCGCAAATGTGTTTTTCAATTATCACCGGGATTATGTTAATTTGCGCTTCTTTCCAACGAGCTCGTTTTCGTTCTCGTTTTCGTTTTTTGTGTTCCACTCACTCGAAACCGCAACAAATCGCCGATTTATGTGCATTTAGTAAGTAGATTTTACAGATTTTACACATGTTATGGCATTAATTTATGGTTATTCGAGTGGATCAGTGTGGGAATTTGTGCTGGTCGAGATAAGAGCGCGACTCGATAGGGAAGCCTTAATTGGGATTCAAGAGTGGTTTGTTAAATGTTTTATTTACTTGTAACTTCAAGGGTTTTAATATCAAAATGAGCTACTATTTATTACAAATAAAATTACCCGTATCATATATTTTTGAAGAGATTATTGAATACCATTTTATATAAATTTTATTTTCTCATGTACTCGAACATAAGTTTATTGAGAATTCATCTGAGGTTAAACTTCCTGCACGAGGTCAATATATATCACTTAATATAGACCAGAACGGATTGCTCTAGCCGCAAGTTTCAGCCAATTCTTTGGGTTTTTTTCTTCGCTTCTTTGTATGGGCCAGAAGTCGGAGCAGGCAACCAGTTAATATTAGTTTGATTCCACTTGTAATGAATCTTTTGAACTATTTCTTTATGCAGCACTCACAAAAGGAAACTTTGGCAGTGACACAGATTTCATTTCGGTCCATTCTGTTCCATTTGCTGGCATAGTTTGGCCCGAGAATTCGGGTGCTGGCTTCGCACTTTCAGCTACAGCTCCTCCTCGTCCTCATTACATTACTGTGGCGGGGGAGCTGGGCATAAAAGAGACATTCCATTTGGCCGGCCAACATGAAAGTATCCAAGTTTAGGCAAATTAAATTACACACTTTACTCTCCAAACCAGACACCAAATCAAAGATGCGGCTGTGTGTTAACCATGGCCAAGTTACGGGCAATTCGGATTAGCAAAACACAAAATATCTTAAATTATTTTGCTAGTCTGTCCAGTCCGGTCCGGTCCGGCCTGGTCTTCGGTTCCAGTGAATTCGGAACTTTTGCTTTTGCCACACTTTGACACATTTTGCTGATTTCGTGACGCCCACGGGGCGCATTAGAAGTGGAATGGAATGGCAAGGAAAGGCCGGACCGGGCATGCTGGGATTGTTTGATGCTTTTAGCTAAAGGGCCAATATTGATTTCGATCTTAATTAACTTTGGCACATTTGCAGCAGCCTCCAACTCCGCCCCCGGCCAAAAACAAAAACAGACCAACAAAAAGACAGAAAAAAAATTAGAAAGCAGGCAAAAAAAAAAATAGCACCGGAGACGGTCGAACATTTCGCCCACAGAGGTCTATTTGTGCTTGTTTTCTTTTTGGGTTGCTCCTTTTGCTAATTTGTTTGTGTGCCCGTCTCCCAGGCAGGCACTCACTCTCACACCGCGAGAATCACCTATTAACCCAAGATCACTTAACAAATCTTCAGGTCAAAGGAAGGCTAACAAACTAAGTATTCTGACCCTCGATCGCCAGCCTTCTGGTCAACCCTTTCGGGCATAATAATCTCAATTTGAAAGGCTTTCTCTCAGTGTGCTCCCTTTGGCTCCAACCAATCGGTTTCGCTTTCGTCAACGGGGTCCGGGCCCTGTTTGCGGAATATTCTAAAACGAAGCTCAAATGGGTGTCAACCCCTGGGCTCGGCAAAAAAGACAAAAAAGTTGCCACTGTGGACAGTCTGCTTTTGGTTTTACCTCAGTTGTATCGCACACACACACACAACTTTTACCATTATCAGTGTTTGAAAAATCCCAGCCCCCAGCCAGGCACCGCAAACCCTTCTCCCAGGTCGGCACTGATATGGTATTTTTTGATTGGTTTCACAGAGACTTCAAGTGGCGTTCGCTTTGCCTTTTAATTGCCAACTGAAATTTTGCAACACTCTTGCGGGAGTTGGGAAATGGAGGGGCTGTGGACTGGACAGCAAACAAATTTAAGTAAATATTTTTCTAGGCTTTTGTCTGCAACTGTCGAACAGGGAGTGAATAGTGTTGATGTGACTGTGAGTTGCTCTCTTTACCTGGGAAATCCAATCAAAGAAAATCATCCTTTTTTCTTTTTCAAAAAGCAGATTGATTGGTTTGAAAGGAACTGTGAGAGAACAGGTCCTTTTAGGGGAGAGTCATGAGTGATATTAACTGTAAGCTACAGAGAAGCAAATAAATGAACTTTAATTTTTAGTTAGGCGGAATTACTGGTTAATAAACAAGATGTTCAATAACTAGAGCCTTATCCAAAGACCTTATTTAATGGCTAAACTTCTCAATCTGACCTCATTCAAGTTATTTACGTTTGCGACTCGGCTATTCGAGCAACGGCTGCTCGGTCTATTATTAATTGTTAATTTGTTAATTAAAATCACTTTGGCAGGCACATTGTTATGCGCAACATCTTAGCACCCTGACTTTGATGTGACCTTAAGTAGGCATAATTATAATGCATATTGAAAGCCATATTCGGCCATTGAGCGCTGCGTATTTATTTAATTACAATTGGGGGAACTTTCAACTTGAATGGCTGCCTCGCCCACGACACAACAAAGGCCGAAAGGCGGACAAAAGCCAATGAAAAGGCATTTAATAATAATATTAGTCAACCGATAGCCGAGTTGCCAAGCATTTAATTAATGAAAACATTTTTCGATGCTCGCATGGAAATGTTTAAAGGAAAAGCGAAACTGAAAACGCGGGAGGAAAAATGAAAATAAAAACAAGGCCAGCGTCTTTCAACCGTTCCTTAGTTTTGCTCTCAACTGGCAGCAGGAAACTTTTAATTAAACATTTTCTGGCCGGGCCGGGGCTCTGGGCCTGGCTTGTTCGGGACTCCGAAAAAAATAGCATCTTACGACAAATTGCATTGAAATACATGGGAGCAATAGAAGCCGCACAAGCCAAGTTATCGCGGCACATTAGAAAGTCCGCCGCCCAGCATTTAGATCTAATTAAATTTCCAACTTGTTCGTTCGTTGTCATGCAAAGCCGAATAAATTTCGGCACATACAACTCCGGGTCAGATCCGGCGCATATATAGCCATGGCAACAGATGAGCGGAGGGCTTAAAGCCCGAAAAGAAAGAAGTTGACAGAAAGTTTTAATAAGGCAGGACGAGCGGAGGACACAGGAGGGCGCTCGCTGGAGAGCGCTGGAGAGCTTGCAAAATAAAAATAAATAATGCGAGTAGTGGAAGTGAGCAAATAGAAAACGCAGCGGGGCGAGCTGGATTTTCTGGCGGGAGGCATTCATTAGAAAATTTCTGGCCAGCTATAATTAAAGTTTACTTTTGCCCTGTCCGATGCAGTAGCAACTTTTCTCCTGCGAGTATTTTTCTTCCTTTTTTTTGGGAGCAGCCAGCACAGCACAGCCAACCAGCTAGCTAGCTGCAAAACTCTGATAAAAAAGTTTATAGGTGGAGAGTGAGTTTGGGTCATGATTTTCAAAAAGACATTACACATTACAAAGCTTAAAAACAGGAGCAGCAGCCGCAACAGCAACAGCAGCCATTAAATTGACATCGTTTGCATTTATTTGGTTTCATTTCGCTTTTTGCCTGACATTTTAGCATAGAAATTCGACAGGAGGTCGGACCGCCGAGGACCGCGGACAAAAATTTCCATAGCTGCGGCTCGCATTGAGCGCGTGGGCCAACCCTTTTGATGTAACCGCGCTTTTGACTAGCGAAATCAACGCCGAAAAAATGTAAAAAAAATAGAGAAAAAATACACTTTAGTCAGGATTTTTAAATACCCTTGTAGATAAATTTTTGTTAGGTTAAAATCTCTCTTGATTGGATCAATATTTTATTGGAGGCTTATATTCCGTTCCATTCATTAAGTAGCTCTTTTGTTCTTCCGGGAAAAACCATTCAGAAAATATATTTAAGTGTGGATTACCACGAAATATCAAAGGTAAAAAGTTATACTACTGAAGTTCTCTTTAGTCTGAATAAAATATAAAACCTGTAGGTTCAATTAAAAAATATGCTGAAAAGAGTTCTCAAATTTAAATTTTTCACCGAAGAATCTGTACTAGACTGGCTAGAAAACAGGGACATCCCTTGAAAGGGTAGTGAAAAGAAAAGGGACACTGGCAAGATGGTAACGCTTACGGAAAACAAAAGGCAAACGCTGCTCCAGATGCCAGCTTGCCCTCCTGCCGTTCG
Source organism: Drosophila kikkawai (assembly GCF_030179895.1). Taxonomy (NCBI): domain Eukaryota; kingdom Metazoa; phylum Arthropoda; class Insecta; order Diptera; family Drosophilidae; genus Drosophila; species Drosophila kikkawai. Next base: position 24,561,014 of record NC_091731.1, on the reverse strand, counting down.
CCGTTCGCCGAGCGCTTTTTGTTTGCGGCCGTGTCATTTTTACAGACTAAATTAAAATATCTGGCCGAAAAGAGCAAAAAAAAAATGGCGGTCTAATTTACATTTGTAAAGCAAATGCCAGAAGCCTTTCGCTCAGCCCCTCGGCCGGAGGGAGGGCAGCCAAATCTTAATCACTGTCAAGTTCAAACGCCCCGGGCTCATGAATATCAATGACAACTCTGAGCTGGGACACTCTTAAGCGTTTTTCCAGTTTAGTTTACCGTATCAAATTTGAGAGTGGCCAAGTGTTAAATGAATTTTTATGCATATTTATTTCTTGGTATATGAAAACTGCGATTCCTGGCTCTGGATGGGAGTACTTTTCATTGCCATTTGACATTTTAAATTTAATAAAAACAAAATTGAGTTTACTTTGTTTGGTGGGTCGCGGTGCGGTGCACATGGATTGAATGCGTTTGTATATTTTGCTCTTAATTAATTTTTAATGACATACAATTTCGTGTATTTATCAGCAATTTAATGCCCAAATGCATAACGGTAAATTTCCCGAACCAAGTGGTCAGACTGAGGCAAACCACTCGCCCAGATCCATTTAGTTCAACTATTGAAAATGTTTTTAATTTTCCCCTCTAAAAACTAACTAAATGCCGGCCACAAAACATATTTGCTGAATTTGGTATTTGCCCAAGGGCAATGGCAAAAATGAATAACGAATTAAGAGCTCAGCTAAAGGCGATCGGGAATTAATCTGTTTTAGTGAATGATATGATTTTGAAATAAAATTAACACGTGGAAGACTAAGGCTATTTATTTAGTTATTTATTCTAATTTTTAATTCGTTCAACATCAAATAAAATAATTATTGGGGAATTTATTTATTATTAGTCTCAGAGTATTAAATTTCTTTATATTATTTTGTATTTATTTTTATACAGAATATGTTACAAAGAATTTTTATTTTGATTTAAAGGCCTTGTCGAGTTCTCTGTGGTCTTGATTCCCTGATCCTTGCAGTCAATTACAGATACGCTAATAACTGGAAGGGATCTCCGCCGGAAGACCGACCCAGTTCCAGTTTCAGTTTCAGTTGCAGTCGCCGTCGCCTTCGTAGCTCCAGTGGCAGTTCCATTGCCATTTCCCTTGCCGGCTCACACACACAGCTATTAGAGCACAATTTTCAAATGTGTGCTTGGCTTGCACTTTGGCTTAATGCTTTCATTTGAGTGGCCCGCATGCTCAACTTGCATTTAAGTGCAAAACTTTCTAATTATGTGCCCAGAGAGTGAACTAACCAGCGGGAATGGCACGATGGCGGTCTGACGTTGATGTGGATGTTTATACTGATGACGACTTGAGACTGCAGTGCCGGCGGAATGGCGACTACAACACGCTCTTGGCAAATTAATAGACTGTAAATATGTTAATGATGAAAGTTGTGTTCTTTCGTTCGTTTGGCTTTGAGCGGAAATGAGCCCTGCTGAAAGGCTGCGAAAAGTCCGGGGCCACCGGGCATCAATAATAATCAGGAGCAGTAATGAGTGGCAATAAAAATATTAAATTTCCCACTAAATTCAAATGGGCCGACGATGGATCTAGAGTGACCTTGCCTAGTTATTTATTGTGCGTATTTGCCTTTGCCCGGCTGCTAATTTAAATTTATTGTGCCCAAGCAATTTCCAAGTGGCCCCGCAATAAATTTCAAATGCTAAGCCGCCGCTCAAGCCGCAATCATTAATTATAATTCATTGGAGCTGGTTATACTACAAGCCGGAGAAGTGTTCTCCACTATAGTGGGCCCGATCCCTGGGTCCTTTTGATGAAATGCGTAGAATGGAGTCCCACAAACCGGACAACAGTAAATCGATTATGTCCAGTAGCAAAAGGGTCCATGCAACGCACTCTAACTGCCACAAACTGGGTGCACTGGCCGAAAAGTGCAATATCGGAGGTAGTTTTAATGGGTTATAATAATATATAATATATTTATAATAGATATTAATAAAGTAATCCAGTCTTACCTTTTGTCTTTAAAAAATTTCAAGGCCATTTTATTATCCGTAGAATTTTTAATTATTTAAAATAGTTCCCTTTGCAACTTAATATTTGCAGTGTGCATTTGGACAGAGTTCGTTTAACGAAGTTGTCGTCCAGCTGTCATTTGCTCTCTAGTCCTGCGGTTCCTGAAACTGACGATGGGCGGCGGCGCAACTTTTCATGTTGGCTCAATGCAGCTCCCAAAAAATTACACATGTAAATTGCATGTGCAAACCGCAAAACGAGTTGTGCTATTTAGTGTGTGAGCTTCCAAATAAGGTGTCAATAAATTGTGCAGCCAGTCCTGCCCAGCTACCACTTCTGCCAAATGCGGCCAGCTGATGCCGATGCCGATGTTGCCTGCGAGCGTTTAATTTGCAAGTGTCAAATGTCAATAGATTGCTGTCTGATGCTCGGTGCAGCATTAAAGTGCATTATTATGGCCCAGAGCCAGTGACAAGGATGCTGTGGCAGATGGTGTGGGGCGATGACAGCACGGCCTAAGCCCAAGTCAAACAATTGTGGGGGGAAAATGAAAACAAGTTAGATGGCAGGTATCGACAAGGAAAATACCCTGAAAACTCGAGATTGACCATACATTCTTGTATCATTTCTCGTACTTTTAGCTTTAAGATATCCCCATGACTTGGCCACACACGTCCTCTTAGCTTACACGACCTTTTGCGTGGCAATTTACATTAAACTGTGGCACCAGATGCCAAAAACTTTAATTACAGCCCACGCACTGCCACTCTCCCCTCCGGCCGTCCCATCTAAATCTATTATTTGGCAACATTCTCGGGGTGGCAGTGATTAAAAATTAATTTGACACTTTGCGCTTGCATGTCAAAGTAAGGCGAGAGGAGAGGCCCGGGCCCTGTCCGAAACTTTTGCCGAGCGCTTAGCTTGCATAGTAATTAATGAATGCTGTGGGTGGGAATCGGTCGGGGCCAACTGCAATGGCCATAATTAACGCGTTTCGTGTGCGACAAATGATGGTGCTCAAGGTTCTGGTGAGGCGGCGACGGACGGGTGCTGGTGCTTTAGCTCGCATTATTTTTAATGGCTCGGTGCGTGTTTTATTTGCGCCTCTTGTTGTTGTTATTGCAATTAACTTGTTGCCCCAACACCGACGATTGTTTCATGGCAGCTAGCCATTTTTACCTCGATTCACTGTGGGAAATTTGTCAAGGGCTAACAAAATGAAAACAAAGTAAATGCAGCTAAGGAGCAATTAAATAGGAAACAACTTGGTACAAGTTTTAAATTAAACAACAAATAGAATTAAATGTATTAGCTAAAAAAAATAATAGTATTAACTAAATTTTTCCTTAATCAACCACTGATTTATTCCATATTTTCTGAGCACATCTTATACCACCGTCCAACGGGGCGTATACTTAATACAAGCTGCCTAGTACCGCGTTATGCATTCTCGCGTCTCGTAGAGCGATATTTGATGGGCAAAGGCTAATTTAAACGATGCCTGTTATGCAAGCTTCGTGGCAGCAGTCATAAGTCTTTCAATTTGGCTTGGCACGTGATGGCCAATGAGCCACTGAGCCACTAAGTCGCCGGCATCTCCCCCCGTCACTTACGTGCATCGATATCCAGCTTACGGCTACTTAAGTCTTCAGCTTGCCCATTTCCCCTCCTACTTGCATCTCACATCGCTGTCACGTGTGGCATCTGATTCCGGAAGCTGACGACAGTATCCACATTTTTTTTTGTGTTGCTGCGGAAAAGGGTAACATGGAAGCTTTTTAGGATTAAAATATTAGGTGGATATTTTGACAAGTTGGCTTATGGACGCAGTCAAATGCATTAAAGCTAATCTGCTTTCTAAATTATGTTTTGCCTTTGGCAAAACTGAAATATAACAGGATACAAAGAAATGGAAAGATTTTTCATCTATTAACGAGTTTCAGTTTTGTGCTAGCAAGTCATCTGTCACTATGTCAGCTAAGTATTTTGTAAATCTTCAAGGGAAATAGGAACGATTGTCAAGGGGAAAGCTTTGACTTTGTTTACACAAAGAACTATTTTTGTATTGTTTAACAACAATTTCAATCTTTTCTTATGAAATTGCCATTGATATGATTACGAGTCATAGAAATTTTACTGATTTTAAGCTTTTGACTATAATGTTTTTACAGTGTACAAATAACATAGAAAAGATGCATTACTTGGAGTTTTTCTGATGAGTTAACAGAAGAAAAAGGTAACCATTGCTCCAGCGCATCTTGGGGAATGGATAGCGACTGGGCGTTGCAAGGATGCAGTCCATCCATCTGGGATTATTTGGGATTTATGGCTTATTACTATTACAACATTTGCCAAATGAATAGAGTTCTGGCATGCGCAGTTCCAAGGAGGGGAGAGTAATGAATAAAATATAAGAAAAAAGTATAAAATGTATATTTCATCCAGCTGTTGCCATGTGGAATTGCATAATTGTCGCGCCTGATCGATGGCGCTCATAAATCGGCTGACTGGCAATGACCTAAAGCATATTTAATTATTTAATTAGCGCTATCTAAAGAGCGCATCTATAATTTTATGCATCGACAAGCATTAATGGCGTCATAATAAAATTAATACATGGCCGACAGGCAGCTGCGAGGGAGCAGCATTCCCCGTAATTATATTCCATGCATCCACAGGCAACGAATGCAATTTCTGCTGCTGCAATTTATGTTGCTGTGGAAGTTGCAATTGCATCAGGCCACGATGTGTATGCGTATGCAATGCTGATTGAGAGCAGCGCATAGAAATTGCTTTGATTTCACGGCTGATTGATGTGCTGTGGCTGTGGCACTGGCACTGGCACTGGTACTGGGATATGTTGCCAACAGAAAGTGAACAAAAAGCAGGAAGACTTACAAGTGGAAAACGCAGCTTACAAAGCTGCAGAACAGTCTGCTTTCCAATTAGTCAAATAAAATGTTTTCATTTTAAATGAAAAGGTTGAAAGCCTAAGGCAGATTATATTACATTTTTGAAAGGATAGGTGACAAAAGTAAAGACTTACAAGGATGCCTGCAAAATATTTGACCTTAAACTTATAAAGGCTTTAATCATTTATAAAAATGCAAGGACTTGAAGCATAGAAATCGAAATGAAGCATAAAAAAGGCTTTATGGGGACTTATGTAACAGTTTCAGTAATTAAATCATAACAGATTTTAGATTTTTACACAAGAGTGAGTCTTTTTAAATCATTAACAAATTTGTAAAGGCTTTTAAAATATTTGTTTGAAATAATAAAAGGTTTTTGTGAAAGAATCTTAAAACAAGAAAAATTTGATTTTCACTGAACAAAGTCATGTCTGCAATAACCACTCTCTGTGTCGCAAAAGTTAAGCACCTTTTATTTTAAAATGAAAAGCACATCCAGATGTGATTTGAATATCGTAATATATTTTCTAAAGAAACTCTGATTGATGGCGACCCTTCAGTGCCCAACTTCAAGGCAATTGAGTTATGTCGAGCATTTCAAATATTTCACTATTGTCTACGCAAATTTGCTGACGTTTGGGGCGTGTCAAAAGAACGCCATTTGAAATTGAATTTGACGTACATATGTACGCCCTTCCGAACAGCGATATTAGACTTTTATGACATGTTTCCCCCGCACACACACAGAATAAAACCGTGGCAACACTTGTAATGTGTGCGTGCTGCAACGCCCACAAAAATAAAGTATTCCGAAACAGAGCTCGGCTCAGATCGCATTGAACCAATTCAGCGTGTCGCGGATGACACTCCAAAAATTGCAGGTCTCGGCCACAATACAATCATTGCTTAATTTGTGTATTTCCAGTTTTTAGTCCTCCATTTGGCATTTTGCTATCAATTGCCGCTCTGTATGGGCTGTCATTTATTCATTTGGCTCGCGTGCCGCCTGTCTGCCAAATGGATTCGCAATTCGATTGCAAATGGCAACCTGCAATTAGTGTGCGTTTCTAATGACAGTCATCACAGAGTCGAATATTTCCACGGAGCCCCTGGGCTGTCTCATAAAAGGGCCATTTCCGGCCCTTTTGGCCCTTCATTGTGACTTCAAAATGCTGAAATGCCTGGCTTTGTCCGTCGTTTTACTGGTCTGTGCCGCGGCCCAGGAGCCCAGACGGGATGCTGAGGTTGGAGTTATTTCGAAAACGGAAGTTTTCCAGTTATAATACATTTTTTGTAGTATCCCCCACCAGCAATTCTGAAGCTGGCCAAGCATTTCCATGACATTTGTGCACCCAAAACTGGCGTTACTGACGGTAAGAAAATCCTCTCTCCACTAAACTTAAATTGTATCTGAATTAATAAATTATTTTATACATTTTTACATTTCAAATATTTACAGAGGCCATCAAGGAGTTTAGTGATGGCCAAATCCATGAAGATGAGGCCCTCAAATGCTATATGAACTGTCTGTTCCATGAGTTTGAGGTGGTCGACGACAATGGCGATGTCCACATGGAAAAGCTCTTCAATTCGATTCCGGGCGAAAAGTTGAGGAACATATTGATAAGCGCTTCCAAGGATTGCATTCATCCGGAGGGCGATACCTTGTGTCACAAGGCCTGGTGGTTCCATCAATGCTGGAAGAAGGCTGATCCTGTCCACTACTTTTTGGTCTAAGATAGGATATATTTTTAGGGCGGATCTCGGAGTTGAGCTAAGAAATCAGAGAACAGGCAATGAAAGCTCAGTTGTGACCTCCTTGCTAACAAAGTTGTTTAGATTTTAAATAAATATGAATAAAAGGTTGCTGGTTAAATGAAGTATTTATAAACATGTGTTTTAAAATATTTCTAAGAGATAATTTTGAATTGGTTAATGCTAGAGATAAAGGCTTAAGAGATTTAAAATTATGTAGTAATGTGTTTAATAAACTTCAACTTAATTGATTGAATTCGTGTACCTTATAGCCTTTCAGTTGGCCTCTCCGAACTACATTTACCTGTTGGCTGTGTAGATAATGCCACCCCTTCTGCATCCATTCGAAAAAGCTCAAGTGGACTTGAACTCAAAGGGAGCTTCGATATTGAGCTACTTACAAAATCAGCTCGTCTATCCTGGATCGACAACAAAAGCTGGCAGTGGCCATTGTGGGGATTGCTCTTCCTTGATTACTTTTGCAAGCTCGGAACTTTACGTTTTTGCATTTCTTTCGGTCCGTCTGGCTCGAAAGTTGGTTTAGTCTGCAATGGTTTGACCCACAAAGCATTTCCATTTGTATACACAGAGAAAAAAGGCTTAGAAGGTGAATATTTAAGACCTCATTGGGATTAAAATTGAATAGATTTGTAGTTTTGTAGATATCTTAACAAGTTTTGAAGCAAACGTTTATTAAGCTTTCCTAACTTGTTCCTTACAATAACCCACAATTTTCTATAATAATTAATCCAAAAGAACACTGAAATTGCTCAGTGTACCGGGGAATTCTGCACCTAATCATTAAAGACACGCCAGGGGGCGTGACCCTTGAGTTTGGGCCTGCACTTATAGGGGCGATGCCATTATAGAGACACATTGCATCCACATGAAGCGCCAATTGGCCCGATAACTGAGTGCGGCAGTCAGTTGGGTTGAGGTTTCGCCAACGACGGCACAGCGAACTTGGCCAAAATCAATATAAAAGCCAAGCGCTGCAAAAGGCAATAAAGCAAATTCAATTGTGACTGCGGTTGTCAAACAATCTCTGCGTGGCGTGTGTGTGTGTGTGCAGTATCGAATTTTTCCCATAACTACTGGCACTGACGACGGGCGTGGGGACAAAGGTAGGTTGGAAAGGACCTGCAGGAGGCAAAGGCCGAAGGTGACCCAGGAGGAAGGCAGGCAAGGGGTCGAAGGTTGCCCAAGCATAGGCAAACGACGCGTTGCAACACGAAAATTGAAATGGCAATTAAAAAACCATCCATCGTTCATGCCGCACACAACGACTCTCCAATACATACACATACACAAGTCCTCTATATTCGTCCTGCAAAAATGCAATGTTGCTGTAATTTCATTCGTCGTCCTCCGTTTCTGCAAGAGTGTGTGTGCGAGAGTGTTGGTGTGGGCCGGGGGCGAATGTCGTTTTGTGGCTTTGTTTCGGTTGTTGCGTTGACATTTGATGAAACAAAAGTGACAGTTGGGCGCAAGTTGAAGTCTTTGTTTTGTGTATTTCGGTTTTACAATTTCAAAAGAAGCAAACGAATGGGAAATTTTATATTTTGATACCCTGGACATTCGGTGACAGGTGTGGGTATCCTGGGACGTGTATACATATAACAAAAATATTAAAAAAATAATTAGAACACCAGTTACTATAAAGAAGGGTTATAATTACATTCTGCTGAAATATTTGCAAATCATATATGATCTGATAGTATGACAATTAAAGCTTTAAAATGGTTCTAATTAATTTAAAGAACAAAGACAGATCTCTATATTTTATTAGATGGAACATTCAATATACATATGTATCTAGAGAATTCCATGTGTCTTTAAAAAAGGCTAGTGTTTTTAACCAAATTCTTGATTTCTTTAATTTAAAGCTAGTAATGTGAAAATCTACAAACAAATCTGTTATTTAATCTTGATTTTTCTAAAGAAAATAAACCTTTTCTTGCTCAAATGTTTGTTAAAATTTCCATTGCCGCTCACCATACATCATAAGGAATCCTCGAATCCTGGAATCCTTGAATCCTTAGCTAGGCAATATATCACAGTCGACCTGAGCGCAGAATTTCTGAGAACAGTTGGAACGGAGCGGAGTGCCACGTGGGCATGTGTTTGTCAGACGAAACACGACAATTGTAGACTTGTGACGACTTCGCTGACGTCTCGGGCACAGTTCCGTTTCCGTTTTGGCGGCAGCTTTTTGTTCGGCCATCAGCGGTTGGAATTAATTTAGCGTGCGCTGAGCTGGCAAGAAACAACTGATTTTTGTTGCTATCCTCGTGGCTTCTAAAAATACAACAAAAATATAAAATAAAACAAAAAAATACGAAAAGGACGGAAAAATGCTAGGACTTGGCTCTCATACACATGGGCAAAAACCAGCACTGAAAATTTTGTATAAATTTCAAATGAAATTTCATAAATAAGAGAAGGATGTTTGTATCATTAAATAATGGTACCTTTTAAGTTTTAATACCCTGCAAAGCTATACAAATTACACAACAATTAAAGACTTGAATATAAAAACACCTTTAAATTGAAATTTAAATACTATTCGGGCGTAAAATTAAAGTATAAAGAATGCAACCAAAAACCAGAAAAGAATTTTTATACATAGTTCATTTACGTAACGCTTTTCGCCTCTGTGTACGCACACACAGCTACCCACAGTGTCATTGTCCAGCTGTCACGCGTGGCACATCGTCGTCAACAGCATCTGCATCCTCATCCTCTTCCTGATTCTTATTCGGATTCGCATCCTGGCCCTTCCGATGCTTGCCCTCGTCCTGGGCCGTGTACTCTCTTATGCATCGTCGCTTTTGTTCCACGTCCCTCGTTTATTTTTTCCTGGGCTCTTTTTGTTTTACTCAGAATTTACAAACAAGGCCGAGACAGAGGACAATTTTTGCTGTTTCACAGTCGAAAAGGAGAGGAAAGGAGCTGAACGGAACAGAACGGAACTCTGAGGGCCACATTAAAATGGCTTTGAATGGCTTTGGTCGGCGTGTCAGTGCGTCTGTCCTTTTAATCGCCTTGTCGCTGCTCAGCGGAGCGCTGATCCTGCCCCCGGCTGCGGCGCAGCGTGACGAGAACGTGGGTTAATGAAGTGCCCGGCCGCGTTGCAACGCCCACTTAAGCAACGATTTTTAATTGCAGTATCCACCGCCGGGCATCCTCAAAATGGCCAAGCCCTTCCACGACTCGTGTGTGGAGAAAACGGGAGTCACCGAGGGTGAGTGTTATAATCCGGCGCCGAAGTGAGCCTATAATTGTAGCCAACATGAACTCGGCAGATGCAACACTTGGCCAAGTGCTGCATTTCCATGCATCGTCAAATTCTTGAGTATCAAATGGATGATTACTAAAACTCAGGGTATATTCTTTTTCAGTAAATATGGCAATCGAACGATTTTTAATAATAAATAAATATTATTATGCTTAAAAATAAAAAATTGTTTACCTACAGCTGCCATCAAGGAGTTCAGTGACGGGGAGATCCACGAGGACGAGAAGCTCAAGTGCTACATGAACTGTCTGTTCCATGAGTTTGAGGTGGTCGACGACAACGGGGACGTCCACCTGGAGAAGCTCTTTGCGACTGTGCCGCTACTTATACGCGACAAGCTGATGGACATGTCCAAGGGTTGCATTCATCCCGAGGGAGATACCTTGTGCCACAAGGCCTGGTGGTTCCACCAGTGCTGGAAGAAGGCCGATCCCAAGGTGAGCACTGGCCTTAAAGGCCCAAGAATCCCACTTCTAAAGGCGCAATTTTCTTGCAGCACTACTTCTTGCCTTGAACACCTGGATGATCCTGTTCTCTGATTAACCCGTCGCCGGCCCCGCCCTAAATGTATTATGATTTAGTTTTTCAATAGCTGTCGAGTAATAAACGTAGCCGAGTTGTGCATGCAAGTCGCCGAGCTTTCAATTATTTGTCGACTGCCAAAAGGGCAGCACTCAATGCGCTCAAAAGTGCGCTGCAAAAAACGGGGCCGCACAAAGGCTCCGCCATGCCCCTGCAACGCACACACGCACACACACGGCACTTTTGACATAATTTATACGCATTGTGAGTGAGTGTACGCTTGTGTGCCTGCAACGTGTGTTTTTAAAATTATGCGTAAACTTCACCAAGCTTGTTTACGCCGACAAGCGTGTTACGTCGCAGCATTTAACATAAACGCGAGCTGCTGTTTTGCGCTTTTTACTTCCCATTTTCCGTCAAAGCGGAAAAAACACATTTTAAATATGTATTTAAAAAAATACCAACCAACTGGTCGGCAAGGGGCACTCAGAGTCATTAGTTCAGCTCTGGATGGTTGTAGAAAAAAATGAATACAATTTGAATTATTTCACATTGGGCATCAATCACATGGCTTTGACACCGAATTCCTTTGGAAATATAAATAACTTTGACAATTATTGATGTGGTTTTGAAAAAATTAATTAATTGATTATTACAGAGAACAAATTAATAAAAAATATATGGTATTTGGTTAGGCTTTAACTCTATTATCAATAAGACAATACAAATAATTAAATATTAATGTAACTGATTTATATATTTTTTCATTGCTAAAAAAAGACTGATAATAAAAAGGATATTAAATATAAAATTCCCCTTTCAATTAAATAAGAGAATCGGAAATCGGAATATGTTCTGTCTTCTTTAAAAGCTCTTCCCTAAAAATATTTCCACTATCAGCATTTAAAAAATACCCAATTTTAAAGCATTTCGCTTAGTCGTTCCTATATGTAAAGGTTTTCCCGACTCCGCCCCATCTCTTCCGCTGGCATTATATTTCCAGGGCCATTAATTCTAATTTTTTTTGAATTTAACATATATTTCATTGCTGTCGGTCAAATGCTCGCTGGCACCTTTGAAGCGTCGGAGTTGGGTTGCAGGACGGGTTTCCCAGGGTGGGTCCCGGGTTTTTTATTGTTTCGACGACTTGTTGCGCCCAGCTTTTCATTTCAGAGTCAATGATTTATGTTTTCACTTGCGCCCCACGTCCCTTTAATGCTCTTTTTATTATTTATGCGTATTGGTTTTCATTTTTCTCCATCGCCTGAGTGAAAAGTTTACTTACAAAAAAAAAGAAGAAAAATGCGCTTAGCTGCGCTAAAGGTCCTTTTCCTTGGCCCTTATCCGTGTAATTGTCGGAAGAAGCTTTGGGGAAGCGGAATTCTTTTTGTTGAGTTTGGCCAGCTCATTATTGTCAGCTGGCGATTCTCAGTTGCCGTTGTCATCATTACATTTCACTTAATACTAATTTCTTTTCCTGCCGCTGCACTGTGAAAATACATGCAAGGTACATTTTAAACTTACTATTTGGCAATAAAAAATACATAAAATAAAATATGTTATGCATAAAATAACTAAATATAAAAATGTTCCAAATAAAGTGAAAATAAATGTAGGAATAGGCTCTTGATAAAACTCAGAAACATAAGAAAGCCTTCTTAGTTTGACATCTACTTTTCTGACACTTTTCCCAGTGCTTAAGTTCTCCAAATTGAAGCACCCACACATCTGCTGAACTAATTTGGTAAATTGAAAATTTTTTGACAGCCTTCAATGAAGTGTGGCCGACGACACTTTACGCTGTGCGGTTCATTGAAGACGGGATGGGATAGAATGGGACTTGGGTCCCTCAATGGATTTCCACACGAGCAGCTTGAGCCATTTAGGCAGCCAATTAGCTGCCCAAATGTTGGTTAATTTCCTGGCCGCCTGTTTTTGTTCCTAATGATACAATCATCTAATTGATTTGCCCCCCAACCATTTTCGTTTCCACAACCGTTGCCAATGCCTTTGCCTTTGGTTCTGCACAATTCACCGCGAATTTGCAGGCTGACCTGTTTGGGTAAGCAGTCCCATGCATTTGTAATTCGAAACTGACACAGTTGGCAGTGGAATGCGATTGGATTGGCAACGGAAGGAGTCCGGTCCGGGGCCACGTGGCTCTGGCGGGGCGTACAATTAATGGAAGTTTAACTGTTCAATTGAAGCAGATTTTTTTTGGCCGTTTTCCTTTTTTCCGGGGGTTTCTTTTTATATTTTTATACTTCGGGAAAAGGTATATTGTTTTGATTCATTTGATTAATTCATTTAATTAAGGATTCTATTTGAAACTTAAATCTAAATCTAGGTAATTGCTCAACTTGGGCAAGCTAGCCTAAATTTCAAGTAGTTCTGTGGCTTTAAAAAATTCCTGAAAAATCTATAGCAATGTTTTGAGTCTCTAAACTATATCCTGCAATTGTTGGTCTTTAGATCCTTTTACAGGGATTCTTTGGGGTCGACTATGGTGCTCAGACTTATTTGAAATGAGTACAAGCGGCCGTGTTCCTTGCCATTAGGGCACTTTGTTCATTTTTCATTTCGTTGAATTCTCTGGCGCGTTGGCAAAGTTTTTTTCTTCACTAAACGCTGCCCCGCTTCCAACTGCCTTTGCACTTATTTTACGCTCTATTGTTCGTTTTGTCGGCCACGTCCAGAGCAGAGAGCACTCACTTTCTCGTCCTGGCCTGGACTGGCCTGGGCCGGTCGACCCATTCATATTTTCCTGTAATTTTTTTTCCGTTCGCTCACAACTTATTCTTGTCGTTTCCCGGTCAAAATGTAATTCAAAGGGAATTAAATTTTCCAACGTTTGTGTTCGCTTTCGGGCAAAAATTTAGGTTAGATGCAATGGCTTGATAATTAGCATATAACTCGACAATTGGCCACAGTTTTGTCTTGTCCTTCGTCGACTGTATCCGCAAGTATCCGCAAGGTCTGGCAATGGGATTTGCATAAATTGACATTGAATGCAAATTTTTTGTCGCCACTCCGTTGCAGAGGCGATCAAAATTGTTTTCGATGTAGCGCAAAATGAAGGGGAACCTCACCCCAGTGCAAAAAGCGCCAAGCTAAGCGTTAACAAACAAAAGTCGATAACGAAATAAGAGCGCGCTCTATCTGTCGATTTGTATAAAAAATCAAATTAGTGTGCCATCCAGAAATGCAGCGACAGCTGCACTGAGAAAAAATGTGCTTGGATAATGTGAATAATAATAACAGGTAAGTAAATTACATATAATAATTAATTCAGATAATTAAACAAAATTATTATCTGTGACTTCTGAAATATTTTATTCACTGAAATTATTTTCCTTCAGTGTTGGTAACCCGAAACACAGACATTAACTTGAACAGCGACAACAAGAACAGCAAGGCAACGGAATTGAGGCATTGCCGGACAGCGTGGTGGCCAGGAGGATCGGATCTGTTCGGTTTGGTCACTGGCCCGGGCCCTTGCCCGACGAAAGGACCCCATTCCCTTCACGATTTTAGTGCATCCGGCGAGGTTGTGTGGCGGCTGTTGTTGCGCCGCATGCTGCCGATTTTTATTATCCTTTTGTATATCCCTCTCTTTTTTTTTTATTTTTTCTTTTTAGCTGCCTGTTATCCGATTTGCATGCCCTGGTAAATGTAGAGCGAGAAGCCGAAAAATTGTTTAAAATCGAGCTGAAACATTTTTCGTGGTGGCGGGCCGCAATAGATTTAGCCAGAAGCTAAACTGCACACTATATATGGTTGCGACTAATGATGATTGAAAGGATTGCGGCATTTAAGTTGCAAGTTGGTCATCAAAATGTCTACACATCACTGGCAACCGACTAGTTGGGGTTTGGTAGAGAGAAAGGTAAAAGATTTTAATTTATTATAATTAATTTATCGGGTGATTTTCGAAGGGTTTTAAGCATTTAGTTGCCTTTAAATTGTCATTTAGCCCCTGTATTATACTCGAAAGATGCTTCAGGAGGGTATTTAAACAACGACTCGTCCCAGTTAAGTCACTTTCTTGTTTTTATAATTTTTCCACTTTCCCACGGTTCATTTGCCACGCATTTTTCACTCCGGCACAAGCAAATGTTAATAGCATCAACAGCCAGACCGCCCGACTGACAAAACATTCGTAATGCGGGGAGTACTGCACAGTTGAGGGGCTGACAGCAATTACGCTCACTTGCGTCGTGTTTCCACTGCCAAATGGTCTCATGCTGCATTTAATAATTGCGCATACGCAACGTTGCCCCTTAAAGCGAGCCAGCCTGCGACTTCAAGTGGAAGACATTTTATTGCCCGGCACACATATGTCTATGTATGCATAGGAACTGCACAGAATAGGATCGCAGAGACCAGTTGGATTTCAAAACGAGCATTCACCCGGAGCTGCACAAATACTTCAGCTTATCCTTTGTCTTTTGTCGCAGCCTTGTTGCATTAGTGACGTGCCGAGTGCTCGGCATTGTGTCCAAGTCAGCCCGTGGCGATTCATCTGCACAAACGGCGGCCCTAGTCAAATTAACCTCCATAGTTTAATGTCTGTGTCTTGCCCGACTTGTTTCTGGCTGACATGGTAGTGTCAGCCCAGGCCAATCCGCATGCAACGTATTTGTATTTCCCAGCGGTACGTTGATTATGTGTCTCCTGGGGTCTACACCTCAGCATAGCGATGGGTTCGTGAGGCCCTCGTGAGGTTTTACAATGCCAAAAAACAAATGATAAATAAGAAATATTTATTTTAAATAATTTAAAAGAATTGCTGTCTGAAAATCGGATGATTTATGCATCTGAATTATTTACAAACTTGTCAATTTAATATCACCATCTCTAAGTCCTGCACATGTCCCCCCTCTACGAAACTTGTTGCAATTGTATGCAAATTATACAGAGACTGCTGGCTGTTCTCATGTTATATGTAAATAAGCCGACAGCCAAATGGAAAACAAGACGCAATCGTAAACCTCGCAGGCCATTACGTCTGTTTTAGATTGAGGTAGGAGCCAGAGGCAGAGCTGGAGCCGTTGCCGGGGTCAGAGTCGGAATCGGAAGCGGACTTGGAGCCGGAGTTTATGGCAGGGGCTGCAGAGTCACATTGCCAAAATGTTAATGAATCAAAGGCTACGAAAAGTCTGTGGACAACTACTGGGAATGAACAGGAAACACACGTCGGGAGCGATGAGGATGGGGGCAGTCCGAAAGTGATGTGGGCGTGTTGATAACGAGCGAAGGCGCCAAAGTCATGCATAATTAATCATTTGTTAATTATAGACTTTGGCCGGGCAGAGTAGCTATTCAGCGGACTCACCTGTCGTCATCCCCGGCAGTGGCACTCGCACACCGGCGTACGCACACACACACGCTTGACACCTGGCAAAGTAATTGCCTTTGTCCACTTTGAAGTTGTTTAGTTTTTGCTCCGGGCTCATTACAACGTGGGCGTGGCAAAGGCCTTCCCCACATTCCGCTATGCCCACGTCCAGGCATTTATATAAATGAACTCGTCGCAGCTCTCCGCTAAAGAATCACAAACAGAGAACGGACATCGTGTGTGTACACTCGAAGGAATATTGCATATTTCTTTTTAAATTTTATAAAGAAGTTTGATCTTTATATTCTTAAACCGATAACTTATTTAGATATTGTAAAGTAGGTTTGTTTCTGATGAAGAATATATATTCCACTATGTCTCCTGCACTTCCTTTTAGGTTTATATTTCTTACAGATATTTTTCTATATTTTTCCCAAGTGTATGTGTGTTTTGGCCACAGTTCACGTGCATGCGTCGCCCCTCGCCGCTCCGCTCTCTCCTTCTCTCCCAGGGACATGGTGGGCAGCTGTGCGAGCGAGCTGAACGAGTGGCGCTGGCTGTGCCATGTTTGGAACAGGAAATGAGCACCTGCTGCTTATTTATATTTTCCGCTCACTTGAATGTAAAATTACATCATATTTTGTTTTCGTTCTTTCAGCTCCTGATGCGGCTGCTGCTTGCCACTTGTACTAGTCTGAAAATTGCTGTGTGAAAATACTTCTGGTGGAACATTTGAAGACAGCTGGCCACAGAGGAGAGGAGGGACGAGCAGGTTCACGGTTGCCTTTTTAAAGTAGTTGAATCACCTGAGCGAAGAGTCGAGGCAAACCATCTTAATTGCAAGTGCTGTTCATAAATTTAAAATTTATTTACTTGTTCTTCTAGTATGATAGAGAAAAATGAAATAAATTAATAATGTTATGTTTAGTTTGAACCGTATGAAAAAAATTTTGACGAGTAAACTATCTACAAACTGCAGTGAAATAATTCCATAAATGCTTCATAAAAAATGTTTTTTTGTTTGAACTGAAAGAAGCTTTTCTCACTGAAAATACCTAACTGGGCCAATCATTGAATGCCCTGAATAGTTGCAAATTGAACGGATGCCTTTCGACCCGGCATAGAGTTTAAGCCAAGTTCTATTCATACAAAATATTAGTTAACTATTTGTTCAAAATGTTTGCATACCGCGGGCATGAATAGGTTTTTCCCAGCTGCTAACCGCTGCAGAAAAAGTTCCCTATTTGTTGGCCGTTTTGGTTGCAATGTGGTAACCACAATGTACGTGAAGTGGCGATGGGACACAGCGTGCTGGCCAAATGCTCATATGCGAGTTGTTTATGTTGTCGTTTTGTTTTTTGGTCGTTTTGTTGGCCGCGCAATTCGCCAAATGTTCAGTTGGTGTTGCTGCCACCGCCGCGCTGCCACTGCCGCATAAATTGTTGCCGCTTTTGAGTTTAAGCCAACAGTTTGTTCGCTGGTCAGCCAGCACTTTCGCCCTTTCCTCCCGCCGAAATCCGACCTTTAGTTAATTGCTGTTGCCGCTGCAACATGATTGCACTTATTGGTCAGCAGCATAATCAAATGTGTAACTTTTTCGGGGCAAGTTGCAGCCGCATGAAAGTTTAATTAGAAATCTCGCATGTGCGGTGCTCACAGGGCGTATGCGTAATGCAGTAAGGGTGAACTGAATTTAACCCATAAAGAATTTGTGTGTGTAGTAGAATGATTTTCAACTATAGTTCATATGGGAAATGAATTTCGCAAAATAAGAAAACCAAAATCGACGAATAATACTATTAATTATGACATAATAATTGAACTAATATATGTAATTTAAATTCTCTGTTTTCCCCCAAACAAGGGTTAATGCAAAACTAATTTTAGCTCATAATTAGGCCACTTGCAAGTCGACAGTCTCTCCTCCCCGTAATCAGGCTTTTTCTTCAACTCTGGCTCATTAAAAATAGCAGCAACAACGGGCTAAAACAAACAGCCAAACAAACCTTTCACCTTCACACAGCTGCTGCTGGGAGCATATTTTATATAATTTCTTGGACCGACGCAAATGCAAGGCAATGCAGCTCAAGTCGCTGGCGTTAACTTAATTTCCCTGCGCGTATAATTGCAGGCTCTGACGAGTTGTTGGCGAAACTTTTGTTGGCTTAATTGAGGGCATCATTATTTGGCTAACAAGAACGGGCAGCAAGGCGAACTATCCCCAATTATAAGTCAAATGAAAGTTGACCCCTTGTCGAAATGAATACTTCTTGGGATTCACACCCCAAACCATGTATGTGTACCTTTCTATACAGGCCCAGCGAATGCCTTTCGGGTTTAACGTTTCATTTAATATTTAGCCAAATTTACTCGGTCCCATAAATCAATGCCAAACAACAGGCCGGGGGCTCCCTTATGAATACTCAAGTGTCTCGCCGAGCAACAAATGGGACAAATTTCCATTTCAAGCCAATGCCGCATAAATGGCACATAATTTACGATACGAGCAACAGAGAAGCAGCAACAGCAACAGCAGCGGCGGCGGTGGCAGAAGCAGCTAACCAAACATGCAGCTAACTATCCAAAAAGCTGGTAACAATATTAGTTAGCATGAGCGGCAACAGCAACAAAAGCAACCGAAATACACTGAGAGGAAAATTTGAAATTTAAATGAGTAAATAATCTTTAAATTAGAACAAGGCTTTGCTGAAACATTAACCAATATTTCAACAGCTGAGTTTCCGGAGAAAGCCTTACATTTGGACACGGCTAGATAGATTTGTAAGGTGAGGTTTTACAAGATCTTAAAAGCCCGAATGGGTATAAAAATATCTATCTTGAAGTAGCGATCGTTAAGTTCCTCTGGTAAAACTCAAAATAAACCCAAAAAAGGACTAAAAGGGATACTATTTATTTCTAGTGTAGTGGCACCATCGGTCGGAATCAGAGAGTAAACTTTACATTTGTGTTGCCTGTTGTTGGGAATACCCGCACCCGAACTGGCCGGCGTCAATGTGTGAAGTAATTAATTACAAAGCAACTGATGTGTATCTGTGTGGGTGGCCGCCTGCGAGTGTGTGCGTGTGCCTTGGGTTTCGGATTATGATGCATGATCGTATATGTTGCTCCACTCTCGAAACCCAAAACCCACACGCACACGCACACTCCGGAGCAGATAGGTAATGCCGTACAAGTACACACCTGGTCCCCTTTCCTTTTTGGATTTCAAGTGGGCAAAAATTGATTTGATTTACACCTGTGAGGTGAGAAAACGCAGCGGATGTCCAGGCTCAGATGCATTTTGGTAATTGCACAAAGCAACGAAAGATTTGAGCCTGACAGATTGAGATGGGGTGTATACTAAGAACCAGATTTCTGTTTTTAATATAATAACTATTTCCTTCCCTTATTTAATTATTTCCTTTTTGCTTAATTCTAGAAAAATACTTTTAATTATACTCCCATAATTAAGATGTAAAATGTAAAGCTTGGAACATTATGTCTCGTTATAATCATAGATTATGGACGTTTCTTGTGTGCTTGTGGGCTTCCATTTCCCCCATAAAATTCATATGTCATTACTATACCCATGTAAATTCCAGACGCACCATAATTCCGTTTCCTTAGAGCTAAGGCCCCGAAATCCGGAGCCAAGGGTATTCCTCATTAGCACGGCAACTTTAGGCGTTGTCTGCCATCGGGGGCTAATTGTCCCGGCGACTTTCTATGGGCAATTCGATTTAAAATTGCGGCTCGGGAGCTTCAAGGATATATTTATGAATCCCAAACACGTGATGGGCGCAAAAGTACGGGCCGCGAGGGTGCCAGCTATTTAGGTGGGGGTGCATTTAAATTAATCACAGTAAAAGCGAATTGCCCAAAACAATGTAATATCCCGTGCAAGGTCCTTTGGGGAACGGAAATCTGTAAACCGTGACGAGACCGAAACCAGAGCCTGTCACTGTGTCTGTGAGAGTGTTTGGGTGTGTGTGTGCGTGGGTATTCCTCTGTTTGTGTGCGTGCGGTTGCTCAAATTAAAACAAAGTGTCGTGCGTTTGATGAAAATGTAACGCATTTTGCTTAGCCACCCAGCGTCGCACATAAATGCTAATTGGCTTAAATGTATGCGTGTGTGTGTGTGTGGATGTCTGCCTGTCTGGGTGCTTTTGTCCTTCTGCGGGTGTGTGTATATTTTCGGCATGTGACCCCCTCTTCCCCATCAGCTTTGGCGGGGAAACGTTTTTCTACCAGCCAGGTGTTCAAACTTAAACATTTTATAGTTCGGTTAATTGTCAAAGCCGTGGCAAAAGGCAGCCAAAAGTAAAAGGGTGCGCCAAACATTTGATGACTCAATTATTCGATGGTTTTTGTGGTCGAGCTGGTGGTTAATCTGTTGGGGGATCCGGCGGGGAAGGATGTTGGGTTGGGGTGCGGTGGTACTCAGAGGGAAATGCTCCTTTCGCAAGTCCTATCCTTCATAACTAAACAAACTAAAGGATTTTTGAGTAAGTGTATCTTATAATTCCCAACGAGTTCAAGCCTTTTGGGGTAAGTTAATGGTTATTCATTTAACCTTTGATATGTTAAAATATCAAGGACTACATGATGATCCTTTTCTTATATAATTAATTAAACCTATTGATTTTCGTGTGTTTTGTCCTAACTTACTACCATACTATTTCTCAGTGTAATTCCCTTCATTGTTCCATATAAAGTCGGAATCGTTTAGGCATCTGTCGCTTTGATTAGCATGACCTCTACGTGATTTCAGCCCCCTCAAAAAACTGAGACTAGCTGGTAAAAAAAAGGAAAGAAAATAGGTGGAGGCAAGCTTAAACGTAAAGCGCTGAAGAGAATTGAAAACAAGTGAAATAAAGTGATTGGCCATAACATTCGCGCGTACGCGTGCACTTTCCATTCTACAAGCTTGGCTTTTCCATTTCCTTTCGCATTTCTTGAGTCGTCTGTGCCTCTGCCTTTGTGTGCCCACAATTCTATGCTATTTTTATGTTTATCTGCCTTCACTCCATTACGACTTTATGCTCTTTAGCAGACAATCAACATTGTTGCCGCCGCTGCCGCCGGCACCCGGAACACCCCCAGAACATCACGACCCACCGACACCCCACCCGGGGGTGGCTATAAGAGTGCCGTTTTTCTGGGCGGACAATGCCCGTGCGAAAAATGCAAATTGCGAGTGACGGAGTGGCGGATTGGCGGAATGAAGTGAATGGGCACCGAATGACTGAATGAATGAATGAATGAGTGATTGTTGCCGTGAGCCAGACATTTAAAGGAATTTGCGCTGCTCCGCTTTGATAAATAGCAACCGCTTGGCCTAGCCTCGATTTGGACTCCCTCATATGCCATAATTTATGCAAATTAATTTATAAAAAAAAAAGAATATGTACAGTCGGTGCCAAATGGGAGGGGCAAGTGCAAAATTGTTCGCGGCAAGTACATAAATATAGTGCGCCTTAAAGTATGGCTCATTTATATGGCTTTATGCTTTATGCGTAATTTCAGGCGCTGACATTTATGATGTATGGCCAAGGACAGCAGAGTTCAAATAAATAGTAATGCTTGAGCATCAAAATACCAGAATATGATTATAAAAAAATAAATTTAATAAAAACCCTATGATAGCTTAAATTTTTATCATTTTAATAGGCTAAGGCCTATATAGTTATATTATATTCTTCAGAACATATCCTATTTTTTTAAACGTACCTGTCCGTTTATGAGCACGCAGTGGAGTTGCCATGACGGCTGACGAATGACTGGCTGCCCTGTGGCCTGTAACTGGAAGTCAGCCTCAAAGTCAGACAGGCTGGCATTCGCTTACCTGTCTGAAATCCGTCATGTGAATTTGCTTAGACTTTCTGGGCATCTAGTGAGCGATCACGTTAAATTCAATCTGTGTAAGGTAAAACCTTTGAACCATTGCAAAAATTCCATTGGCAAGAGTCTCAAAAAATATTCTTTAATCGACTTCAAAATGCCCGAAAAACCCCCTGCGAAGTCACCGCCAAAGTCGCCACAGAAATCGCCACCGAAGCCCCTGACCAGCATCACCAAACCGTCCACATTCGGGACTCCTAATCCCAGAGGCCCCAAGCCATCAGGCGCTGGAACGAATCGTCCTCCTCTGGCCAATCAACATGATAGGGTGAGATATGTCAACGGTAGCTAGTCCTTATGTCAGCAGTTCCTAATTTGATATTATTTTGTCAACTAGTTATTTCATATTTAAAATTTTAATTTTTAAAATCTATATTTATTGTAATGAAAATAAAATTTTATTAAGGTTAAAAGGTTCCTTTCATACATAAGATCATTTAATTTGTGGTTTATACCATCGATACAGTTGACAAAATATAATACCAAATCGATTCAGATAAATTTAGTAAATTTATTTTAATTTCTACAGATTTGGAAGATTATGAAAATGTAATTACGGAAACGATTTTAAGGTAGTGTGTGGAAAATATATTTGTACTTACCAAAATCAAACTTAATAATTCTTAACATTTAGGATGGCTCAAGACAACTCTTCGAACTTTTAAACAAAACATAATTTATAATTCAAAATGTGTTTTGAATAAACTAACGACGGCGCTGAATAAAGCGAAAAAGTCCCACAACATTATGAAAACTCTTATAATTCTGCGGTTAGCTGACTGGAAGTTGAGGAAAGCGCAGGCGCTGGCTCTCAAGAGAAAATAGGGAAATTTCAATGGCAGGGTTATTTTCTCTTTCAATCTGATGGCTTATCTCGTTGTGCCTGAAGGTGGCTTTGAGTTACAAAAATGAAACTAAATAAGTACTATTTTAATTTATTAAGCTTACATATTTCATTTAATTTTACTCTCTTTAAATTTATGGATTTTTTTTAATACAAAAATTAGGACATATGTACATATATATATATTTTTTTTATTTTTAATTTTGTAAACAATTTTAAAATCTCACGGGGGAATTTTAGAATAAAGGTTGAAATAAGATTGCAAGTTTAGGCAATAAATTTAAGCTTTCCCTGCTAATTATATCGTGATAAATGACTTTTATTTGTATGTTATAAATTTATACATATAATATTCTTTAACAAACCCTGTTAATTTAGGAAATAAACAGAATTATGTACCAAATAATTCATCAAATATTAGCAGAACGATTCTACTTAGTTATAAATGTTCAGGAAACTGGATAAGTTTTCCATTAAAACCCTCAATCAATTTTATATGTCAGAAAATATGCACCTCCAGGACCTTACCTTCAGCGTGTAACGGAATGCAAAACAGCTTGGGATAGGCCTACTTATCCAGTTCTCAATGCAATTTAAACCAAAACAAACTCAAACTGCCGAGCCTCTCTTCGCCGAGGTCGTTTCATTTTTACTTTCATTCGGCAATTGAGTGGAAACGATGTTTTGGGCCACGACGAGCCAGAGACGAGCGCAAAAATCCCCGAGCTGGCGTATCGACCGAGGAGCAAAGGACTTTTTGGTGCTCGGGAACGTTTTTGCCAGTGGCGCGGCTCAGTTTCGTATTCGTGTCGGAACGTGGCGCTACGGTCTTCTGCTCAAGGATACGCGAGCCATCCGCTTCAGGAGCAAACGCGGCGCGTGGAACCCAACGGAAAATAAGAAAAACACAGCTGAAGGCTCGAGAGTTTTCCTGTGTGTGCGAGTGTGTGAGTGCCGCAGTCTCTGTGCGAGTAGATCCTGGCCGGGGGTCCTGTGCCGTTTTTTTGGCCGTTTAATTTTATTAGCGGCCGCGCACAGAAATACAATAAATGAAAAATTAAATATTAATTTAATTTTGCATACGAATCGGGCGGCAAACGCGGCCATTTCGCTGATTGAAATGTTAAATAGATATTAAAAATTAATGGTTATATTTCGGCAACATACAATCCCGACTGAATCGCCGTATAACACATTGGCATCTTGGCCAACTCCACCACCGACGACGACGACGACGACGGCCGGGTGTGCGTGTATATGACTTTATTAAAAATTGTAAATCCCCCCTTGCGCGTCGTGTTCCTGCCCATTGTTTGTGGACCCACGTAAAGACATTTCGCAGACCGCTTCAGATTTCCCACTCGTTTGTTGTTGCACTTATCGCGATTACGGAGCACGGAAAGCCAGCTACTTGAACTGCAGCTGCATCTATAGCTACAACCACAACAGTCCTCGAGAAGTGCGTATCAAAAAGCAAAAAAAAATAAGTATTTGGCCCAGGAAAAATAATATACACAGCGAGAACAATGTTCACATGAATAAGGGTTAAATAAAAGTAAAGATAGGGTACAACATCAAGCAAAACGAAAAGGAAATTTTTACTTTATTCTTGTCCTATTTAATTTAGAACTTGACTTTAATTTATTTAATGCAATTTATTTATTTATTTTTGTTGTTGTGTACATGTGACAAATCCCGGCTTAAGCGAGCGGTAGCGGCTTTAATTAATATCACGTACTCGCCATGAGCACCGCCTCGGGTAATCTTTAATGTTTATCGCCTTGTAGTCGATAAAAATGGCTGTTGGGGGCCGCATATATTATATTCATGAAAATTGTTCTGCTTCCTGCACTTAATTGCATTTAACTGGCAATTAATTGCTTTGAGCCAAGCCAACTCTCGCTTGGGAAATTACGTAGCCAGAAACAAGGGTCTTGTGGAGTTGTTACCTCCAGAAATAAAGGCACTCGTATAAATAAAAATTCTATTCCCTCATCTTTGATAAACTTATACATCTATGCAAAAATTTTAAACAAAAGGTCAAAGCTATATGGGGAACAATGAACAATTCTTTCTGTTGATAAACTTACAGTGAATACAGTAAAACTGTCCACAAAGTATTATAAAATGCAAACAGTATTCAGAAAACTATATTCATTAAAGAACCAAATCATAAACTAAAATATAATCTGATAATCGCATTATTAATATGAATATTTAATAGGTATTTTATATTGTTATAGTTTCACTGTATACCAACCGAACAGAATATATTCGAGGGGAACAAACAAAAGCAGATAGCAAAATTGTATATGAACAATTTGTAAATGCTGTATAGATATTGAAATATTATTTGCAAAGGAAAATTCCTGCTTTTGAACAAACGGAGATATGATGAAGAAATTCCAGATTTGTTCAAGCATTTGACCAAAATTTATGGCACGACTCTAAAGCAGAGTGGTTCAAGCCAGTTAGTCCATGCATAAAAGCTCCTTACAACAAGCCAAAGAGTATGCCAAAAATCCAGGCCTAAACTCAGCCGCACAGATAGGCCAAAAGAGCGAGCGACAGAAGGACCGGAAGACAGACAATCGGGCAAGTGGGCTTATTTCTAAGGGCAGGCTGGAATGCTGCTGGCAGCCAGGCCATGGCAAGCATTTTGGCCAGACAGCGGGGCTATGCACTCACCTAACATATCTGCTGCAGGATCACGTTTTGCAATATTTATGCATGTCCCTGCCAACAGGAGATGTGCACTCATCGCTTGGAGTTAGAGTTTTTAAATAAAAAAAAAAAGGCTGGAGTGTGTGTACAGAAGCACTCTGACATTGGCCAAAAGTAACACTCCAGTCTCAAGTGGGCCAAAGCGATGCACATCCGAAAATTACATTTAAAATTATTTAATTTGGCAGAGGGTTAGGGCAACATACAAAAACGAATATAAACACACATTTACAGGGAAAACAGAAGCCAGGCGACAGATGGCATAACAACAAAAAATTAACAAAATAAAAACAAAGATAACAAAACAAGAGCCAGAAAATATGCACAAAATGGATTTAAGTTAACCCAATAAGTATCTTAAGCATTTGATACAAAAATTAAAAGAAGGAACCACAATAAGCCTCTATTAAATGTAGGAAACTTAACAAAGTTGGATTATTTATAAGGCTTTGTTTGTTTCACAAAATAAGTTCTATTCGATACATATTTCAGATAAAAGTGTTGTGCCGTAGGATTATTATTTGAAAGCTGGGAATTATTTATTAAAATATTCAAGTTGGATAATTTTAATCTCTGTAAGGATATGGTAGTGTGGCTTAGAGTTTTCTACAAATGTATATATTTTTAAACATCTTTTTTAGTCCCTTGTGAACTGTGGCATCGATGATAAATAATGGGTTAAAAACGAAATGGCTAAGCAGGATATTTCAACGCCCACTTCTCGTTGCCTTGTTTGCTCGAGCCCAACATTTTTGACAGAAGCTCGCAGCAAGCTGAACATGTGGAGCAGCTGCGGAAAAAGATTGATCCCACGCAGCCTCACAGATGGGAGGAGGAGGAGAAGGGACCGAAACGAAACGAAACGAAAGCCATTCCATTCCCTTGGTCCTTGACTCTTTCTGTGAACTATTGCAGTGACCGAGAACGTTTGTTTTGCTTACTCCCCGGTTGTTGCTTGCTTACAGCTGTCCGAATTTATTACGGCCAAAACAAATCGGTGAACTTTCTATGCCAACTTGCAGCAGCAACTTTCACGTGTTTCTCGCCGAGTGCTGGTATTTCCGCATTTCCCTGTGCATTCTCTCCCGGCTTCGTGTTGGCCTTTTGTCATAAAGCTTAACACATAAAAATGTTATTGTCCGATGTGGAGTTGTGTGGCTTATGCTGATTTGTGTTGACCCAGTAAGCTGGCACTACCAATGGCAGGGGGAAAAGAAAAGAGGGAAATCAGAAGTAAGTTTTATGGTTGTAAGGCTGATTTAGGACTCCCAGGCGAAGGCTTTAAAGTCTCGAGCGGGACGGAGGGAAGTGATGTGGGTCAGACGTTGCATATCAGTGTCCAAATTATTGGGCTGCTCATAAAACCCAGGGTTACAGAGCGGGATAATGAAGGTGCGCCGATAAATTTAGTCCAACAAATTCCGTTCTGTTGAGCTACGGGAATTTCAACTAAGATGAGGTACCTGCTTGAATTTCTAGAACTGTAAGGAAATACTCTTTAAAATCTACCTTAAAACTACTTCTGGGTAAACTATAAACACCACCTTTACTTATTTAAGGCCAAGAGAATTAATAACTTCAACAATAAACAAACGGCTGACGTAATAGCGGCACTTAACCCTTATCGAGTCCAAAGTTAACCAGTAATTGCGGCACTTGAACAGTTAACTCCCAATAAGCTCGGTGAAAGCGTTTTAAGACCTCCGCTCTCATCGGGAATTACACTTCATTTGCCTAACCAAACCGACGCCCAGGCTCCCGCCGAGAGTTTGCGCAAAGTTTTAACTCTTATCTGTTGTCTATCAGGAAATTTTATGCGATTTTGTTTACCTATTTTAATGAGAACCGAAAAATGCTCGCACAATGGCGGCGATGAGCGAAAGGAGGCACGGCAGCTGGTGGCCAAAGTCCTGGCAAAAACCAGGTCAAAGCAAACACAACGAAAACAGAGCGAAAGGACGAAAATTTATGCAAAACTCAAAAAACACAAAACAAACCGGGAGAAACCGAAAAAAAAAAAACGCACGAAAAGGACGTTGCAAGAAGCCATGTCCGAAATGAAACTGCGAATGTATGTGTCGTGTGTTTTCTCTGTGTGCGTGTGTGTGTGAGTGCCACAAGTGTGCAGCATGTGTGTGTTCGTAGGTGTGTAGAAATGGCGTGGATTGTATCAAATTTAAATGCACAACAGTGAAATAATGAATTCTTTTGTTTGTATTTGCATCTGTGCCTGTTGTTGATGAGCGCGTTGGTAGAACCGAAATACCAAACACAAAACACAGAAAGAGCCAAGCCTAACCGAACCGAAAAATAAAACAATGAAAAACAGAAGAACAGAAGAACATACACGTCATAGCAACACAGAGAAAAATTAAGTGATTTACCAAAGTTCATCTCTTATGGCCTATCGAGGTTTTCTTATTATTTATAAAAATAATATAGATATCGTTTTTAATATATAAAACGTTAAGGAGATTACAGAGTAGGTATTCTCTTATGACAATTGGAAATTCGTTTATTTATTTAGTTAGTTTAGAAACTTTTATTACACAAAATGCAGAAAATTGTGTGGAATCTCTAGTGTCATAAATAAATATTATCCTAGTTCAATTGTATATCTTAGACACACAACCAACTGAATGCCAAAACATAGTGTTATTTTATATAGATTTTCCCTCTTAAACTACATCTTTAAATTTTGGATATGCCTCATTTATTATTTAATTAACATATAAGACACCTCAGTTATTTGTAAAACCTCCGATTAAACCTCATTAAATGTCTTGCTCTCTGTGTACCACATAAAACTTTGTGTTGCTGTAGCAAATATATTTACAGTTGCGGAGATGAAAAGGCCAGATGGAAATTTAGCTTATATGGAAATTAATGTGGGTACAGTGAAAAGTTTTTGCTCCTCCTGCACGTTTTCGGCAAGGGGAAAATTTACTCAGTCAACAGTTGGTGAAAAAAGTGGTTGGACTACGAAAGAGTGTTGCCCTTTCCACACTTTCACAGTTGAAATAAGGAGGAATTATTTTATTTTTTAAACTTATTATTTTTTTATTTTATAAAAGTATCTCAAATCTTAAGGAAGCTCAGTAAAGACTTCCTTTTTAATTTCAAGAATTCCCATTAATTTTCTATTTCAAAATATCCAACTTTCATTGGTTCTTTTTTTGAAAGAAATAAAAGTTCGTATAAGAAAGTGCAAGAAATAACTCCTTTGTTTTTCCGTCTCAATTTGCTTCCCTTTTTTCTTTTTTTTTTGGTTAGCTAATTGCATGCCTTTTGTGTGGAAATGCAAAAAAAGCAATTAAACTTTTGTATTCGCCTGCAAAGGCTCTTCCCATAATTGCATGGTTCAGACTACAAAGCAAGGAATTCGAGGAAAATTATAATTTCAAACCCTAATAACGCGGCAAGGTGTAAGGCTAACGAAAAACGCTAAGTAAGGGCGTGTACTGTGGGGCGTAACGTGGGTTAACTATAACTCAAGTCGGTTGGCGTCAAGCAAAATGTGGGCCTAAATGGGTGGAAAATAGATCTCAGCTCGGGCGGGCACACGGTCTTTTTTATGGGTTTATGGGAAAAGCCTAGCCTACTTATCGGGACTGAACGGAATGCTAATATTAGCACGTGTAACCCCCATCTAATCCTTATCAATAAAACATAGCGGAGAGCGGCTTTTCGGGTCATCACTTCCCAACTACACTTACCTACCTATGCTTATGGTTTATTTAGCTTATTCTCCGAGTTTTATGTGACCGCAAACTGCAGACAACCAGCGCCTTCCCTGTTGAATTTTGCAGTAAAAATAAAGCAAATAATGCACGGCAAACATTTCATTTAAACAATCAACGTCAATGATCTGTAAACAACAATGAAAAGGGTTTTTACTACAGCCAAGCATTTCGTTGGGGGCGTGTACATGCATACATCATACAAATACAGGCCAAGACAAACTCCCACACTCACAAAGGCATTCCTCGGCTGACGGCCATTGTGCTGGGCATAAACACACACTTTTAAAACACATCAAGCATACGCCCCGTATGTCGGAGGAGGTAGCGGGAATGTGTGTGTGTGTGGGGCACATTTCATATGAAGGTAGCTCGCGGGTTACTTTCGTTCTACAAACCGTGAAAATGTTTTATTCAGCAGCAACCAAACCAAACTAAATAGAACGAAAAAAAAACGTGAGTCTACAAGCAGACAGCCCATAACACTAAGCGAAAATGGGTGTTAGAAGAGGAAAGTTTACGGTTTTTGATTACCAAACAATAATTTAAATATAAGAATATGTAATCCAAGAGCGTAACTCTTAAAAATCTTTAGAAAATAATAAAAAGTGGAGTGTTTTACAGTTGATTTAGATAAGTTAAACCATTAATAAAGTGTATACAATTATTTTGTAAAGTGTATACAGATACTCGAGTAAACCACAAGCTACAACATCGGAATACAACCAGAAAAGTTTCCGCCTTCACTCTTTTTTGCTGTGTTATTTATTTTTTTTTTGTTTTCTCTCTTCGTTTTCAACTCTAATACAAGTGCGCATAAAATGTGACTTAAACAAAACTAAATAAGGCAAAACGCTAAAAGCATTTGCCAACGGCAGTTGCCCGCCTTTACAGAGGTGAGAAAACCGCTGAGAGAGCTTAAATAAATTATCCATGCTAATTATCCGAGGAGGCTGGCTGAGTGGAAATTTATAACATCCAGATATGACTTTAATTTTAAGTGCCAGTCTAGAGCGTAATTCAGTTTGCTTCATTAGAACACACATGAGACTGCAAGCTACGGAGAACTGACAAACAAGTTTTTGGGCGCTTACTTAACACCAAGGCAAACACATGTTTACAGGCTGTATATATACAGACGAAGTCTGGCGTGTACACAGGGAAAAATGTCAAAGAAAAACTTAAAAACAATATTAACTTTAGCTACAAAAAAAGTCATCTTTTTTTAGGAAAAATAAAAAGATTTATCTACTTTAAGTAAACCAGAATTTTATATATTCCATTCCAACTCAGCCACTTCATTTTAAAAGATAATATTCTTATGGCAGTGGCTGTGTTCTCAGTGCCCGACTACATCACAAAATGCTCAAGTAATTATTAAGTGCTCTTTGCGGTGCCGGGGCCCCATGTTGCACTTTTCCCTACTTACCATATAGTATGTGTATGCCCGAGACTTGTGGCATTTTTTGCTCCTCGGGGCGCCATATTTTTGAGGGCAAAAGTCGCAGCCACATTGTCAACAAACTTGAAGGATTATCAGAGTCAACAGACGTTGAGGCAGCTTAAGACGGGGCTGGTGGGATAACCGGATGCCGGGCTGGCTTGCACGGCAAACATGTTGAGTTGTCCAAGATGCCCACTAAACTATTCAAATATGCATTTTGAGGCACAAACATTTGCCTGGCCAAATTCAATTTCCAGCAGCAGCTGCTCTCGCCCAAAGTTATTATTGAAGTTGCTCCGTCTTCGGGCCTAATAATTTAATTTGGCTGTAAATATTCTTGCGGTCATTTGTTTTAAATTCAAATATAATTTCATTAATTTATTTGGGGTCATAAATTGCCAGTAAAGATATGCCAAGCCGAGCCGAGAGCCTTTTGCCAATTCGCATTCCCAATTACATTGCGCTCACACGGACAGGCATTTTAAAAAGCCCTCCATACGGCCATTTAAGTGTGTGTGTGTGTGCGTTCGTTTGCCTGTCCGGCGGAGAGTTGGCCAAATTAGTGCTCGTTTTAATTGAGTTTGTTAATAATTCAGTAATGGCCACTACATTCCATCGGTCTCCGAGCCAGAGAGCTTTGGCCACATTCACGGAAGTGGGACGCTGGTTACATGCCAGCTGCCAACAAATTTCCAGCTGCCAGCCATATTCATATACTTACATTGAGAGAAAATATGATCTTTAATTGTTAGGATTTTGATCTAGATTTGTGTACTTACTGATAAGCGTAAAGGTTTAGATGGCTTTGTATAGATTGCTTTGAGATTGAATAAAAAGAGAAGGTTCCAGCCTTAATAATAAGATGAATCTTTCACTAAAAAGTATTGATAAGGTTTTTTTTCAGTGCTTGAATCCTTGCATATCCACATGTAACTGCAATTGCCAGGCATATATGCTTGTGTGTGCGTGAGAAAAACTAATTAACTAGTTCTGCATTTGGCTCATTTCATTTGGCTCTCTCTCTCTCCTGGCTTTTTATGATTTTGATTAATTTTCCACCATAAATATTTATGCAGCCAGCTTTATTATTCTGAGACCAGCTAAGGGCATTTAGTTTAGATCCAGATCCTGACGCTCCCTACTCCCGTGCGAACGCACAAAGGAACCGGGCCACCCAGTCAGCCTTTAATGTTTTCCGGGTCAGTCACAGTCACTCACTTCCCTTGAGCTCGTTGTCGGCACTTTTGTTTGTCAGCATGGACGATGACACCGGCGGACAGTCAGGCAGCCAGACAGACGGGCGCCCAGCAGGCCAGGACGGAGCAGAGGGCAAAGGACAGAGGACAGGGAACAGGGAAGAGACGAAGCCGAAGCCGGAGCCGCCGGCTGCGCTTTTTGCACAGAAGCCGCTTCAGTGGCATCCACATTGAGCGAAAGAATTTGAATTAAAAAATGCTTCCAAATCAAATTCAAAGGCTAATTAACTCGGAAGAGAACAAAGGACCTTTAGAGATTTTAACAAAATTATTTACTCAGCTTTGGGAGAAGTAAACAATATATATCCTTAAAAATATTTCTTTATAAGATAATGATATTATTTAGTATGCAAAGTCTATTTATATAGTTTTCTTTTAGCTTACAATTTGCATTTATAAATTCCTAGATATTAATTCTTATTCTCCTTTTGTATACAATATTTTCTAACCTGCCAGATTGTTTTTTCTCAGTGAGCCCAGACAATGCTCCTCTCCGTTCATCCTGGCTGCCGGTGTGGCGCTGTGCACTTGGGCAGCTAAGCTGCATCAGCTCACTGGGCAGCAGCTGCGACTCGGGAGCGCTGCCGCCTCCGCTGTTGACAAATAAGCAGAGGCCCAGCAACGCCCGTCCGCCACCCCCATTTCATGCGGACAAATTGAGCAGGACATTGAATTGTCAACCGGGGGGGTGCCCAGCAGCCCTTGACGGGCTGACGAACGCACTGCCCCAGAGCCCACCCAATGCCCAACCCAACCAACTCGCAACTCCAGTGAAAAGTCGCTGCCTCTTTGCGGGGGGTTGATTATATTGTTGACGTTGATGTTGATGAAGCATGATTTGGATTTTCATCTTTATTGCATTATACTTAAAAACTATTAGCGGCCAGCGAATAGAGAGTCGTGAACTGCCGTGGACCAGGGTTTTTAGCTTGGCCAGTGAAGAGTGAAATTTCCTTAGCTTTTGAGCTAGAAAAATTATTATGAAATATGTTTTTAAAACTATGATCTAACTTACTAAAGCTTATCTTGTTTTAAAAAAGTCTGCAGATGCTTTGCACATTTAGAATTAATCTACTTTAGCTATTTTTTGTTCGTTCAGCAACTCTATTCCGGACAGCACTGGGCTTGACATGGATTGCATTAGCCGTGGATGGACTAAAGTCTAGACCAACTATTGCTAAGCTCCTCTCACAGTTTGTTGCGTGGCCTGTTAAGTGATTTATGCGATTAGTCGCGACGCGTCGCCGGGCTTAATGCAGATGAATGATGCTGTTAAAAAATGTAGAAATCAAATGATTTCCTAGCCCCACTGCCAGGCAGGCGAGATAATTTATGGGCTGATAAAAAGTAGCACTTAAATCAACTACAAAACGCTCGTTAGCATGCATTCGGGCGGGGTGTGTATAAATTTAACCAGCCAGAAAATAATGTCCTACTCGGACCCGGCCACCCAATAGACAAATGGCCCCGGGCCAAGGCCCCGACTCCCCGACCATCCTCCAGTCCCCAATCCCCAATCCCAGCGACTTATCTACAAGTTGCTCAGCTCGGAGCAGAAAATCTTGATAATGGAAAATTTATTAATCCCATCAACGACAACAATAACAATAAAATGTAAACAAATGACTGACAGCGAACAGAAGCTCTTGGGGGGGACAAAAGGGAAGGGCTAACCCCTTATTGAGGTGTTGCATGACATTCGAGTTCATTGATACAAATCAAAATCGGGCATTTGAGAATTTTATGGCATTCGCAGAGCTTGGAACTATGAATTACAAGTCGAGTAAGTCCCAATCAGGTGGCATTTTGTGTGCTCTTTATATGCGCATCTTGATCTACGGCCCTCGGACTCGGTCAGCGGTGATTTTATTGAAAATGTACATTATTCTGACACGCAACGGTGGCCATTGTCTGCCTGTGATTTCCCTACGCCATAACGATGGCCCTAATAATGATGTTGATACAAGGTATTAAGCTGTCAGAAATAACTCAATTGGTAAGATCGACGGCGTGTGATAAGACTTTGGCCAGGACAGTGAGTTGTGAATTTATGCCACCGCCACAGCCATTTGTTGCCTGATGGTTTGGTCCGATTATCAAGCATTTTGATGCAGTTCATGTGGGTGTATATATTTACACTGAGCAGGAAAATTTGGAAAAAAGATTTGGGAAATTTTTGATAGGCTGGAGAAAACAATAAGACCACAAGGAGAAAAAACCACAGCGGACGAATTATTATTAAATAAATTAAATAATTATATTTCTAATGAAAAATATCTGCAAATATATTGCCTTTTAATCTCAGAGAGTTAAAGGAAATGACTTTAATTTAAATTTTGCCCACTCCTTTCATTTTTAGGGCAGCTATTCTGTAAGATAAATAAACTTTTCGTGAGCAGCTGGAATAAATAAACCAATCTCAACCTAAACACAAGCTTCGGTTCGAAACGTTCCTGGTTCAAATTGCATCGGTCAGCAAATCGATCCTCACAATGTGATGGGAGAGTTTCTTCTAGTGCTTTTATTCCAAACAAAGATTAAAGCTATAGCTTTAGACGTTTAAAAATAAAAGCTTCTGGCAGATGTTTGTTCAATCAGATTTGAGAATTCCGGAGTCAGTCGAATTTGGAACCAAGCCGCGTTCGGACGTTGAATTATCAATACTAAATAGTTGAGTCTTGTGCAGAGAGTGGGTTGAGTTACTTAAAGTTTAACACAGACAAAATAAAATTTCTATGTTAAGCAACCAAACTCCAACAAGAATATAACTTTAGCTAAAAGTGCACGTAAGTTTTTTCTCCGTGTAAACCAGAACTGGTGCTTCTGTGTGTCCATAGCATGCTTAGTATAATCGGAGAGGCAATTAATAATTGCGCGCCAAATGCGGGCCAAAATGCTTGACAACCTGCAGTGTGCCGTGCGGGCCGAAAAACCAATTTAGCACGTGTCAAAAGTGGCCAATTTACTTGTTACTTCTTGGCTTTTCCGCCACCGAAACTCCGACTCCCCGCGCGTCTGTCAACAATCAAATCGGTGAAATTGGCTGGAAGTCTATCAAAAGCCAGCTAAAGGAGCTCCGGCTCCGGCAAACAAACTTGAAATGAAATGAAACTTTACCAACTAATAGAAATGTTATTATTTGTGTGATGGGCTAGCGAGAAGTCAACTGAAATATGGGAAAACGGATGGAAGAGGGCATTGCAAGTTGGTTGTTTAGAAAATCAACAATTTGCTTGTCTTGAAACTTCATTAATTAAATATCCTATGCGATCGCGCATTGATTTATGGCCCAAACGTCCTTGAGCAGTTCATATTGTTCCTCCGGCAGCATCATCATCATCATCATCTTCGTTGCCAGCGAGTAACCCTTTCAATAAATTCTGTAATATCGAACTTTTCACATTCACGTATCCCTGCTCACACCCCAGATCCGCTCATCACGCCCGTCAGGTTGCGACTTAAGTTCTCAGCACGAAATTTACACAAAGTCATCCAGGGAGGAGCCACTGGCCTCCACCTCCACCTCGAAATCAAAATAATTTAGTTACCACCTCCGCTCGCCTGCAATCGATGGCGGCTGTCGGAAACTTTAAAACTTTCCCCAACTGTTTGCACAATATCGCATGTTGGCAGTCCAGCTGTAGGGCTGGGCCACCATCTTAACTCCAGACGACATTTCGGACGCTATATTATTACAACAGTTCATCAAACTGGGAATCAATGCACTAACAGAAATTAGCAACAGAAGAATACCAACTTCTAACTTGAAATTTGTACTAAATTATATTTTGCTAGATGAGAAATAAGGAAATAATACTTCCCTTAAAGCTTTATTTGGGAAAATTTCCAAGCATCTAAGGACATCTCTCAGTGTTTCTAACTATATTTATGGCAAGGTATCGCTGTCGATGCCGACGTCCTCGCTAATGTAGATGTAAACGGGTAGCCCCTGGGACTTGCTTTTATCAAACAGTCCATTGGGTATTTGGGCTGGAGCTTGGGTAAACTTTGAACCTGCTGCCGCTCCACCTCACCTGCTCTCACCTGAGCTCACCTGGGTTCACCTGGGCTCGCCTGGCGGTGGTGCCTTTAGTCACAGAAAGTTTTCGCTTTCGATTTGCTGCTGCTGCCAGTTCCCGTTCCCCTTTTCCCCTTCCCCTTTTTCGTGCCAGGCCGTGGCCAAAACGCAAATTGTTGAAAGTTTGCACTAAAGTCGTTGATTTCATAGCTGAGAGGTGAGCTCAACTCGTTCAGAAAGTCTGCCAAAGTAGTTGACGTGAATCGATGGAGGGGTGGCAGAGACGGGGGATAAGAGGATCGGGGCTCCTGGGAGCCCTAGGAGCAGGAGCAGTGGCAAGGAGCACAGCCAGCAGTGCACGTAATTGAGTAAAGTTGCTGCGGTGCAAATGCGAACGAGTGAGCGAGCGGATCCACTTGAAAGGCACATGGCGAATGTTTCGATATATTGCGTCTGGCAGCCGTAACGCGACAATGAAAACTAACAATAACTTCCCTGCCGCAGCGGTCGTCGGAGGGGCTTTCATCTCCCAGGCAGCCAACAAAGCTGAAATCATAGGCCAGGCCCCCGGGATCTGGGTGCCCAGCAAATACCCCACACAACTCAAACAGTTGGCATTTACTCCTGGGCTTTTTAATTGTTCGCTCCTAAGTATGTGTGTGTGCTTGGCACAGTTGTGGGCAGTAACAATAGCTAAAAGTCACCTCTTAACTGAAAATTAATCGAAAATAATCAAATAAGTTTAATAACAATTGAGGAGGTTTTTAGAAAACACTATGAAATAATTTAACTTTCATCAATTGCAATGGATTATCATTGATCTATACATTTCTAGAAGGGGTTTTCATATTTCAATTCAATGTTAGTCTTAAAAGATCCCTATCATTTCTAAAAGTAATGAAATTCTTGCCCTTATTTATGTTTATGTCTAGTTAGATACTTGAAATTTTCTCTTCACTTTTCACAGAAAACTGACTTCAAGAGCCAAAGGATTTACTTTTAGAATTTTTCTCTCACACAACATGTTTGTGTGTCTTTCAGCGAAAACTTTAAGGTTTTCCCACACAGTTGATTGTTTTCGATGCAATTTCGCTGAAGTGAATACTTGGCCTTAGCTGGAGGATTTCAGTGCTTTATGGCAGAGTTTTAGTTGCTATTATTTTACTCGCCGCTGTGTGTTTCTCTACGACCTAGTATGGTTGTACGGGGCAATGGCTTCCGCTGGATTTTATCCAGCTTTTTGACGTGTGTGTGTGTGTGTGTGTGTGCTTTTTGGACAGTGTAGTAGTGGCTGCGCTTCAATTTGTGACATTTTGACAGCAGTTGTTGCAGTTGAATCCGAAAGTTGCTCTCTTGAGTAATCGTACAGCTTTTTCACTTACAAACGCGCAATTTTGTGGATTGCACAAAATACGTACATAGACACGGCTCCGTGTGGATGTGTCTAAAAGCCTAGACAGCAGTTGGGAACGGAGTGCCAGTTAAATATTTATGGGGAACAATCTAAATGTGGATTTCTGTAGATGAGTTGGGTCGAAAAGAAAGCCTCGCGGAATTGCCAAGAATAAACAATTGCCAAGTGCGATAATGGATGCAACATTGAGAAGGGATAAATTTTAGATATTAGGTAATTTGCGGTGTTTGTCGCCATGACTCCGATGGCAAATTAGGGGATAGCTTCAGGGCTGGGGGAATTACATCAAATTATATTAGGTTACCATAAAAGTAATTTACTAAATTTGGATAGGTAAATCATTATTGGCTTGCTTTGCTGCTATGTTAAACAATGTTTCCATTTACTGTCTCACTTGTTGGCAATACAAAAAATAGCTAACGTTTTTTGCAACTACCAGTCAGTTTCGTTATTGTGTAGTTTTTCCAATAAATTGATTTCATTCCATTATATTTAAAATATTTTTTTGCGATGCATTCCGCAAGCGATAATTGGCACAAAAACAATTCTGACAGAGCCAATACATTTATCAGGCGCTGCAATTATGTATATTTATAATCGTTTTAACAGATGAGCTATACGACTGGCACAATTTGTCCCATTGCCTCTCATTGCCTCAATTTGGATCGCCTTCAGCTGGGGATTTCCGAGCGAAGGCAGCTGAAATTACAACGCAAACTCAGGGCCTGTATTTACTGCGACTATTTGAGGAGGAAAGGCTGGCACACACAAATACAGCGAGTTAGCTATTAAACATATTTGACTTGACGTCGAAGTGAGCAAAGCGCACACATTTATACATATATTCACACGGTTACTCTGGCTTAAATATGGGTTGACATCTTGGCTATCTTTTAGCTAAATAAGAGAAGATATGTGAATATTTTGTTTTATTCCTGATCCTTAAAATATACCTTTTTAAAAACAGAGATTACAACAAGTTTTTCACCTGTTTTAATACATTTCAACAGTAGGTATATTTTATAAATTACTTAATCAATAAACTAGCAATTAAACCGGATTCTTGGACTAACTTTCTAGAGTTACAACATACCATAAAATCAAGGCAAACCAACCTACTTACAATTGTAAGAGTAATATTTTTTTTGTATTTTTAAAATGAAAAATATATTTATACATATATATTTTTGTGATCAGCACTGTTGACGCGGATGCTGAGCCAGTTTCCCTTGGCCTGGGAGGCAGTGTATTCGAGTGGGGTGGTCGGTGTATGATAATAATTCAACAAATTGTTTAACAAGGAGAGACAGCCACAGTCACGCGACTCACTCCTCGAACTCCAAACCTTTGGAGCGCTCCTCGTGTTAATCGCTTTATATGCAGCGATTGCGAGGGTGGGTGTGAGAGTCTGAGGTGATGTCTTGTTTTAATGCAATGTGTGTGGGTGGGTGAGGGTGTGCGAGTGCCTAGGGCAATACACGCACAGCTGCCGAAATATCTTACCTCCATTCCATGAAATGAAACAATTAGGAGAAAAAGTTGCCTCTTGCTAAGGACACTTTCCTTTCCTTTTCCCCACTTCCCTTCGGCTGGCGCTGCCTTTCCTGAGGGGTTTTCGGATATCCAAAGACCCAACCCTTTTTATAGCTCGGCAAACATGTGTATGCCTGTAAACAAGGCTGCCTGCCTGTGTGTTATGTGAGTGTGTGTCTCTGTGTGCGTTTAATGACAAAATAATTAGAAAACTTTTTGTGTACTCTGCAGCCGGGTCCTGGAGTCTGAGTCCCGATGTGTCGCCATTGCTCCGATGTCCTCCCACATTTTCGCCGCTTCACTCCGCTCCGCTCCCTGTCAATGTCACCGCCAATTTGCTACTTCTACCAGCCCTTCTTTGGGCCGGGTCCGGGTCCTCTGTACGTATACGTAATACGTGTATATCTGCTCCTGGCCACACACACATCTGGAAATTGCTAAACAACAACGCTGGCTTCCTCGGCCTTGGTGTCTTCGGCAATTAGGAGGCATGGGTTGCGACATTGACACCTGAGTGTTGGCTTCCGGGGCTCAGGGTTTGCCTAAAATGTTTAAAAATGTAAGCCACGGAATTTGAAAGCAGCTAATAGTGTATTGCGATCTAATTAGGAAAGCATGTTATGTTGAAAATTTAAAATAGCTCAAACCCTGGCCAATGTCCTTGAGTATTTAAGATGTTCCTTCCCAACATCCGCCATTTTTCAGCGAACCACACAGATTAAATGGCTTAAGGGCGTCTTGGGGCGGGGCTGGCCCTGCTATCGGTTTTTAATTATCTTTGAACGAATGCAATTGCCATTAAATTGAGAGCACCGCAAGGCACCAGTGTGTGACTAATGCGCTAATCTCCGCGGCAGGGGAACCAGCCAGCCACCCGATGGCCCGAATATTTTATTGGATTCGGCTATCAGCCAGTTGGCATTTAGTTATTAGGCACTTGAACATATGGCGCAGCCAAAAGGAGCGAAAAACTTTCGCCAGACAGACGGAGAGCACAAGGCACAAGAGTACCCGGTGGACACACACAAAAACACACTATACACTTTATTCCAGTGAACTGGCCCACATTGCGTATGCGTATCGCCGGTTCGCCCCGTCACGAAACTAGCTGCTTACCGGCTGTGTACGTGGAGGTGTTTTTATTGAAGTGCGTGGCGAAACACTTTAACTCGTTGTCCGAATAGCTGCACGGACCACCGGCACGGCAACTCCCGGACTTCCTAACCCACAAAACGTGCTGCCAAATCGATGGCTGGCCATGGTCACAGAAAAGGCGGTGGCACGGTGCAAATAAACAGCTTTTAGGGACACCGCAGCAGTAAAAGAAATTACGTATTTCTTGTTCGTTGTTGAAAATATCAAGAGGTTTAAAAGAAAAGGAACGCCTTTACGAAGTCTTCTAGTTTTCTTAATTTAAAGGTCAGCGGGTAACTTATTTCAAAATGGTATTTTTCACCCAATTTGCTTAAAGGTATATGGATTTTATATTACTGATTCTACGCTAGGATTCCAGCAAGGTTTTCTGTCAAAGACTAAGCGCTGACCGATAAACGCTTACATGAACTCATACCTGGACAAATAGTCGTATGAATACGACGATGCCAAGTATTTGCACTGGCCAAAAGGGGGAACCGCAAAAATACAAAAAAAAAAAAAATCTACAAAAACAGAAAAAAAGTTAAGCTGAAGGCAAACTTTGTGCCACGTGTGGTGGAGAGCGAGAGGAGGCAAGAGCTAGTTGATTTTCCACAGTTGAGTCGAGTTTATTTTGCCGGCCAGGTGAGAGAGCAGGTGAGCGAGAGCAGGACCAGGACTACCGAGGAGAACAGCAGCCGGCATTGCATACATTTTTGCTGCGTGCCTTGGCAGTTTTTCTACCATTTGGCAGGGCCGGCCAAGTCGAGCGTGAAATGTTGATGAAGTAACCGCACATGTTTGCCGTTTGCCTCTTGTCGTGCATAAGTTCCTAAAAACCGGGTTCACCTCAAGTGAGTGTTTAGGCGAAAAGTTTTATTCAGCTGCCCATTCACACAGAACAAAAATATACACCAAAGTTTAAGGAATTTAATGCATAAATATCGATGATGAAATATTTCACATTTTGGAAATGTATTTAAAATAAATGTTTGCCTATTTTCTTGGCTTAAAAACATCCCTCTACCAAAGCGAAAAATTAAAAAAAAAATTGTAATTTGTAATACATTTTCCTTACTGTGTACTTGTGCTGTTGTTACTGACGTCTAAGCTCAAATTAGTTTGTCCAGCAGGACCCACGTTCGGATTTGTGCAACAACAAACTCGTGTTTCTCCCTCTTTGATGATACATATACAAATAGGGCGATAAAAAAATACTTCAAAACAGAACCGAAAAAAAAATAAAAGTTTGGCAACTAGAGCATGTCATGATGCACGGCCACCATAGATGTTGATGCACATACATCGTGGCCGAAACAAATGTCAGGAGGCAGGCTGAAACAACGGAATTCAGGATTCCCCGGCTCCACCAGGACTCTGATTCAGTTTCAGTTTCGGTTCCAAGGACAATGTAACCATGTTAAACAGCAATCAGAGTGGAAATACAAACCACTCGCTGGTAATTTTGCATGCAACGCTTAATGCTTGTGGCGAAAGTGGCGTTGATTTCGGCAGACAACTTTTTCAGTTTTTTTTCGCCCCCTTTTTTTTCGGTTTTTATTCTGCTGTAGAATTTTTTTTTGTTGTATATTTCTGTGTTACATTTCCCCCTCCAAAGCAGTGTCGCTAAAGTTTTTGCGGGGCCTAAAGGCTGGGGGGGGGGGCTCGTCGGCAGCGGGCCAAATTAAACGAAATGTATATAAATTCGCTGCAGCGACGCTGCTGCACTCGAAATTTGAGTGAGTGGCTGCATGCATAAAGAAGCACCAGCAGCAGCGGATGCCCAAAGGCTGAGCAGTGGCTGCACTGAGAGAAATAATATAGCAAGATAAATAATAATGTATAATAAGTAAGCAGATGAATTTTAAATTATTTATTACAAGGTTCAGTTAATCCATTTCAGTTTTATTTTTTATATAATTTCTTTTTAAACACACATAATTTTCCTCTGTGTGGATACAGTTTTCGGGCTGGGCGGCGGCTGAGATATGCAGGCAGCCGTGGCGTGAGATGTTTGCTAACATGAACAACAATGTGCTGCTGTTGTTGCTGCTTCTGCTGCTACTGCTGCTGCTGCTGCTGCTGCTGCTGCTGCTACTGCCTGCCGCGTTGTCTAAAGTTTGAAGTGCGCATAATAAGCCAGGCAGCAGCAGAGGCGCTTTTCCCCGCCGAACCATGCCAAATTAGGCACTGCAGATAGTGCCCCGAAATGTAGGCAACCGTTTTTGGAAGGCCAAAATAAGTGAGCAAAGGAGGAGCTCGGGGTTCAATTGAGCTCGGAGTTCGTGGCGCTGCTTGTTAGCTTTCGAAAGTGAAACTAATTTCCGTTCTTACGTGGCTTTGGCTTCAAGTTGCCCCGAACTGGGTCAAAGAGCGAAAGTTTTGCTCTAAACTCATAAAGCGAAAGGGAATATAAATAAGCTGAATACAAGTGATAATTGCATAAGCAGAACTTGTTTCAGAAACATAAAAGTATATATTTTAATGAGAAACTAAATCAAAATTGACCTATAAAGAATCAGCTTCATTATGTCACATCGTGGTGTATAGTATATATTCTATATTGTGAACTATTCCCAATTAATTGTGAAAGAAAAAAAGCTACACTCTACAGCGGCATCATTATCTCATTAGCCCACATGCAATCGACTAATTTATTAATCCACTTATAAATGATTTTGGTATTTTGCCCCCGGCCAAAAACAAAACTTATAATTCTTCCAAACTCCTCTTCTCTTGCAGAAATTTGAAATCGAAAAAACAATGCTACAATTGGATAACTTTGCACACCTCAATGGCAGGCAACGGCAGCAACACCAACAGCAGCAGCAACATCAACAGAAGCAGCAGCAGCAGCGTAAAAGTTATGCCCCAGGCAGAAACTGAAAATGAAACAACTTAATTAGTAGATGTAGGAGTCGAGAGCAAAAAGCTGCGCACTCCCTGAATTCCGAATCAGACTAGTCCAGTTCAGTTCAGTTCAGCTCAGCTCGGGGAAGTGGAAGTAAGCATTACTGCGAAATTTAAGGAAGAATTGCGCCGAAGGTAAACGTGTTCGCGTGTGAGTGAGAGTGGCCGCATTTTGTTCGAGAAAATTAAATTGAAAACAGCGCCAGAAGAGAGGCGAGTGTAAACACTCAAGTATACGAGCCGAGCCTGCATATAAATTGTTACAATTTACACAATGGATTTGGCAGCGCCGAGGACTTCCACGATGCACGTAACCACTTCCTACTACGCCAGCATCCGACGGTGCTCTCTGGCTTTATTCGCGCTCTTCCTGTTCGCGGCACACATCAGCATTACTTCCGGTCAAATCGATTGGGACGATGACGATGATCCAGGTGAGTGACAGAAAATAACATAAACTGTAGCTTTCCCAGCAGCTTACGAATACAACTGAAAATGTGACTAGAATTCACTCCTTTTATTCACTCTCCCCTAGAGCCACGTGAATAAATTACAGATCTAGTAGTTAAAGGAATATACAGTTCAATCAGAGAGATACAAAACAGCCGTTACAGGCCAAGACAGTGTTTTCCAATTGAGTTTCGGTTATGTTTTTGTAATTAAGTTTAATTGCCATTGCGTATACGCCGTGGGTGCCCAAGAAAAGGGGAAAACAGGCGGCAGCAGCAGCGCACTGGGAACGGGGCTTTTAATTAATCGCAGATTTATGGCTTGAGGTATGTGTTGTGCCATATAAATGGAATTTTAATTATTCAAAAGCTACAATTAAAATATTTAATGAATTCATAAGTCTGACAGTTTAATTGCAAGAGTTTGCCATAACTTTGGCAGCGACGAGGAGAATATTTATAGAAACGGATAAGTCCTGTTGTCGGGACAGGCCAAAGGAAGCGCTCAGAGGCTTTGTGTCCGGATACCTGTTGGACACATATTTTAATTTATTTATTTCCAGCGCCAGCAGCTGTGGGCGAAAGTTCAATCTCTCGGCCAAGCCATTAGCACAAATATTCATAAACTTTTGTCAGAGAGCCTTTGCTTTTTTCTCGGCCTTCGGTCCTCGGTCCTTCTCCTCGCACCGATTCAAATTCATCGAAATAATTAATTTCGGTTTGAGGAGAGCGCTTTCACGGCAC
Organism: Drosophila kikkawai; assembly: GCF_030179895.1. Taxonomy (NCBI): domain Eukaryota; kingdom Metazoa; phylum Arthropoda; class Insecta; order Diptera; family Drosophilidae; genus Drosophila; species Drosophila kikkawai. The sequence goes on along the minus strand of NC_091731.1, from coordinate 24,517,059 downwards.
TTGAGCCGCACACCCGCCCATCGCCCAACAGATGGCCTTGTATCCAGCACACTTTTCTATTTTGTGATCAAAATGGAACTCCTTTGTGCTTCGGTGGGGCTAAATCACACGGTTTGTCTCATTTATCGATTTTTGCCCCATTGTGCGAGGCCCTCGGTGGCGCACGCTTTTAAGCTAACGATGCAAACTGAAAATGTTGACAACAAACATTTTTCAAGCTGTGAGCTGTGAGCAGTAGCTGTGTTGCTGTGAGCTGCGAGCGGTGTGTTGTCCTTGTTGCAAGGTAGCCGAGCCTTAAACAAATACAGATAGAGGTCTCTCAGCGTGTGCGCTGCTATTCCCCTAACACACACCCCACGGACCCACACACACACACACGTGTGTGTATCTCGGATGGAAATAGAAGCAGACAGCAGAAGCCACCCGCCGTGATTCCATTTTAGCCGGGGCTACAGGCGCCCAGCCAAGTTTTTACTTTTACAGTTGGGAAATATGGTTTTGCATAAAATTGCGAGTAAATGCTGCGATATGAGTCAAGGCTAAGATTAGCCAGGCATGATCTTAAAGCACCGTTTTGTACCGAACGCTGCAGATGCGCCAGTGGAAAATTACAAAAAAATTAATCCAAGGAGAGGGCGAAATAAAAATGCCACAAATTTGCAGAAGGCACTCGGAGAAAATATTGCATTAATTGTTTCTTACATAAAAATGACTGTAGAATATTTAAGAATAAAATTATGAAAAGTTTAAAACGGAAGTATAAGCCAAGCTTGATTGATTAGGGAACTTAAAACAACAGAATATCTTAAAAAATAAAAATATTATCTGAAAAAAGAACCACTAATCTAAGAGGTTTCACAACCCAACTATTTAATAACATAAAAAAATATATTTCATTTAAAACTTTTATCAAATAATTTGTTACCCATCCAATTTCTGATTTTAAAACCTATAAACTTTTTGTTCAAGTGCAGAGATACCGCCGCAGGGCAATGTGGCTATGGCCATAAACAACCGGCGTTCTTCTTCCCCGCCAACACTGTAAAATTATGAAATCATAAAAATATTTTTACGATTACATAAAAAGTTGCGAAAATGTGGGCGTCGCATACAATGTACGCCGTTGTCCTAGACATCGGGCCTGGGGTATTTTTTTTTTTTTTTGCTTTGGGCTCTGGTATTCGGAGAGGTCTCGGCAATTGCGTGATAGTATAAAATTCAACTTTAGACATATGACTTCATTATTTATCAAACTGCCTGCCGGGGCCTGAAAGCGTCAAATGGCAAAAAGCGGACAGGACCCAATCCCAGTCACAGGAACCTCGTCCTCGCGTCCCTTCGAATAGTTCTGCTCCCAACCGCACACCCAACATTGACCTGTGGCCGGAACCGAAACCCAGTGCCATATATTCAAATTACGTGTGTCACACAAAGGAAGGCGGAGAGCTTGGCGAGCGCTTCAAGGGGCCAGAAACCACATTCGAACAATTTCATTAAAAATGAGCCACATGTGTGGGACGCTTTTCGGGTTATTTCATTTGCTGAACTCTGCGGCTTTAACCCTATTAGCCTTTTGCTGCTGCCGGCCATAATTCATGTTGTTTTCATTTGTTTTGATTAGCAAATGAATGCCGTCCGGGTTTTTGGTCGGGATTGTTGGATTTTTGGTTACAGAGTAAAAAAAAATTACGATTAAAAGGGAATAATTAATAAAAGATGGAGTTTTTGTAGCCCCAATAGATATGACTTATAAAAGATATATTGAAAGAGATTTTTTCTTAATTTTTAAGTAACCTCTTACAGAATATTTGTTATATGTTATTTGTTATGTTTTTTATACATTTTTCTCCGTGTGACAAATCATAACGTGACTCGCTCGCCGGGCACTAAAAATCGTATTTCGAGTATTTGGCTCTGTCTCGTGCGTGTTTCGTTTCACTTGCCACACGCAATCCACAATCCGCCATGTGAGCTGTGAATTGCTGTAACACAACACACTTCTCCTCCAAGGAATAGGGAGACGGCGGCCTTCGAGGACATGGAGGAACGCGAAAGAGGAGCGAACGCGTTGGACATAAAAATTTTAATTTATGCCGTGTTGAGTGCGTTATGCCCCAGTTCGCCACAAGTGTGCCTACTTTAGATCTCCCCCGTATCACACAATGTATGCAGATAGCTGGCACACCATCGTCGGGCCAAAACAGTGTATCGGGATGAGTGGAAAATTGCAAATTAAAGAATTTAAATTCATTAGAAAAGTTGCTTATGTATACTAGCTCCCTCGCAGACTGGATTATCAGTTTAGTTTCTTAGTAACTTTATATATTTTTAAAGTTTTCTTGGCTTTAAAGAAAAGACGTGTGCCCCCAAGGAAACAAGGGATCTATACTCCTTACATATATATATATATTTTTTTTGACAGGCTATCAAGAAATTCGGTGCACTGTGCGGCCCCAAGTCAGACCACAAATCGGCACTTCTGACGCGCTCTCTATAGCTCATTTTGCCGTCGTTCGCCGGGCGCTGGAAAATGTTGGATTTGCTCAAGGCACGCGATGGATTTCCATTCCATTTCCCTGCTGATACCATGTGAGGGAAGCAGCACACTCACTGTGGGACAGAGTGGCGGGGCAGGCGGCCGCAAATATGTAAAAATTATAATTCATGTTACATATTTGATGAAACACATTCAATCATTCGCCTGGCACAGCCACAGCCCGATAATTACGCATTTCGCCTTTTTCGCAGTGTGGTTATTTTTAATGATAAATGACCGGACCCAAAGTGTTGGAAATTTTTCGGAGCTTATTCCGAATATTTCCTCACCTCACTGGTGTTTATGTGCTGGGCGTGTGCTTCTCTTCCCTTTCAGCTTTGTGTAACTAATTTTGTGTCAAAAATACTTAGCAGCCACCACGATAATACCCATTCGTACAAACATGCACGTGTATAAGGGATAGGGAAGGAGGGCAAACAAGCTGCTGAATATGGCAACGCAATTTGTCATTTGTCAGACTCTAATGCAGTTAATAATTAGCTAAGCTGTCTAATGGTAAGGTGTCTCGATTCCTCTTGACAATGTAATGCTTGACTTCACCCCTCGCCCACGAAATCTCCTTTGGGCCATTAGCGCAGCCAAGTTGCTTCAAGTTTGGAAAGCCTATTGGGAAATCAATAGATGATTAATTGCCTCAGCTACATGGGGCCTTAAAGGATTTGCTATTTATGTAGAGAGCTTAAAATATATGGATAATTTGGATAATTATGTAGAAAATAGGTTCGATAGGTCGTTGACTTGAATAATAGTACTTATAAAATAGTAATTAGATATGCATTGCGTTGTTGTTATACTTAAGCTACATAAAATTTGGACTGGTTTTGACTTCCCATTCTAAGGTTATCCTTTATTTTCCACAGCTAAACGGATGATCAATAAATCCGCGGTTTGCATACTGTTCAGATTCTTGGCCGTTGACAACATCAAGGTGCTTATCCAGTGATTTAGCCGACTTGAGCGCTCAGCAGGGAATTTTCCCTAACAAAGGGAATATCATTTCAAATGTCATGTATAAAAGGAAGAAGTCAAAAAAAGGGGAGAACTAAAGCTGGTGGAACACGCGAAATCCTAGACCTCCGGCCCGACTGTCGCACAGCAGACACGCTGAAACTGTTCACTTTGGCGAAACGTATAAATTTTCTATTGATTTATGCCAAGTTTGCATGCCATTTTTTTTTGCTTTTGCATAATTTCTGCTGTTGGCCAAATTGCACTCAGCAGAAGGACGAAGGACGAAGGAGCAAGGCGAAAAGGACGAGCAGTGCGGAGGGCGAGGAGAGGCTGGCCGCGGACAACCAAGGCAAATACAATTGTTGCGATTGCGACTGTCTCTTCGCGGTCATGGCTCGACTGCTACTTACTAACACAATGGTGAACACAATTTCCAGTGCCACAGCGAGTGCACTGAGCGAAAAAGTTTAACAAGCAACTATAGATTCTCTGTTTTCCTTTTAGGATTTATTAAATTCGATCAATGTATTTGATAATATTGTATTAATCATTCAGTAAATAAAAACTTTATCTGAAATGTTAAAAGTACTCGGTTTTTTTTCTCCGTGTCCAACTGCGGCAGTTACAGTTGGGCTACAGCAGTTACAGCGGCTACACTGCTGCAGCCAGTGGCATGAATTGCGATGATGGAGTTATCCATTTATACTCGCATTTGCATAGAACCAGTGCCTGTGATTGCCGCTGGGCGAGAGACGCTGCGCTGACACATGACATGGAAAAATGAAAACGAAGCCCGTCGTGCAGTCGGTCTCTAGTCGCTTTTCCCGCTATTCCGCTTTTCCCAACCTATCTCGTTCTGACGCAGAACAAATGGTCAAATAGTTGGCGCTGCAACCCCTCCCCTGACAGTTGAGACACGGGCAAAAACCTCCCAAAAAAAAAAAAGGAAGACGAGTATAAAAGGCGGAAGAGAAACGGCTTTTCCAGATGCAGCTGCCCTGGAAGTGGTGCTATGTTAGAGAGCCTGCCACTGCAACATTTTCTATATATCACATGTAAATCTGATAGCCGGTTACCCTGGGTGAGAGCCTAGCAGAAAATGTATGCCTAAAACTGCGATTATTGCTAGCTTTTAATTTAATTTTAGAGGAAACTATGATATTTTAAATATTAATATTAGCATTTTATAGATCTTAGTTTATTTAAAAATATGTGTGCTAATATACTGAGAGGACCATCATCCTGTAAACAAAATGTTTACTTTATTTTTCATTCATTTCCTGAAATGTGTTTTTAAAATGGGTAGAAAATTATACAAGGGATTTGTTTGATTATCAAAGAGTAGTATTTTTAGTCAAGTCTGAGCACTAATTTCATCCCCGTCTCTATGAACGCCGTATCTGCGTCCTGGGAATGCCAGAAATGTGGTTCGCTCTCCAACTCTGCTTAGCTTTTGACTGGCTGCCAGGCACGCTCGGTTGGAAGTCAAAACCATGTTGCACATCCATCACTTGGAGTAAACAATTTTTGATTAATCGCCGCCACCGGACCTCGACTCCAACTGAAACTGGGTGTGGTGTGCACTTTGTGCAACATTTTTCCTATTGCTGCAATGGAAATACAACACGAAATGGGAAAAATACAACAAACTCTTTGGCACGTGCACTCGGAGGAGGAGGCATTTTGCCCAAAAAGCACCGGGACATGTGTATACAAATTGCAGAATGAGCCGGGCAGCCCGTTGGCCAGTGCAAATTTGTAACATGACTGCCTGCCCGACCGCCAACTGTCCCAACCAGCATCTGGCAACGGAAAGCGACTGCCACTGACCAGCATCAACGGCTGCCATTTGACTTTTGCATATTCGACTCCGGCTCAACTCGTTACCAGCGGCCTCCATTTGGGCCGTCAACCGTTGTTAAGCCTCGCAACTTATCAAAGTGATCGGAGCGGACTTGGGTCCGGGGACAGGACACCACTTAATGGGGGTTTCTTTGAGAATTTCAATACATATTAAACGGGTTATGCCACAAAAGGATTACAACACTTGTCCCCCAAGCATATCATTATGGTTAAACAATTTTTTCCGACAACTTTATTAGCCCGGCCCCGAAATCGACTGACCCGTGCGCAAAGGGTGCGCAAAGGGGGCCGGAGGGAGCCAAAGCGAAAGCAAAAGGCAAAAGGGTTTCCCTGGGCGAGGCGTGCGAAAAATTCTAAACAAATAAATAAAAGGCAAGTTTGTAGCCGGCCGGGGCCAGCGTGGAAAATTGCTATGCGGCATGCGTCAGCGTCAAAAACTATTTTATAGCTGATTCGTGTTGTCGTCGGCATTGGAAATGGAAAGGGGCAACAGGGCGAAGGAGCAGTAGGAGAAAAGAGGAGGGGCTAACGAGGCTGCTGGCCAACGGGGCGGATGAGTGGCGCGCTAGCTAGGGAAGCTGGCTGGAATAAGTCAACGTGGCAAAATGTGTCAAAATGTGCAATTTATTTAATTCTCGACGCTCACACACTCAGAGCCGACCCTTCCCTTATAGGATTTCCACTTGTTTTCCCCCCAAAAATAAAGCCTATAAAAAGAAAAGAGTTCTTGCACTTCAAGTAATACTAAAAAGTAAGGAAATGCTACAAATAGTGCTTCTTTCTAGACAACAGTTTATTTAAAATAAGTCTTCATTTCAGCCTCGAGAGGGTTTTTTCTCCGTGTTGGCGTAAACTCATTTTCATACTTTGTATCTCTGTTTTCCCTTTATTTTTCGATTTGACTTGATGCTATTTAAGAGCAAAAACTTTTAAGTTGTTCCACAAAAGTTTCGCAAGCAACATAAATTGGATTAAACCAGAAAGATGGCACCAGCGCGGCCAAAGGACCGGGGACAGGACCCAACCCAGCAATGACACACAACTTGCCCTTTTGTTGTGCTGCTGCTGTCCTCCAATCCAATCATCCGACCATTTCACTGGAAAAACCCTTTTCATCCCGCTGCAAAGTATTTGCTAATGTGTGCGAATTCGGGGGAATGCACGTGACGCCAGGAGTGGACGCCAACCATGCGAGCCCGGCAGTGGCCGGGTCAACTCATTAGCCAAATGAAGCCAAAAACTAAACGTATTGCCTGGAAACTTTGAACAGTCAACATGGAGGTCGACCGGCCCGTCCGATCGGCAAAATCAAATGGGGCATGGGCAGCAGAAACTTTTGCCGACCCCGGGGAAAACCATAAATGTCAAAGTCAGCTAAAAGTTTGCATAGTTTTTGACTTTCAACAGCGAACAGCGAACAGCCCGAGGGCCTCTTATCCTCCCCCCCAGATCCTGGCCAGAGGCCCATGTGGTTGACATATTTGCTGGGGGATTATTAATTGAAACAAGTTAATTTGCACAGAGAGTATTGGCCGTCGAGAGCGAAGACCAGCAGCGGCCTGGGTCTGAACATGGCCGGGGGGAGTGCGACATCGTCAGAGTAGACGTTGCCAAAGGATATGCCAAGCCCCTGCGGCCCCTTTTTATGTCCAGCAAGCAGGGGAAAGACATGCAGGAAAGTCGGTGTGTCTGTGTGCTTTGGCAGGCTAACAAGAACAAGAACAAGAGCCAAACAAAAACGAGGAAAACAGCAAACAAAATGCCAGCAAAAAGTTATTAAGAGACATCGTGTTCTTGTCCAAAGGATAAACTTTTCATATGCTTTTTGAATTAAGCACTCAGTAATTTTTCTATGGGATATTTACAATGTGTTATATACATACATTTGTTTATTTGTCATATGCATATTTAGTTTGGATAAAGTTTCTCTGCGAGTTGCACAAAAACAACTTATAATTAGCATTTAAAGCCAAGGAATTTGGGGATCAACTTTAAGTGGAGTAATTGCACATTGAATTAGAGACTTTTTCAATTTTGCAGGAAAAAGATTACTTTTTGAACGGACTAATGATGCATGCCTTTGAAATCGGTGCGCTTGGGTAATTCAAGATTGATTGACCTGCCAAATTAACCTGTCACAGCCAAAAAACAAAGCTCAGTTCAGTTGCTCTTGGCCTGGTTTAAGTTATTTACTGAGGAAATTGCCCTGAAGGATATACTCTGCTCAGCCCACAGAATTATTTAATTTAATTGGGCATTTTCATCTTGTTTAAGTCCGAAAAATCTTACTTTATTTCAAGGGTAAAATTATCAGAAAATTACAATAACCAGCCTAACTTTTAGAATTAAGGGAAACCAATTTCTATAAAATATTTAAATGCCAACTCAATGAGCTGATCTTAATATGATCCTCATGGCAACTTGAAATGAGAGAAATGCTGGTTTTCCACCTCATTCTCTAGGAGTAAGCCTATGGCTGCCATTATACTTAAAGCCACAACCCATATCAGGTTATTGTTACTGCCAGGCCTCATTATTTATGCCCCAAGTTATGCGGCCAACAGAACATTAAATGCAAGCTGCAGCATCGGCAGAAGGAAAGGCAGGAGCCGCTGAAATACATGCTAACCCCACACTCCATCACCACCGTAAACTTTACCACGTTCGTCTGTCCGTGGGTCTTAATCTTAAACTACACTTTTTGCCAACGCTGCTGGGTACACAGGGAAAAATACTTGCAGCTTACAAGACAAATAAACTATAGAATTTGGGATTTTCTTATGCATAGTAATTTCAATGATGTTCACTAAAATTTTAGTCAACAAAATGGAAATTTATTTCTCAAACTATCCTTTAAAGAAAAATTCCGTTTTTAACCAAATTTTCTTCCTCTGCAGACCGAGGCGCAAATGTTTTGTGGAATGCGCTCGAGTCATAAATTTTACACTACATCGGCGGCGGCGGCTGCCTTCGCCAAGGCATTGCCATTGACTTGCACTGACTGTGTTTGTCTATGTACTTGGCGTTTACTTTTATATTTACTACAGCCACAGCCCGCAGCACTAGCGGATCCTTCCCTCTCCCTTGGCATTGCCCGGGCTTTCCCCTTTTTTCCCGCATTTTTCCCGAGCTTCGCTTTGGCTCTGTGTAAGCAGCCCAGACAGGGCCGCAAGCATTCCGCTTTCATAGTTTATTGATGCCAAATGGGTGAAATTGCGAGCGTATTGACGTTGAAAATATTTAAGCTGCCAATGCGGGCCACAAGGATAACGGCTAGCGGGGGCAACCTATTTATTTTGGCTGTTTGTACTTCATCAGGCAGCTCATAATGCCAGCGATAATCGCGCTCACGGGCGTTAAATTTTTAAGCCAGAAACTGCAGCCAAAAGATTGCGGCCAAGTTGTGAATGCTTTTTGGGGCAGCGGAAATGAATCAAATGCACCCACAGACACACACATGCCCCGGCACACTGAAAATGTTCCAACTAATCGGATTCTAATGGCAAAATAATTATCAGAGTACTACGTACGTACTCCAAGGGCTTCCATGCTCCCATACTCCCCGCACAATTGCGCACATAGCATTCATAAATTTTGGAATGCCATTAGTTTTACATTTGCGGTCTGGGCTTGGGGATAACCGCAAAGTGAAAAGCCGCAAAATTTCCAAGTCATACGGAAATGAATGCCGCCTGTCCAGCGACAAAATCGAGAGGCAAAAGGCAAAGGAAAACTTAAATCGGAGTCAGAGGGGCAGCAGGCACAACCAGACCAAAGTGTGGGCAGCTCGGTTACCCGGCAGCACACACACACAGAGAAAAGCAAAGAAACTCTGATCGAAAGTGCTTTTGAGCGTGATTTAAATAAACTGCGTTGGAGGTGCTACTCTATTTTAACTAAAATGTGTATAAAATCCTCTTTAAAAAAGCTTTGTTTCCAGTTTCTATTCACATAATTTATCTTAAATAGCTCAATTTCTCAGTGTAGATATAGAGTGCTGATTTGTGCTCTCTGCGTGTGCGTTCAATCAGAGTTTTCAATTAATATAACTACTCCGCACTCGGATTAAGTGTGTAATAACATGCAGAGTTTCACTGGAACTGAAAATATGTCGCTTAGGAATGGCAATTAAACACGGCCGGCAAATAGCAGGCAATCGGCTGTCCCGAACAAACACAATGGTCGGTTTTGCCCCAGCTGGGTGCACCGACCAGCAGATATTCCATAATATTCAATTCAATATTTGAAACCGCTACATAAATTCAAACATTTGCTCTGCCACCGAGCCAGGGTTCGTTTTGTAAACAAGGCCCGGCCACGCCGATGGACTTTGACAAACGTTTCGGCATGTATTTGAGTTGACATCGAACTTAACCCCGCACTGACTAGGCTGTTTTCAATTAATTTATAGGCATAGCATATCAAATGACCCATAGTTTAATATGCAATTGGAATGTGTCAATGATTATTTGATAACAACTTTATAAGTAAAGTTAGGAGTACATAGAGTTAGAAAACGGAATGATATTGGGTGTGTGTTAGTACAAAAGGAAACCCAGTAATTATAATAGAAATGCTAATAAGGGATACATTAATTAATAAGGCATAACATAAATGCAATGTAGAATTGCATATGCAATAATACTCTAAGCAAATGTTCAATGTCAATCAGGAATTGTTTTCTACCAAATATACTTTAAGTATTCCTCTAACTCTTAACATAAAAGATACTCTTACGGATTCTCAAAGTATAAAACCTATTCAAAGCTTTTCTTTTGAGTTAATTAACTTTAAAATTTTCTGTGTATCCATATTTTCTATCTAAAATATATCAATTCCAACATTTCAATATGCTATTAAATTTCCTTGAAAAATGTAAACTTTAATGTAGCCACCAAAATAGTTGAACCACAAACAAGGGGTCAAGGGTTAAGGGTGCAAAGGCATCTGTATTTAGGCATTCAGTGCACTCGCAGCATTGCGTTAGCTTCAATCAATACAACGACATACAATGGCCATTTGGCCGGGGCAGCCAGTGAATATTGTAATTAAAGTTGGGCCACACAGAAAAAGGGAAATAATCAATGGCAGCGCGGCAACTGAATTAACTCCGGCACTCGTGCACAGCGAACCCATGGAATGGCCAGCATCCATCTAGTATCGGCCGTCAGAAAGGCGAGCAGAGATGGCAGTGGTCGTGGCATCTCTCGTGCCCCCTCTGGTCAGCGCTTAATGCGAAAATTCAATTAGTGGCATAATTAGTTGTGGCAAGCGTTGAAGTTCAGATTTTTGGCCCAGCCCAGGAAGTGAAATTGAATGAAAGCCACACAAAAAAGGAGCTACTTCTGCCTGCTTGATGAGCGTTGACCAACAAAAAAAAAATATATAAGAATATATAAAGAAGATAAGAAATTTAGGGGCTGAATTTTACTGCCGGTCTTTGTGTGATCTTGCATTGCCCAGACTGTGTGTCTTTGCGCTTGATTAATGAGCATTCATTAATTCGGGCTAATTTACGAGCGGCCAAATCTGCCCGGATCCCGAATCCCGAAACCCATTCCATTTGGTCGAATTTCATTTGGGGCAACCGTAAGCCCTGCTCCGCTCAGCGCATTGGTGTTAATTAACTAAATGCAACTGCAATAAAATTGATTGTTTTCACTTTGTTTGCAATGCAAATTGCTGTGCCTAATCCCCCCCAGTAACCTGCAACCTGCGAAATTCCGCCGAAAGCCTGCAACTCGCAATCTGCAGCACAGAGAAAGAAAATGCTGAAAATGTGCAATCCTAAATACAAGCGATCTAAAATTCGAATATAAATATTTTTAAATAATAAATACAAGTTTTAACAAGTGTTTTTCAATAAATATTATAATTTAACTTTAGATTTACATCTTGTATTACCACAAGCCTATGTTGATTCAATGGCTAAGTTTTGTTTCTAGTTTTTCTCTCTGCAATGAATACGTTGAGGTCAGCCAACCGCTGCTGCCACTCGGAAATGCCCGAAAATTGTTTGGCTCCGGTCGGGATTCGTTCGCTGGAAATGGCATTTTTCGCTAACATATGCGCGGTCCTGCGGTCTGAGCTGCAAGCTCTAAATTGCAGCGACGGCAAATTTAATTAGACTTTGAGCGGGACCCACAAACAAATGCGTGCGTGCGTGTATGCCAGCCTGCGAGTGTCCTGGAGATGCACATCGTAAATAGACAGGGACACTCGTGCACCAAGAGACGGCTGCTCGCGAAACAAGTCAAATAACAAGTCACGTTTCAATGGCTAATGAGGTCATGTGTAAGGGCCAATGACGGATGCGGCATAGCCAGGCCTACACTGAAAGAAATTCGAGAATTGACTAAATATTTCCATTGATAGAATGCAGCTTGACTTTATTGATAATAACTGCACATAAATAATAAAAAATAATAGGCTTCCTCATCTCTGTTTATTTTCTAACTCACATTTTTTCCGAGTGCTGTCTGGCTCAAAGCGATTGTTAGCCAGGTACAGTTGGTGGGCGGGCACGCCATAATAATGACGACGTGCAGCAGGAGCAGCAGCGGCAACAAGAGAGCAGCAGCAACTCAAATGGAGGTCGTCTGAAGTGCCACCGACGGATATCTGGCTGAATGACTAAAGTTAACACTAACTTGGCAAACAAATAAACATGGAAACAAGGCTGGGACCGGGATAGGACTAGGACCAGGCGCAGGACCAGCACCAGGACAATATGTCAACACACACCCACAAAACACAGACGAGCACTCCAGCTTTATGTGCAAGGAATGAGGATGAGAATAGGGATGAGGGTGTGTATACATAGGCATATAATTTCACCTTCCGACTTGGCCGCCCCGTAAACTGTTTGCATTATTGCTGCTCTCTGCTGGCTGCTGGCTTGTGGCCTGTGTATGCTGCATTACAATTACAATTACAATTAGAAAAGTGTATTTTGTAATTGTATATTCAGTAATTTGCCATGCATGTGCGCCGCACAGATGATGACTTGGGCCATTAACCTCGGGCCACTCCTCTCTGGCTCCGGCTGCTCCGAATTTATAATGGCCCACACCCACAAAATAAAAAGGAAAAAATTCCCAAAAAGGCCAACGCATTAGCAGAGGTCTGAGGGCTATGCATATGCCATCCATCTGGGCTGCTTTTGGGCTTGGTGTGTAGACCTACACGGCACTTGATATGATAATAAATATTTTTGTTTGCCGTCCCCAGCAGGGCATTAAAGTCCTGGGAAAGTGAGCAACTTCAAAGCCTACCTGGCATCATAAATTCCTTGACATCTACCCCAAAAACTTTGATTGCAAGTTAATCAGCCCCATAGACCTTTGGAGAATAAGTAAAATTACATCGATATCCTTTAGAGCAGAGAACGATTTTTCCTGTTCCTTTGATTTAAAGTTCTCCCTTCGGCTGTGACTCAGGATAAACTCAGTTTTAGCCCAGGAATTTCAAGAATTTCCATTTTGCCAATTTCCTTTGACTGCAACGAGCCACAGGCCAATAAAATAAAACTGTAAATTGTCAATATTATTGAAAGTGCTTAGTTTAATCAATAGATATGCCGGAGACATGCACACGACCTGTCAACTAACTAACTAACCGAAATTCAGAAATATGCGACCTCAGCGACCGTGATTCGAACTTTGCCTGAAGCAAGTTACACCTTGAAAAAAATCACATGCCTAAATCCTTAAAATATTAGGTTTTTCTCTTCAATGATTACACTTGATTCTTAGTAGAAGTAAAAGTATAAATTATTGCAGAATCTCTCTTTTCAATTTAAATAAAACAGACTTATTTTAGAGTGCACTCAGCCAGTGAAAAGTCGGGACCAATAATGAAGTCACGTCGCACTTATGAAAAATATTCGATAACCCCGAGTCAGAGTTATGCCGTGGAGAATCGGGCGGAGAAACGCCTGGCCGGATTGGCCTTAAAAGTTTTCCATCGGCACACATGTCTGAAGCGTTGGTTTCTCGACTGCCCGACTCAAGATAGGAGTGCTGGCAATTAAGCAGAAAACTTTTTTATGGCCTGTGCCATGCACAATGGGCGGCGGCGGTGGTGGCCATAATTTGATTGTGGGTGACATCGAAAAGAAATCGCAAAGAGCGATTCATTTGCATGACAACCCCCGGCTGGTGGGGGCGCTCATCCAGCAATTGGGGCCGTGATGAGGCACGTACGCGAGAGCCGAAAGGAAAACACAGGCGCCGGATCGGAGCTGCGAATAAAAATATATGCAAAATATCGCGTATACGCACCGGGCGACAAACAATAGAAGGAGACCGTAATCAGGAAGTGCTGGTGGCGGAGCATCAAATTGATTTCTGGGACGCCTGGTCGGTAATCGATATCGCTACAAGTGAACATGACTGCTGCTCACAATAATAACTCACCACCACGTGCGTGGTCCTTGCAAAGGCTTAACGCTTTATCCGTCGCAGGCGACACATTTAAGCGCACTTCCTGCAGCTGTTGCTGATACCGCCGACAACGTCGACGCCCGTGCTATCTGCTCCGCCGCGTCCTTGTCTCTTATCAATATGCACTCGCATTAAGTGAGTTTATATGCGATAGGAATGGCTCTAGGTCCTCTGTTCGCGTTCCCACGCTGTCTTCGCCAGCCCACAATCCCAGAGCGGAAAGGAAAAGGGGGAGATAGCTCCTCGTCTGTCGCCTCGTCTATGTGCGCTCGCACATTTTTCGCTTTTCATAAATTTTTGAGTGACATTTTTGATGACATCAGAGCTTTATGCCATATGCCCTGCCAGACCCAACTAAAGGCACCTGTCACCGTTGCCAAATGTGGCATGGCATGTTAAAGCGGCAAGTGTTAAGATGTCAACGGTAGCAGAAAAGGGGGAAAGTGGCCCAACAATACGCTTTAAGATGATAGAAAAATCCCAGAAATGAAAAGGTAAAATAAATAATGGAGCATCGCTTTTTTGGGGTTTTATGAAGCAGTCGTAAAATTTACTTTTTGGGTGAAAATAGTTAGGGATTTTTATGGTACCTAACAAGTTATAGCTGTATTTTATGATAGATCAAGTGTACCGCGAAAATGACCAAGATAAACGTCTTCACAGTATATTTTGTAATCTAAGCAGACAACAAATTTAGTACAACGAAATAAATGAGGTAGAGCTCGGCATTGAAGTGGATTCAAAAAAGTTGGAAAAATAAAACAATGGCCCGAGAAGCCCTCGGCAAATACCCGTTCATAGTTGCCCTAGAGGGCTTCCCAGTCAACCAAGGCAGCCGCCGGATGAGTTGCACACAACTTGAGAAAGTCAACGGTGCTCAAGGACTAATAGGGTCTGAGCAGCCTCCCCTCTGTCCTTGTATCCTTTCACCTTTCGCAAATGTCTAAGGCACTTTCTGACATTGACACGGAGTCGGCAGAGAGGTCGGGGTTCGGCAGTAAGGCAAATGGGGACAAGTGCGTAGGCCGCCTAACAGGATTATCTGCGAAAAGGTTACGCAATGCGTTATCACGTATCATAAAGCGTAATCTCAAGCGCGTGGTTTGTATTTACATGGCTCCAGTCTAGATTGCTGTTTAAAATTTGATGCATGGAAACGGCGCGGCAAAGTGTCGTCTTTGTCTTACGCCAAATTAAACAAATGCCCCGCGAAAGTCAACTAGATGCTTTAGCTGAGCTGGCTTAAAGCCCGAAAGCAACCTTGAAGTTTCGCATTTTCAGTGAAAATCAATTGAGCCTAGGTGGGAGACGCGAGCAGCGATTTATTCAATTTTCCGCCGGCAAGGCTAATAAATGGATATTCGGTTTTGGGTGGTGGCACTGGAGCTGTCATGTCGCGGCTTGGAGGGGAAAATGCTGCACGATTTATGCGCCTTACACGCTAAGCTCAAAAGTATGCTACATAAGCTGCAGCAGCATATTGCACACAGAAAAATAAGTAGTGCAAAAAGGTGGGTTTAAAAATAAAAATAAATAAAATTTGAACTTTTTAGAAACTTTGTCTGCATATCAACATTTATTAAATGTTTGTGAAATATTTAGCAAGATATTACTTATATATTACTAATAGCTTTATGTCTCATTGTCAAATCTAAACTATTATTTTTAGTATCTAACTAAACTCAATAAAAGACATTTTTTTTAAGTGCATTAAGACCAGCTACAACGACGAAGGCGTCGCCGCATATGTTTGGCTGTTTGGTTAGCTGAAATTCAAATTTTTTCACTGCCAAAAACGGAACCGACCGGAACGCATAAAGGGGTTTCGGCTTAAATGCGCCACGCCATTTGTCAGCGTAATAAAAATCAAACACACACATTACCCGGGGTGTGGGAAAGCTGTACGCTGGGGGAGGAAGCCCAAAACCCGGAATCGAAGGAAATTTGAGGGTAGCAGCCGAGGTGAGAGATTCGGCTATGGGGAATTTATATATTGGCCACATTTGTAGCCCTTGGTGGCATTTACCTTGAGCGCTTTTTGAAGTTTTCACATTTATTTCAATTCGGCGTGCCGCCCACTCATTGTAATTGTGTGTGCACTGCGTCCTTAATGCGGCATCGTGTCAATTCACCTCACCTTCGCCGGGAAGCCAAACCAGCGAAGAAAAAGAGCGGCGGCGCCTTCACTCACTCAACTCTCCGCGTCGATGTGTTTTTACGGCGCAATTTATTGCGGCAATTTCTCGCGCTCAAATGCAAATGCAGAAGATTGGCGAGGAGATTCTACGCGACCGCTCGCCGGCGCCTGTTTACATTAGTTATTACGCTTATTTATGTGATTTCATGGGCGCCCACTTGACTAGAGTGCTCAGTGTGGCTTTAAAATTGATGCGCACTTGGGGCTTCCGGCGCCGCGATTGCCGCTATTAAATTAAGTTTAGTGCCGCGCGATATGGCCGAGCCAAGCCTTTTGTCTCTCACCTGCGACTCGTCGCGGAGTTTCGCCGCGAGCTTCGAGAGCATTGAGAAATCACCAAATAATTGCCACGCTTACACTTTGTCGCTTATCTTGGGGCAACATTTACAATGGCAGCAACAAACATCTATCTACAGAGAGAAAAAAATGTTTAATTCATCTTTGCCTTTTAAAGATTCTATTCAAAATTTATAATAAACAATGTAAGCATCTTCATTTAAGAGGCATTATGGGTGTTATTTTTGTATATCTAAGCTTATTCCTATTCATTTTTTATTGGAATTTTGTATCCCTTTTTGTTCTGCGTGTAGAGCAACTACAAAGCATCGCTTATTCCTATGGGAACGGGGCCGGGCAACAAATTACAAATTCAACAAGCGCCAAGTGGACAACCCTCATTAATTTTTGGACCCCTGGCCTTCTCCTCCGCCCCGCAGCCGCCTGGCAAAGTTTTCTATTAAAATTAATAATGTTGCTTAAAACAAAGCAGTGACAACAACAAAGCCACGCCAACGACAAAGTCGCCAAGCATGGTCCTTTAATAAGTTGCGCGGTCCTTCACTCCCATCTCTCCTGGCAACGGACACACTGTCACTTCGAATTTATCAACAGCGCCATCAATAAATACTCCACGGAGCTCGGCGAAAGGTAATGGTGGTGGTGGTCAAAGGGGATGGGCCATTATGAGTGGTGGCCAAATGGCTGCTAAAGGTGTAAGACGACACTATTTAAAATGCGAAGCCGCTGGGAATGGCGCACACTTTGTTTATGAACAAACTTACCAGATATCAAAGAGAGCGAAGAATTTGCAGTTCAAAGGCAAGTTTTATTTGTGGATCAAATCGTGATTTGATTGTGATTTTAATGTATACTAAATAAAAAATAAAATCAAGTTAGTAAGAACCAATTGTTTAAGGATATCCTTAATTATATAAAGATGTGTTTAATAAAGGTTAAACAAGCCAGAATTATTTGAAAAGCCACGAATAAGTCTGTTTAATTTAATGCCACAAAACCCGTCAAGAAATCAAGTTATTTCAATGGCAATATTTGCGAGTCTGACAGATGACAATGGCACAATGATTGTTAATTGTAGAGGTAATATGATCAGCAACTTCTGGGTATAATATCCATTTGCAATGGGTTGCTTTAATTGGGTCTTGGTCCCCGGCACTCCAGAACCGCACATCCTCCCATGCGCACCAGTTAGTCCTGTGATAATTATTCATTTTCCTCTTGGCAACACATTACCCATGTCAAAAGGCGGCCGCCCTTCGCTTGTCTAAACTTGTAATTGAAACTTCCATTTCCATTCCGCCCGCGTGGCTCCTCGGTGTCGCCGATGTAAAATAATTATCATTATGTTTTAGCACTTGTTCCTCTCATATCACAATGGCTCGGCAGAGGTTAGTTCTTTACTTCTACTTAATTAATTGAGTTGCCGTGTTATGAATACTTCATGACAGGGCGCGGGAGAGGAATAGGGATTGGAACCGGGACCGGGATCGGGATCGGGGTCTCTGCCAAATAACCGCAGGTAACCTAACGAAGCTTGCTTCGTATATAAATATTTGAGGCAATTTTCAAGTGCGCCCGGGACCCTTGGCCTTTGTCTTTGTGCGTGAAGAGTAAATAGCGCATTGGCAAACAAAAAGCGGGAGAAAAGCGGAAAAAGGAAGCACAGCGAGCGAGGCAGCCCCAAACTGGTAAAGCAATCAAAGAAATTAGCAAACAGCAAAAGAAGCACCCAACAAAAATAAGAATGAACGCAATGGTTGGGTGCCCCGACCCTAAAATACCCAGGACTCCAGTCCTTGAAGTCTTTGCATACTTTTCTCTGTTGCTGGCAGGGGGTAATTTAAAGAAAATGTCTTAAGAATCTCTTTATCTACACTCGCAGCATAGAAAATATGCAATAATATAAACGTGGTAATTTCCAAAGACTTCCAAGACTAGATCAATGCGGCTTTTATTACTTATTAAAAATCGAAATCCTATACAATATACCCTTTATTCCTTAACAAGTACTGGGTATGGAAAGTAACCAACATGGAGGAAACGGAAATGGCAAGAAAGCAAAGTAAAGCAAAGGGCAAGGAATTGGGCAAAGAAACGGATGAACATAACGCAATGCACCGAATATAAATAATTCAATATTTCCACTTCACTTGATGTTTCGCTCTTTGTTTGCACTCCCGGCTCTTTTTGTCTGTGCTCTGCCTCCAGAGTGACCCAATGAAAATAAGCAATTGAATGCTCGGTTAAATGTAAGAAAAATCAATTTTCCAAACAATTTTACTGCTGCCTTTCTCCCATTTGATTGTGTATTTTTATGCACTTGTCGCCGGCTGCGGGCAGTGCTCTTTTGCCAGCTACTCCACTCCACGCTCCATTCAGTTTTGTTTCGTTGAATAGCCCCGACCTACCCTTTTCCCGTCGCCTAAAAAAAGGCAAATCAAGAGCACAGCAGAATCAATCGTCAAATCACTTGAGTGCGTTCCCCTTCGTCGCCGTCACTTAACAGAGTTTATTGTTGTACTTTCAATCGGTACTCGAGGTTTCGAAGGGTATACGGTGATCTTTTGGAATACAGAACATAGAAAATGTTGCTCCTGACTAGGTAAAACTTTAACAAAATTAAACTAGAGTAGTTGGTGATTTATTTTTTATAAAATATTACGCATACGCCGTGTGGGCAAGCGTTTATGCACAATGCAACTTGAAACTATTTATTTGCTTAATTTTACAATAATAAAGTTTCAATCAAATAAAATTCAAATTTTACAAAATTATTTTATGTAAAATATTACTCATTCGCAGTGTGGTCAAGCGCCTAGAACAATATACCTGGAAACCTTAGATTATTCACTTATTATTTGTTTAATTTTAATATAGTAAAACTTCAATCAAAACCCAAATTTTATATATTTATTTTAAAGCAGATTGCGAGTCTTCTTTTATACAAATTATTACTCATACGCAGTGTTATCAAAATATACCTAGAAACCTGCTCAGTATTTACATATTTCACTTTAATACCATCAACATATTCTAATAATTTATTCTTTGCCATATTTGTATTATAAAAAATTAAAAAACTGTTAGTACGAAGTATCTTTACGTCTGCAAACATGACCATAGTCTCCTAACTTGTTTTTCTAGTCTATTGTTGCCTCTCCTGCTGTTTCCTCTTTTCCGGGCAGCTTTTTGTTTTGTTTACTCCGTCAGAGCGATGCGACCGAAATGGCAGGCTAACGATTCCTCCGGGTCCGATAGCTCGAGTACGGCGGAGAGGACGCCAGAGATAAGCATATTCTCTCAGCTCAACTCGCTTCAGCTAGAAACCGGTTGATGTACACTGAAAGAAAGACTAAAAAACATTTAAGAAAAGATGGCCAAAAATATAACAGTCAAAGTTTCGCATCTAATCTGAAAATATATTAAAAAAAGATAGTTTTTGAATATTTATTGAATGTTTCTTTAAAAGGTATAGGCTCTTTATATAAAAGATACCAAGATATTGCATTTTGATATAATTTCTTAGACTTTTTGGGACGTTTAGAAGCTGGCTTCTGGTCTTCAGCTGCTACTTCGGCGTTTTAGGCGCTTCAATTGTGTCACGCATGCACGCACGTTGCTTCCGTTTTTCCGGCTGCCGGGTTTGCTATTTTCCCTGCTTCCTTCTCTCATTCCCATTTTCCTGCCGACGCTTGGGAAAAACAACATCACGGCGGCGAAAGCAGGCAAGGAAAAAAAGCAGCAGCGATTTTGGGGCAGTAGCAAGGAGGCAGCGACAGACTGGAAAATTTGCATGTTTGGACATGTTGAAATCTTCTTGGGAGTTGCTTGCTTGCGGTACCGAGTTCCGTTCTTTTTTTTCCACTCGCACTCGATTTAGCCTAGCAGAAAAATGAAATTTGCATTTGCCAGTGGCGTTGGAAGGAGCCCCCGGAGGAGTCTGCTCTCTCCTCCGAAAGAGCCTGTCGGGGTCGAATTAATTTGTGCTCAATCCTTTTTCGCATAGGTAAACCTCTGACCTGGGGTCATCCAATTGCTGGATCCCAATTTTCCAGCGCACTTTCTACACCCATGCCTCGCTCCGTGTCGGCACATTCGTCTCTAGTCTCGAGTGTAAACATGCATTCGAGACTAAGTGAAACAGTTTTTTCGAAGGGGAGGCCTCGAGAATTGTTTGCCAAGTAAAAAAAAAAAATAGAATCGGAAACTCACAAAAAGAGAGCAGGAAGCGGAACACATGTGTATATGTGTGTGTTGTTGTTACATTTTAAGGGGATTCATGTACATGCAAGGATTTCGTCAAAAAAAAGAGGGAACTTTTCTGTTGATCTTCTAGTTTTTTTCAGATGAATAAAGCTTAATCATTGTTTATTATTTAACATTTTTGTAAAATATGTAGCTTTTCTGGAGTTTTACTTGAAACACACTAACATTATATATTTATATTTATGTTAAAATATAAAATTTCATTCCTTAAATTCCTATTGATCTTCCTTTACATCCAAATGCTCATAATTTCTCCAAAGATAATAAGTAAGTTATTTTATAAAGACTTGTTCAAAAGTTAGCTTAGTGTGGACATAACGTAGCGGACCCAAGTGCCAGTTCCATGGATTGCGGATTATTCCGACACATCTCCGGCTAATAAGTTGCGCGTACTTTTGCAACTGGCTGATATGCATCTGGGGGCTATTGCCATATCGTAAGCGGAAGATGTTAAACAAATTTAAAGCAGGCAATCGACCGAAGGTCATGTTGTCGTTTCCTCCAGCACAGTTGCCAGAAGTGGAAACAGCAAAACACAGCAGCAGCAGCAGCAGCAGGAGCAACACAGTAGCAACAGCAGTATCGGCAGCAGTTGGCAACGCACGCAGCTGGCACCGGATGCCCGGGGTAGCTCGTGCCACAGTTAAAAGTTCAATTTGCGCAATAGCGGTAAAGGCAGTTTCCCACCCACAATACCGAACGCCACCCACACATCCTCGAGGAGGGATCCATTGAAGCGTAAGAAACTGGAGCTGAAGCGCAGAGGCAGCAGCATCAGCAAAAGGAAATTTTGCGTTAAATTATTACTTTCCGTTTATGCAAAGCATTTGAGCGCACTCACTTTGCTTTAACGCTGGTTTGTGGTTATGTTTTCTGTTGTTTCCCACACAGTGTATACTATAAATACACAGAGAGAAAGGAACATATAGTAAGGAAATTCTTAAGGAATAACTAAAAAATTAAAGTATTTAAGGAAAAGGAAGAGTTACCACTGCAGATAAATAAAAATAAAGATTTTATTGATGATACTAATTTAGGTATGAAAGATTAGTGACTTAAAATGTTGATAAATGTAACAGGAAGTTGCTAATAATTTAATAATTTCCTTTATTAATATAACATTGCTGTCGCAGAAGCTACTCCTGTATTATTTTGGCTCTCTCTTGGTCTCCACATTCTTAATATTAATAATTCGTTTAGCTATGCATTTGAAATGATTTCTTTTTGTGTATAAATAATATAATATACGGCGGAAGGGTGAATTTCTATCCGGACTGTGTGCGAATTAGTATGTGCGACAAGCAGGGAAATTGCAATAGCATCTCATGATGCCACTAAATGCAACGGCGACGCCAGCGACAACAGCAGGGTACAAAAAATTCATTTGCAGAATTTGCAAAAAATGTTCGCAAACCCATAGAGGGGGTGAGAAAATTGTGTGTGAAATGGGGCTGGGGAATAGAAATAGAAGGGGGACGGACATAGTTCTACACTCGACTCAGCAGCTGTGGCACACTAACTGAAATGAAACGAAACGTAACGTAACGTAACGCCTCCACCGCCGCCGTCGCTGTGTGAATGCATTTTAAAGTAAACGCCTCGCTTTTGTCATTTTAATTTCGCGGATTTCCCCATTCTCATTTCATGGCAGTGTCTTCTCTGCTCTTTCTCTTCTCCTCAAGGTTAGCCTGTTTTTTAATTGAAAATGTTCTGGCAACTGCCAACTGACAAGCTGTTACTGATACTGCCACCGCCACTTTTACAAGCTATAATGTATACAGAGAGAAGGACATGCGCGGGTTTTATTCAAAAATATTTAAGAGCCGAAGGCTGATGACTTTTTAAAGCCACTTAAAAAGCATTCATTTACATTCTTTTAGTTAATTGTAGAAAATTAATCTTCTATTATAAATACTATAAAAACAATTTCAGCTAATCCTGCAAATAAAGACCATACTCTCCTCTTTATTTAAGCTTGTTGTACGCTAATTTATTCCCAATTCCGCTCTGTGTAGAGAACTATACTTAAGCCGGTTTCACCAGTTCACTTGGCCTTCCTCACATGCTGGCCATTTATCTTGCTCAAGGTAATAAAATGTCTATAATTAGTCATTTAATATACAGATTTCCGTTTTGCGTCAAGGGGCGAAAACTTTTGCCGGGCTTCTGCTTCCTGGAAATCCATAGAAGAAAAAAAAAGGCAAAGCTGCGAACACCCAACGAGAATTAAGAACAAAGTTTTCCCCCCGGCTCGCATGTGGCTAGTAGCTAGTATCTATGAGTATGAGTGGGCGTTGGGTGGAGGTGGTGGTGGAGTAATTTAAGTACAACGAATGATAAACTACTAAGCAGCAGCAGACTAGCCGTCGAGTGGGGCAAGGGATCCGAGTGCCCGGGACTTCCTTGGCGAACCCAAATAAATGTGCAATTAAGAGCTGCTCTCCTTAGTGTTGGACCGCACAATTTGCTGCCAACTTTTGCCCAGTCCACGGGGCTATATAAATACTAATAGGTATATGAAAGCACTGAGGGAAACAAGCTAGAATAAGGTGTATAAAATAATATATGGGATAAATATATTACCCACATACAAACTGATTATAAAATCAGAGTCTGGATTAGATCGATTAGAATCGGAATAATATATCCCACTCAGGCCAAAATAATATTTCACCTTCCAATTTCTTTATGTGTACTTTCCATGTGTGTGTGTGGGCGTATATGACTCGCTTAGCTTTGTGTGTGTTGAGCACTTTTAACGTAATATGCTGCCGCTTGCCTGCCTGAGCTATGAGAATTTTTATAATAAATCTTGGCGCTTCCGTTTTTGGTTTGCAAACTTCCTGTTGGCAACGTCTTTAGTAGCCGGCGGTGGCGGAGGCGAAGGAAGAGATAGTTGAGGAGCCCGGGACCGAATCCAACCCGACTGCACTGTGATTTGCACGCAACATATGGACTTTGCTCCGGACAGACTGTATCTAAGGATGTACATATACATATAGATATGGGAGTATGCCTGGCTGGGGTGTGCAGCTGCTGCAGCAACTTCGGTGGGGGGGAAATAAATCTTCAAGTTTTTACTTTATTGCAGCTGTCCGGCTGGCTGTTATATCCTACCCTCAGCCTGGGCAAACTTATTGCGTATACGCCAGGTCTGACGGAGGCTTTAAGCCGTCGAGGAAAACACGTGTTCTTGCCGAAGACATTTACATAATCTACAGTTAGTACAACCTTTTCAACCGACGCACGCACTTTTTATTGCTTATTGGGCCGTACTTGGGTCGCGGACATTTTAACGAGCACTGAAATAAATTTTAATGTCTTTTAAATGATTTCCTGGGTGGCCTGAAAAAGGGCTTGATCTATGGCCCCATCACTCCCCGCTTCTGACACCACTTGATGGCCAATATTCTACGTGTTTACGAGCCAGCATTGGAGGCTCAATACCGGACTTAGTCGCCGCCGCCGCCACCGCCGCCCGCCAACTAAGTATTCAAGTCCAACGAAGCGGTGAAAGATCCTTCATAAATACACAATTTGGGCGGAACATCTGCCGCTGCTGCTGCAGTTGCATTGAATGTAACCGGTGAAAGAACCTTTTGGTGGTAAGCTAAGCTTAAAAAAAAAAAAACATTGAAAAGAAGGGAAACACGGGGAAGCCAACAAAAAGTACAGAAAAATCGTAGACGAAACAGGAAAGTCGAGTTTAAATGTTTCTTTGGAATTGCGAGTGAGAAATGCAACCATGTCGACAGCATCCTCTATGCAGATACATATTCATGCTGTCTGCGCTTCGTGTTTTTTATTATTTCTTTTTTTGCACCTATTGCTTGATTTTTCTCCAGCGGCTGAACAAAAAAAAAATGCATTCCTTGGCCCATTCAAGTTGCGATTCGCAATGGTAACGACACTTTTCAAAAGAAATGCCACCAATTGTGGACTGAAATTCCACATTTTGCCTAAACTTCAGTCGTTAGTGGTGTCGAACACTCAATGGGTACTTGTGAACAAACCGAGAGAGACTTTAAAGTTTGTTTGCTAGAAATTATAATTTAAAAATATCCAATATTTCGCATTAACAATAATTAACTTATATTCGGGTTTCTTGCTCAGCTTTTTAAGTGAAAGCTGTCCTTAATAGGCGATCCCATTAATTTTCAACCTCCCTGCAGCAGTGAGATGAAAGGGCAAATTATGAAATATATTTTAATTTAAAAATATGCCCCAGCTTTGAAGCATTTTCCACACCTTTGCTGCTTCGCCCCGCCGGCGCGTAGCTGGCCAGGTCCGGCATATCCTGTTTGTCAACCAGCCAGCCCCAGTTGCGTATCCTTTGTTTCGTTGGACCTCGAGTTATGCCCTCAGTGCATGACTGGGGGCTGTTTCTCAAAAAACAAAATTAGAGGCAGCAACAACAGCGAAAGCTACGGCAAAAAAGTGGAATAAAACCGAAAAAATTGTAATGCAAATTTAATTAGGTTTTAAGTGCTTCGCCAAGGACAACGAAGGCGCTGCCGCTGTTGTTGTCTTTGTCGTTGTTACTTTTGTGTCTTGTCAAATATTTACTTTGAGAGCAGCGGAAAATAACAACCAAAAAGGTTGGCCTGGCCAGTCCACCCCGCCGCCCCTCAAACAAAAAGGTAATGAAATTTTTCGCGCCGAGTTTTGAAACAGTTTAAAGTTATTACGCCCGGCTACGTGTCCACCGGCGGGAGAATTGATTTTCCAAAAGAAAGTTTAAAGAGATTGAGAGGGCTGAAACTGAACCTAAAACCTGAACTCAAACCTGAAGCTGGGCCCTTGGGCAAATATTTGCCCAGGGATATGCATAATATTGACTTTAGTACTTCTGGTTTGGCCAACTGGAAGCTAATTAGAGCGACCCGCATCAAAAGTTGCTCGCATTCAAATCGAAATTCCAGCACGGAAATCAAATTGGTTTATTGTCTGTCGCCGTGGCAGTGGGGAAAGTTGCTCAACGAAAGTTTTTAGCGCCCTGGCAAATATGCAAATATTTGTTCAACTTTATTAAAATTCATTTTTGTCATTCATTGTGTGTGTAGGTTTTGTGTGTGTGTGTGTGTGTGTGGGGGGGGGGGTGTGAAGCCAAAAACTCTTGACAATAATTTTGCCAAGTTGCTACTTTCAATGTGGGCACGCAGGCATGCGAGGAATTTTTGTGCTAAGCGGCAATAATTGCAAATTCCACTGCAACACACACACTCGACCACGCCCCTCCATCGCCAACACACACACAAAGCCCCCAAGGAGGCGGACGGAAAACTTTTGCCTTGTCTAACTGTCTGCAAATCGCAGAGCTCGGCGAAAATCTTTGCCAAAATGTTTGCCATAGGCATTTTGGCAAAAAGTTTTTGAAGCTGAGCCGCAAGTATACTGCGGCTTTTTATATGGCCACAGTGCATGCGGTTCTCCAAATTGCACTCATTGTAATCTATAAAGCACCACGCCTCCTCCCTCCTCTTCAAATACACATTACGAATGGAGGGCGGGAGTAATTAAAACTGATTAACAACAGCTGAAATCCCGTCATGAATGGAATAATGCCAATATAATGCCCATTTGTATGGCTTCAATTAGTGCAGCGAATCAGTGAAATTTTTTACCCGATACAAACATTGTTTTTATGCCGAAAAACCGGAATACAGTGGATCCTCATGCATGCTTGAATCTGTGTTTTTGCTCTTTTTTATTGGCCTGAAATTGGAGAACTTTTTGCTGTCAAAGCAAACATGCGACTTACACTCTTTGACTGCGGTCGCAATAAATTGAATTAAAGAATTAATTGGCAAAGAGACAAACTTAAAGTGAATATAACAACTTTATGGCCATAAAGCCTGGCGCAGAAATAATTTGAATCAATCCGAAATAACACTTAACACTTCAACAGATAGTATAATTTAATCAGACAATGAATTATGGTCTCTTTGATAACATCTTAAATAACTAATGTGCTGCAATTCTTGTTAATTTATTAATGCAGTGAAAAGATATGCATTCTTAGAAATAAAATGCATTAACAATTATTTCCCTGTGTCAGCAAATTAACATGAGGGAAAAACAAACACTTACATTTCCTATAATTATACAGTCACGGAAGCAAAAAAAAAAACTTAATCTGAATTTAAAATATTTATATATTCTGATAAAAGCAAAGTATATATGCTGATCAATTAAAAATCATACACTTAGAAGCTAAAAAGCTTCAGCATAAAGAAAAAATATTACTTTTATTGCTGACATTTTATTCAGATATTGTAATAAAAAAAGAGCATGAGTCAGTCATATTGGCAAGGCATTCCAATTTAAATTGCTTTACTGCAAACTGTGTAATTAAACAGACTGGCGGGAATTCCCCTGGCTTTTTTTGTTTGTTTGTTTTATTAGCTTCAGGCTTGTTTTTGCGGCAGCTTTATGATGCCACTAAATTATGCCGCGCACACAGTTTGGGCAGGACTGTCAATTGGCGCTATTATCATTGCTGCCGCGATTCCACGCACACGAAAGCCCTTTTGGCCACCAAAAAAAAAGACACATATTGAGTTGATAGACATTCCGCTCAGTAGTCAAGCAGCGGAAACGTTACGTATGCGACTCGTGGGCCGACTGCCCTCCTGCCGCCTGCCGGCAAACATAACTAACAGTTCAGTGCGCACACTTTGCTCGGGATCTGGATTTTTGGGTTCTCGAGCACCGAGCAGCTGCTCCAATTCGAACTTCAACTTGCAATTGCGACGTGGCCAAGCGCGATGGCAAAAAGAACGACAATAATCGTGGCTGGCCAGTTTATAGACTATAGAATACCTCGTAAGCAGTTATTTTGTATACGGCTACAAGTTATATTATTATTTATTCCATTTCACTAAATCTTAAGCTTTTAAATCTCCAGTGTAGAGCTCTAAGAACCAAGTACAAAGTAAAGAAGAGCATCCTGTTACCAGGTCTACCACCAATACAGTACAGCCCTGTAATCTTCAAGTGCCTGGGTATAAAAAGGATAGCCAAAGGTGCCAATTGTTTGCTGGTATGCGGGCACGTATGTGTGAATTTATCGGTTGACATGACAATGCAGCTGCAAAATGCTGGCGTCGAACAGCACTTCAATATGCTGCCAGCCAGTGCCAGAGTGCCATGGCACCACGGACCCGTCCCGTACTGCCACTGCCAGGATCAGGACACGGCGCCACTGCCACTGCCATTGCCAGTGGCCAACTGGTCCTGCGGGCTGCCAACTTCTCTCACTCTCTGTCTCTCTCCCCAACCTTCCTGCCATTCCTCCTGCTGACTCCTTGCTCTTCGATCCCCTGTGTACGAAACTACCATTAGGCGGGATGGCAGATCTGGGCAACCTCTCTTGTACTTTATACCTTGACTGGTTCTGGTGTGTCGAGAGAGTCGCTTTTTGCAGTCAGAGGTGTTGTAGAGGGTTGATTGGGTAAAATGAAGTTTAGAAGAGGTGGATACAAATTTATAGGATTTATAGAGCGCTGTAAACTTTGTAAAGATAATATTCCTAAGTTAAAACAGTAATTATTGAAAATATTTGATTATTTCTTCATATTTTACTTCTGGGATATAAAAAGACCTTATATTAATTGATTATGACAAGCAATTCTTAAATATAATGTATATTTCCTTTAAGAATTATGAATTTACACTTCTATTGCTCAATCGACCCTCGCACTCAGCAATGCTGTTGGCTGCGAGGGCGCACACCTCTAATGCGACCTCAACGTAAAATAATTGCTGACCAAAGTGCACTCAAATGCAGACACATGGCCACACGTGATGACCAATGCACTTCGGGTCAAATGTACACAGTGCGAGTGCGAACGAGTGGAATGGCGACAGCTCCTGCGACGACCACGACAAGGACGATGAGGAGAGTGAAGAGAAGCTGGCCTCAGGGTTCTGGGGGGGGGGGCTACTTGGCAGTGGGAAAACTGGGCCAGTGTCCGACGACGGCGGCTCGTTATTCTTACTTTTTCGGTCAGGTCGGTTTGAAGGAAAGCCGGCACTGTAATTGATGTAATTCCTGGCATCCAAGGCATCAAGCTACCGAAGGCCAAAAGGAAGTCCAACTGAGGTCACTGTTTGTGCGGTCAGCATCTGAACTCCAGCCGGTTGATTCACATGCCTCAGGTTAGCACCTGGCCTTTTGACCGTCGAGAGCACGTCTCGTAATGCGACGCCACAAACGAGAGGTTGGAAAGCTCTTGAAAATAGTAAAGTAAAAGTATCTTGGGGTCACACGGAAATATGTTCGTGTTTTTAAGCTAAACCTGGTCTTTATTTGTTTAATAATCATGCGAAAAATGGAAGCCAAGGGTTATTTTCTTGAATATTTAAATTCTTCCCCCGAAGCTCTTTACGTATTTGCTCAAGACACTCCAGTTCCTTTGGCTTAAAGTCCAAGCACAGAACACGCAACACACATATTCAAATATCGATTGAAGTGGCAACGATGGAAAATCAATAACCAGACACCCACTCATCTGCGACAATGCCGAAGGTCAATAATAATGTAGACAGGCAGCCTGCCTGCCTGCCTGGCAGCTTGTTATTTCTTTACTTGTTTTACGGGGGCGAGTAAGAGGCAAATGTATTTGCCATTGTCCCAGTTTTGTGACTACTGGTATCATGACTGTCACGATTGCTCTTGGCCCTGGCATTTTATTTATCATGTTGAAATTGAATTTGTGTTTGTTGACTCCGTCCTGTCAATTGACATGCTAATTGCCGTGCTTCATCTGGGGAAGGAAAACAAAAATGGAAACAGAAACAGAAACAGAAACGGAATGAAGCGCATTTAATTGCAGAAGCCCGGCTTAATGTAAACGCAGAAAAATTACTTTGCTAATTACAGCGCAGGAAAATGTGCTTGAGGTGCACGCGGAAAATGGGCTAACACTTTCCAGTTGTTATTCTTGCTCCACTAAGCGTCATCTAAATGAAATCCTTTGGCTAAGAAATCTGACTGGTATACCTGATGCACTGAAGAAAAATTAACCTTAATTTATGGGAAAAAAATATATATTTGTCAACTAATAATTTATGTATTATGATTTTCTTGCTTAAAAACAAACGTAGGTTTAGTGAAAACTTAATACAATTTCCCTTCAAGCTTAAAGTTTTCTGTGCATTTTCTCTTCATTTGGTACCCAAACTCCCACTGCCGTTCTCTCTCCACCACTTGAGCCTGAAAGGCGAAAATTGAACAAAGGACTTTGTTTGTTTTTTCAACTAAATTAGTGCAAATAGTGCCAACATACAGATACAGCCACAAGCGAAACGAGGGCGTGGCAATGGCGCCAAACACCTGAGCTTCAGAGGACCTGAGCACCTGAGAGCCCAAGAACCTGAGAACCGGAGAACCTGAGAACCTCAGGCTGAGGCTGCAGCAATGCGGCTTTACCTTGTGCCACTTAGGCACTACGGCAGCGTCACCAACAATGCTACTGTACTGTGTGTTGTTTTTAGTGGCATTCACTTTCCCATATCCCACACACGCCCAGATACATGCAGACTTGGCTCACACGTACGTGCATATGTGCGTTGGCATTGTCTGGCATTTTGTTAGCCTGCGATTTGGGCGCTCAAAAGTATGCTATGCTGGCTATTAACTTTCATCTCAATTACACAGGCATGCAGAAAAAGTACCTACTTTTTCATATTTTTTTTTATCAGTAAATAACAAGGACCACACAAATTATTACCGATATTCCGAAAATCCTGCATAATAAATAGGCTAAGTATCTGAGAGATATTTACCCTATGTCTAAATGAATTGCTCACGTTAACTAGTAAATATTACTTTAAAATTTAAGAATAATAATATTATTTTTATGAGTTATTTTACCAAGAAGTTCATGTATTTTTCCCAAGTGAGCTTCATGAAAGACGAAAACGCACACAAGGGCATATATCGCTATATACATATATTTATTTAAGGAATTTTCCAACGCCCAAGACAACACAACAATAACAATGCAACAGCAACAACAACAACAGCACCAACGACAGAAATAGCAACGACTGACGCAATGGCACGTTTATGCCACACGTGACCTGCTTTAGCTTTAGCTTTCGGCCAGGTCGCCATCAGTGGCTGCTGCCTCTGCAGTCGCACACTATTTTTACAAGTGTCTACAGTTAAGTGCACACACCAACACACGCACACAGCCGCAGAAGCACATACAAACATCCAGCCTGGCTGGCAGGCAGGACCTGCAGAAATTACCATGCTCAGGACTCGTTGTCGTTGGCATCCTTGCGGTTGTAGCGTGAAACGAGAAGAAAAACTTTGGCGCTCTCTTAAACAACAACATTAAGCATATACACACGCACACTCGCACACCAACACACACACACACACAGCAAAAAGAAAAGAAAAAGAAGATGTTTAAGCCAAAGCGCAGCAGCAGAAGCGTTGCCGCGAAACTGGAACGTGGAAAAAGGCAAGCCAGTCCAAGTCAAGCCGAGCTAAGAAGTCGTCCACTGAGACTTAAGAGGTGCAAGTTTTGGGAGCCAGCAAAAATAATTAAACTAATTTAAATTCAAAGCTAAATAAAATCTCAATGAATGGAAAATCTAAAGAAATGTTTATACCTTTTTTTTTCAATACAAACTAATATCAGAAAAATTACAGTGTAGGGCCGTAGCCTAGGATTTCATTATGCGCATTTTCTACAACTTTTTGGAGCAAGGCGCGTTAGCATTGCATACTTTTAGGCGCTGGTGCCGCTTCTGCTGCTCCTTCGGCTTCCCTCTCGCCGCACTGTGTTTTGTGTCGAGCTTTTGAGCAGACACTGAAATGCAATTTGCATAAGTTTCACAGCTTCTTTCGTTTATATAGCGAGACCGAGACCGAGGCGGCGAGACGCTGGCGCCGGCGACAGCGACTTTTCTATATAAATATAAATACTATGTGCATAACCCAAGTGCGCCGAACGACGTGCCACTGCGTCTGTGTGTGCCATCTATCCTCCACTCGCTTGCTTTCCCTGCTGCGTGCTAAGTATGTGTTGCCTAGCTGTTGGCAATTTTCATAACAAAAAAAAAAAAAAACAAAAAAAATATGTATATAAAATGGCTGGGAACGGAGCCAAGCTCGATGGGGCATGCAGCAAAATGAAATTTGTGTTTGTTTTCTACTTTAGCCAGCATAAAAAGTGAAATGACACTGTGTAACGCAGGAAAAAAGTTGCCGTGGCACATAGGAACCAGCGGAAACCAGCAGGAAATTCCCATTCCCTCGTTAAGATGTTTGCTTCGGTATTTCCTTTGTGCACGTGGGTGCGAAACGTCGTTAATGTAGCCAAAGGTTACATGCATGAATATCAGTTTTGATTGACATTATAGGGAAGAAGAACAGAGCCCTTACTAGCAATGTGTGCACACAAAAGCCAATTTCCTAGAACTTTAAGATGGAGATAAAAGAGATGTATAAACAGGTCTATTTTTAACTGGGCATAGCTTTTGGGCGTGGGTTGTTTATAGCCATAAATGTATACAAACAAAACCTACAGGTCTTATTCTATTTATATGTTATAAATTGCAGTTGTAATTCTTTAGGATTTAAGAGAGAGAACTACGTCATACTAAATAACTAAAAGGTTTGCAATGAAAAGTAAGTTTTCTACTAAAATAAAATCCTTCTTCTCTTAAATTGAAATCAAACTTAAATAAAATCCCAATTCATTTTAGGCAAATAAATTAAATCAAGTTGAAAATCAAAACAACAGTCTAAAACCTTATCCTAAAAGCTTCGAAAGGATTATGATGCTCTGAGCTTTTGAATACATTTATCCAAAAATAGTTTTTGCCTTCGATTTGCACTAATAAACCCAAATTGACCCATTTTCCCGCATGCACGACCTCACACACATATGGCTCCCGGCGTTGGAGTGACATTTGTCTGTCCGTAACTGAACTGTTGCCGCTTGTGGCTGCCCAATCCGGCGACCTCAGAAGCAGCTTGCCACCTAAAGCCGCAGCACGCGCCACTTTGTCCCAAAATCCAGCCAGTTGGTTTTGGCCGCCTGATTCCGTGGTCTGTGGACAGCAGCAGGAGTTCAGTCCCATGTGAGCCCCACGGGCAAATCACTCATTACACACTTACGCTTGCGCGACTCTGACGAGCTGGAGGAGCTGACGAGATGATGGAGGCGGAGGCGCATATCGCAAATTATGTCAATTTGGCTGCTGCAGCCCGCCAGCCTTTGGGACTCTGAGACAGCCACAGCAACGGGAGGAGTACACTTGAACAAAAAGATTTAATATAACTTAGAATTTATTAGTTTAGTTAAAGAGTTTAGAAGCTTCTAAAAACTATTTGCAGAAAATTTAAAATGTATGTAGAACATAATCTTCAAAGGATTTTAAGATTAAGATCATAGTAAGATAGAATTGAAATGCTTAGATAAAACTTCAGATAGCATAAGATAAGCCATCAATTAGGATACTGTAAAGGCAGCTTTGGATTAGAAGAGATTCCACTCCTTTAGACCTTAACGCTCTCTGCTTTCGCTCAGTGCTGGAAGCTTCAGCCAACTGATAGAGAGCCTAACTGTGTCTGCTCGTCGAGCATTTGACATCTTACATGGGAATTACAAACGCACGAAAATACAATACAGCTGTAGCGTGTACCCGACACATATACACCATGTATATTGAGCGTCCGATTGTCTGTCAGTTTGTCAGTCTGTCCGTTTGCCAGTTTGTCTCTCTGCCAGTGCGTCCGTTAGCCAGTTGGTGCGCATGGGAGTCCTTTCAGGGGGTGGGTGGGCTGCGCTGCGCTGCGGGCCGGCGTTTTCATGTGCAAATTTCTGTAGTGTGCCATAAATTATCCGACTGGGAATTGCTTTTCTATAAAACGTGCGCATATTAAATAAATGTCAACAATTTTTGGCATCGTCTGCAAGCCGAGTCCCTTCCCAGGACTCGCATTTTTATTCCTCGCTCGTTTTGGCGGCTGCAGAAATTAAATTACGCGTAACACGATTGTGAGGCTCCCTTTTGGGTATTAATGAGCATCAGGCTGCAAATAGGTTCATGATGGATGTGCTCGAGTTTCTGGGTTTTGACAGCTGGACAGGTGAGCGAGCAATTGAATTTTCAATACGATTCCCCCAACGCCGGCACACACTCACACACGCTTCGAAATCGATTCGTGGGAGTTTTGGTAAACGTCAATCGCTTGCAAATATCTCTGCTTCCTTTTCCTGATTTGCCTGGGGAATTCAATTGATATTCAAATTCTTTGGGGCTTGGCAGAAATTTTATTGTCAGGCGATGGCGGAACATTAAGTGCTCAGATTAGAGGGTGGAGGGAGGCGGCAGCAGCAGCTCTTTGATTTTGCACTTTGTCATTAATGATTTGGCGTATCCTTGATCGCTGCACCTACTGACCCCTGCTTTGCAACGCTTAAGAGAGTTATATTTAAGCATTCAGCAACTCGTGGACCCATTAATGTTTTATTCATCCGCCTGATTGATGGCTATGCATTTACAGTTCATGTTTCCTTATTAATTTACGACTCCTGGCGACTCCTTGTGACGACAACAGCAAGTAAACTAAACTTAAGTGCCGCCTCCTTCGACCGCTTTGATCCTCCTCACGCCAAAGGACAATTAGGGACTTTAACTCAACTGTCACATCACAACAGGGAAATCAGCCAGCCAACTTTAATCCATTGTCATTTGCCTGGATTGGATAGAGGAGAGCGGAATGGGAGTGGGAGTGGGTCTTAGCCATCCGGAAACGAAGGCAACGCCCTTAGCATTTATCTATTTCCAGTGACATCAATTGGCAGTTTAAATGCAAAAGACGAGGCCGCCCTGAAATCGCAGACCGGACCGCAGACCATCCTCGTCGTCATCGTCATCACCATTGCGACGTCATCGCTGTCGTTGTCGTTATCGTTGGCTTCAATTTGGCATTAATATTCCCACTCACGTACTTGGTTGTGATTATGCGACTACAACGCTGAACGTCAGCGGCTATTGCGGTTGAAAGGAGCTAGGGCCGGGCGATTGGGCGGCTCGGCGGCTTGGAGGTTGGGCGGATGGGTGACCGCCTTGAGGTTGTCGTGCGGTCGCCGCCGCCTTGCGTGCTCCGTGTTTGTGGAACGGGCGTCTCAACGTGACACTTAAAAGGCAGCGTTTTGTTGACATTTGCTAGGAAATCGACTAAGGAGTCGTCGAGTCGAGTCGATTCGAAGTAATTGCGGCAACGCCCACAAAAGCTCAGCCCGCGCGTCAAGGAAAAAGCACATTTTCATATTGTGTTAATGACTTTGGCAATAGTTTTGTCATGACATTTCAAAAGAGTTGCCCCCACCTGCCATTTCATTCAATTGCATTAGGTGGAAACGGTAATGATACACTAAGGAAAAAGGCTTATAAAGAAAGTTACAAGCCTTTTAAAAGAGAAAAAATAATATGAAATACAACACATTTAAAAGCTTGAAATAAAATTGAAAATTAATATATTTAAATATTGATACAAATCCTATATTTTAAGCTTGTTATTACTTTATGTGAGTAATTAAAGTAATCTCTTTTCTTCATCTTTGCTTTACAATTTTCAAATTCAATTTAATAAAAATTTTTTTTTTGCAGTGCACTAATAATTATATTCTCCCCTTCCTGCCTTTCAGTTTCCACAGTGGCCGTGGAGGCCGTTCTGGGACGCACCGCATCCTTGCCCTGCGACATCGAGCCGGAGGCAAAGGACGACCGGGTGTATATGGTGCTCTGGTTCCGTGAGAGCGCCGGCAAGCCGCTTTACAGGTAAGCAGCCTAATTTTAATAGGGGTTAACAGGCTGGCAGCCAGGCACTTGCTAATTTCATAGTCTCTTTGAGATTTCAAGTATATATCCCAGTGAGTGTCTGTCTGTGCGGTTGACAGAAGTTCCGCCCTTTGGAGGAGGATGGCCAGACCAAGTCCTGGCCACCTTTTGATTTATAAGCGCCGCACCTCCTCAGTCGACCCGACAGCTTCATGAGAAATGGCAGCAGTTCATAATTTTCAAATAATTTATTATTTTAATAACATCATCAATATCAACTCAACTGGGGTCGAGCCGAGTGGGGACTACACTGGCAGAAAGTCCGCTCTGACACGTTTTTCACATAAATAAAATTCGAAAACAAATGTAAAACAAATTATAGATAAATAAGATAGTCCTTACGCTCTTGGGGATTATCTTTCGGTACCTCACCGACTTTATTATCTCTTTTTTTACCCAAAATTGGGTTTCTGCGAGTGTGCTTTGCCGCATATGCCTAGGCCCGGAACTGGGGCCAGGACATGCTCCGGGAGTGGGTCAAAGCAAAACAAAGCAACGGCATGCTAGGCGGGCCACACAGGGCGACATGGACTCATATATTAGCCGCAGGGCCCGAGGCAAAGGACATCCGAGGTGAAAAGCGGGGCAGCAAAATAATGGCATCCAAAGTGAAAACTGTTTTGGCGGCAACTTTGATTGTGGGTGAGTCCTGGAGGAGCGAGCTCTACACTCCCCGATGCCCACCCCGCCGGCGATGTCGATGTCCTCGAGCTCCTGCTGCTGTTATTTATAGAGCTAGCTCGGCGAACGTGTGCTTAGGTTTAATATGTTGCACATTATAAGCAGACATCGATATCCTTTAGCCTTGTCAATTTTGCTTACATGTGCTTCCTTTTCAATATGTTGCCAGGGGGGGAGGACAAATCGAAGGCGGGGGCCAAGGGATTTCGGGAATGAGGACATAGACAACAACGGGGACATGGACATGGATATCGATATGGCAATGGATATGGATACGTATAGACGCACGTGTATCTCAAGGGCGAGCGCGAGCTGTTCACGAGTCGTCCTGCTCGCAGGACACTCTCTCTCTCTCTCTATCCCCCTCTTCCTTTCCGATCCTTGTTGATGTTGTTGCCATTTCGTGCACTCAATTGGAAGCAATAAATTTCAGACCAGACAAAGCAGGAAAAGATGAGGAAAGCCGGAAAGTAGGAAAATAGGAAAAGTGCGGCGAACGTTTGGTCCGACGAAAACAACAACAGGGGAAAACAAGGGGGAAAACTAGAAAAATGTCCAAAACAATAATGTCGCCAAAAATTTCCGACTTTATAACCAAAAATATCCGAAAGTGATTCGAATTCGATTTCCCTTCCAGGAAAAGTCAGCAGAGGCAGAAAAAAAAGAAAACAACGAAAAGAAAATTTAAGCAAATAAATAACAAGAACGAAATCGAAAATAAGAACAACAGCAACAGCTGCACAGGAGACAGGCGGGATACAACAAAACACCCCGGCTGGACCTGGGCTACGGTGTAAAATTGCCAGCTCTGCGTGAAATCGAAGGACACAAGGACGGAAGCGGGGCGGCAGCAGAATGGAGCTTAGAAAAGAATCAAAACCAAAAGCTAAAACCGAAAAGGCGCCGAAATTGAAAGCAGCATGTGAAGGGCGGAAAGAGAGACTCGTTGGGATAAAGAGGACCCACTGGGCGGGAGATTCCAAGGTTTCCCATAGTTGTACACTGCTAGAAAAGAGTTATAAACGAGCAAGAAATAGAGCTACTGATAATCTCCAATAACATTTGTATTATTAACTATTTAAATTATTTATTTGCATATGGATTTATATTAACAAACTAAATGTTAACAAAAAGTCTACAAAGACAGCATTCGCAACAGTTTTCAGTGGCCTTTCTAAAGCCGATTTTTTCTCTTATTAGTTTTCTCAGTGGCTTTTGCCTCAGTGTCGTACATCCTTTTTGGCAGAACAGGCTTTGCTACATTTCCAAAGGCTCGTCACAGCTGGCAGCCCCACCTAAACTTGCACACACACCACACTCCGGCACAAATACCCCGTGTAAAGTCCTGTCTAGGAGCCGCCCTGCATTTGACAGCTTTACACCCGGATACAAAGGCAAAAGCCACGGCAACAGCGTCAGCATCAGCATCAGCATTCAGCATCCGCATCGGCTGGTCCCCCAAACAAAACGATGTCCTGCCCAGGAGGCTAAACGCAAAAATATTAAAAATTATAATGTTAACTTTTGCTTTGTTGTTTGACTGGCCAACGGGCCAGTCCTTGTTGTTGCTATTATTATTGCTGCTAGGGTTAGGCCTTTTCGGGGCCTTGGGTTCATTTTTATGGGTCGGATTGCTCGCTGGGATTTGTTTCTGCTGACTTTGACCCTTGAAATGCGATTTTCATAAGATTTTTATACATTTATTTGTTATGAATCGGGAATCAGGATATAAAGGGGGTGCAGAAGCAGAGCGGAGACAGGCCAGCTTGGCGTTCCATTATTAAAATTAACATTTGCCATGACAGCCAGACCCACCTGTAAGGAGGAGAAGAGCGTGAGCTGCTCTCTGGGTCGACAGGTCAACTGTCACGTTCAATATTGCAGGCCATCAATGGCAATGGCAACCATGGTGGCGGTGGCAGTCGACCTCCCAAGCTCCTCACCTCCACAAAAGCCTACATAATAAACAAAAGGCCAGAGGAAATGGCAACGGCAGCGGACTGAATCGATACATAAAGCAGTTAAGAGCACTGCAAGCGCCAGGTCTCTGGCGACTTTCGATTCAGGTCGCGATCAGGAGAAGATGAAGTCATGAATAAAACAATGAAAATTAAAAATAAGTAAATACAACAGTGTTGTGTGGATTTATTTTAAACTCTTTGATTACCTGTTAATTGTAATTGGAAAACAAATTTGTCCGTTAATTACTGACCAAGAAAAAGTATATATCGTGGAAAAGTTTAAGAGATTAATGTTATCCCTCTCAATTATCCCCTTTATATATATGTACATTAATGCACCTCAAATCGTATATACCCTCGAATACCTTGCGTAAATATTGAAGTGCTTGCAATGGACTTTGAGCCTGGCCCACAATCAAGGTTAATTGATTTTTAAAGCTCACCTAGAGCTGGATGCCTGGCCAGCCGGCCGCTGGCTGCTGTCTGCCAGCTATCCATGGGTTTCATGGCATGAATAATGAAACTCGCTGCGATTGGATTGGATGGGTGTGTCCTGCTGCGGTCTTTCCTGCTCGGAACAGAGGAGTCGCTGGTCTGGCTGTCAAAAGCGGGATAATCCTGGTGCCACGCTAACTGCCATAATCGCCGGCAGCCGCCTGGAAATCGCCCAATAAATACAGTCTGATCTGGATGGAAACAGGACGGGGACTGGGACTGGGCAAGGGACTGAGCCAGGGACTGGTAATGGAAGTGGAAGCGATGGTGGCAATTGAAGGTGCACTCTCAGCAGAGCGGGCCGTGTGTGTGCCTGGATGGCTGCTTGAGAATCATCATCGGTCTGCCACAAAAGTAATAAACCACAAAATGGTATTCAAAATGGCTGGCAATAAAGGCCAACGCCGCCGGAAGCCAAGGGGGAAACTGAAGATGGCGGAATCACTGCAAAGAACAGGAAACGATACACTTAAATTACAAATTTAATATGGGATCCTTCAAAACTAACGAATTAAAAAGTTGGAAAGTTTGGTCTTAAAGCTTTCATGATATTTGCTTAAATAATTTGTTTTTAATTTTTTAAATCCACTTAAACAATTAAGCAATACATAAAATTAAATATTGAAAATGTTGACTATTTGAAACATTTATAGACCATTATTTTTATCAGTGTATAACAAAGGACAGCGAAAAGTCTTGGGCCAAAGGCAATTAAGTCGCATGCATTTTCGGGGCTTTTTACGAGCGACAAGCGGCTAGCACTTTGCGCGAATTTCAGGTTAGACGGGATATTTAAAACTGTAATTAAGTTTGAAATGTATATGCAATTGTGTGGGTGCCGTTCTGTGTGCGTGTGTGAGAAAGCGGAAATGCAAGCGGCGCATGCAAATCGATTTTACCGCCACTAAGCTTCGGTTTCCACTGAAACTGGGAAATGCCAACGCTGGGATTTTCTGTGTCGGCTCACCACTTGGTCACCATCCGGAGGAAATGGTCCTGGGCCCAATCTTCACAGCGATTGTGTATTCGGAGGCGAAGGGGGCGATGGTGATTATCAAACTTCTCTTACTTACTCACCCTCTCGTCAGGATTAACTTTTAATGACTTCGATTTCGGTAATTGGAAGCCATTTTGCAGTAATTTGAAAATTCTGCGAAATTAACTTCCTTGTGCCCTTGTTAAATCGGTTCTTAGTCCTAATTTCCCGCTATTAAATATTTATGTTATGTTCTTTTGAGTGAGAAGTTAAAATTTAAGTTGGAAATTGTTACAAAGTAAGCTAAACAAATATTTCTTTCAGAGAATAATAGTAGTCAATATATTTTTAGAACTTGTTTTGAACCATTCATTACCATTCTATAATATTTTATTATTTAAAAAAGGCTTCGCATATCATTAAAAACCCCTCTCTCACCCTCTAATACTTCCATCCTTGAGTAGATTTTTCACATCTGAAACACCAACCTGCGGCAACACAACACACATGAAAACCCGAAAACCAAATAGGCAACCAAGATGAAAGTTTTATTTTGAATTTATTGCGGAATTTATTGGGCGACACTGCATAAATTTGAACTTGGCCAGCGAGCACAACGACGACGGCGTTGTTTGCGTTCTTTGTTTCTTGCTTTTTTCAGAGGAGTCCCCGCCCCCGCCCTCAGTCCCCCCGGCTGGTTGGCTCCTTCATATATTCATATGCTACAAATTATATAGTAAAAGTTAAGAAGAAGATGAAGCGAAAACCAAACAAAAACCAACACCAGCGGCAACAATGTGTGGAATGATGCCAACAAATGTCAACACCGGCCCGCTGCCAAGGGGAGGGGATCTCGACCATCGCCGGGAGTTGGAGGGGGGGAGTTTGGGGCTGGGACACTGTTGTTGGCAATAACAAAAGAAATTTACAGATATTACACAGCATGGCTCCATAATAACACCAATACACATGCCAAAAAAAAGGAGAGAAAAACAAAGGGGCAGTAAAACCATTTGCATACTTTTGTCTGCGCCCTTGTGTTTCAGTTGGTGTGCCTGTGTGTGTGTGTGTGTGTGTGTGAGTGTATATGGGGGCGTGTAAACAGCCCCTTTTTTTTGGTGTTATTATTGTTTCATATTTCTCTCGGCGCTGTGTTTCTTTTGTTTGCACGAATGTAACTATGTCTGTGTGTGTGTGCGCGCTGCGTGGAAACCAATTTTAAATTTGTTGCCACTTTTGCCGAGTTACGGAGTATACATTGCCAGGTCCAGAGAGCGATAGGGTTTCTT
Source organism: Drosophila kikkawai (assembly GCF_030179895.1). Taxonomy (NCBI): domain Eukaryota; kingdom Metazoa; phylum Arthropoda; class Insecta; order Diptera; family Drosophilidae; genus Drosophila; species Drosophila kikkawai. The sequence goes on along the minus strand of NC_091731.1, from coordinate 24,476,211 downwards.
TATGCATAATTTGATAGGGGCCGCCAGACAATATATATGCACACCTGAGTGAGTAGTGGAGCACAATATGCGAGGGCCTATTCTCACCTGTCTAATTTCGTTTTGTGTATAAAGCGGCCAAAGTGGGTCGTATGTCGAGGAGACCCTCATGCCCTCATAGTTTATTACCTTTTGTCATGCGCTTCATAGTTGGATTACTCCACTTTGTGATACCCTGTAAAATGGATAGTATTCGGTTGTAAAATCTACAGGAGTCTGTCATGTATTTCTTAAATTTTAAGGTTGGAGAAAGGAAATATATTACAAATATTAATCAAAGTAATACGAAATCCCTGAAACTCCTTTCAGATTTCTCGTTCATTCATTTAGGGAGCCTTTCTCAATAATTTACTTTAAAAGATACTCATAAATTATGGGCTTGGAATGATTATTATTATTATTAAAAGCCTTGCTTACGTCTTATCTAACTCACAGGGCTCAAATATATCTTTATTCAAGTTATCTTCTCATTCTTCATGTTTAAATAATGAGTATAAACCCGTCGAATCTGGGAATCTCGGCCAAAAGCGTTCACACGACAGCAGCATCTGTTTAAACTGTCAGAAAATACCGACGCACACTCGCACACCCCCTCCCACGCTTACACACACACCCACACACACCGACATGCTCTGACACATATTGTCATAAAATTATTCAATGGATATTGTGAGTGCAAAAGTTTTTGGTCCTTTTTTTTATTTTCTTTTTTTTTGGGTGAGCTCCTCCGTCCTGCCCCCGCTTAGCCCTTTTGCAATCTTTTTGAATAGGATTTCGTAAGCGTTACAAACTGAAGACCGAACAAAAAAGAATAACATTAAATGGCAAATGAGAAGCTTGCTTTGATATTGGATTTCGGGGGGGAAGGGTCGAAGGTTCTCGAAAAAGCGGGGGGCGTGGCGACGTCCGAAAGTTTGCACCCAAGCCACCGAAAAAAAAAACGAAGCGTAATTACCAAAACCATGCAAAGACCAGTTCAAGGTCCGCCCTGCTTCGGGATTTGTTTAAAGAACGCGGCTCATTCATTCAGTCCGAAGATAAAGTGCTACCAATTAACGCAAAATAAATAAAACTCAACTAATTGTTGGAAAAAAGCAGACCATAGACAAAGGAAAAGTAAGAGACTGAGTGAATGAATGAAAGAAAGCCAATGCGAGCAAGACAGGTACACAGGCAGAAACAAATTTAAAAAAAAAGTAATATTAAAGCTCTGGTGTTACGGATAAATATTTTCAATAGATCAGATTGGATTAGATTGGATTCTATAAATAAAAACGTCACAGAACAACTCACTCCAATGGGAAAACTGCGACTCCAGAGTAGGTGCTTCGGTTAGCTTTGACAAGCTGTCTGTGTCTCTCAGGTGCTTTGTGGGGGCAGCTCCTATAGGAGTATACTTACTCCCATAGGTATACTTAAAGCCTTATTATATTGTACTTCTTATATATATATTATATTAGATTTCTACCTTACGAGTTATAATTTTCTTTTAAAGAATCTGTTTAAGTGCACAGCAAACTCTTCAAACGAACGTTGGTTGCGTGGTCGCGACCAATTGTCTCCTGAGCACAGTCCTGGACTTTCTCCTCCGCTTTCTCCATCTTCTGGCCATCCTCGACAACGAGCGTCAACATTTCTGCAACTGCCACAATGTTGTCTTCCTTTCTTGGCTTGGCCCATTTCTATTTTGCCTCTTGCTACCCATTTGCTTTTTTCTCTGTTTTTGCTGCTTTACAATTTTTACTGCCCTCGCATTTGGCGTTTATTTTTCTGTTTTCTGTGCTGTGTGCCTTGTCCCCTCCCTTGCCATTTTCTTTGCCGCTTTGCTTATTGTGCAAACTTGGCATTATTGTTTCCTAAGGCCAACAACGGGAAAACACAACGTCAACAGAGGGCAAGGAGGAGTGCGCTTGGCCATATTTGGGCGACGGCGAAGGAAGCTTCACTCCTCGCCACTCCACTCCACTCCAGTCCACCTTGCCTTATCGCCAGAGCTCCTCCGCCTTTGTTGACTATTCGGCGTTTCTCTATTGTTTGCAAATGCGCAAAATTAAAAGCGGGAAAAGCGGGAAAAGCGAGAGAAAAGCGCGAGAGCCAGGAACTTGAAGCGCCGTCTTAAAAAGGAAATTTCCCAAGGAGTTCTCAGTCCGTTATGTTTACATTTTCGCGCATATATTTAATTAGGCTAATTAGGGAACGTGCCCGGCTTTGGGCAAGGCTTAGATGCCGTAATTTATTCGCCGCATGGCTTACTGCACTTTGAACACAATTAGAGGAATGGCCAAACACATGACACGGCAGAGGCAGGGTCCTAGCCAGTGATAAGCATAAGAAATATGAGCACCGGATATAAATTGTGTCAGCGGCGAAATGATAAAAAACCACTTAAAGGCGCAAACAATACGGCCGCCGGGCGGAGGCCGCGAACAATCCTGGCAGCCGGCACAATGACAAACCGCTTCGCTAACCGCAACGCTGGTATGGGGGTCCGGGTGGGTTCCGGGGAGTTGGAAGGACCCTCAGATAGCGCAGACTGCACGACGACGACGACGACAGCGGAAACAACAAAAGGACACAACTTGCGATGACTGTGCAAAGAAGACATGCTGGTGTGTGGGTCACTAGAAAGACACACTCGAAGAAAACTAATTAGCTTTTGTTAGGATTAGAATTTCTAAATGTTTATGCTTTTCTATACCCAAAGATATCCCATTTTTATTAAGGATGAAAGTGTCTTGAGTATAGAATTTAAGCAAAATATATAGCTTTCTTTTCTTCAAGTGCACGAAAAAGAATTGTGGGAACATTTCGCCACCGTCAAGTCATTTACGGCGTGTCGCAGGGCCAGAGCGTCCAAAGCCCTCAGACGGACATTAACAAATACAATAAAAGCGCCAAAGATAGCACGTCGGGCTTTTTAATGCGCAAAATTGCAAACGTTTGCTGGCCCTGTGCTGGGCTGCGAAAATAATGCGAAACGGAAGAAATTAGTTGCGTGCAAATTTATGCTCGGGGTTCGCTTTGTCGACGCCTGGCCCTGCGCGGAACATCGGGCACAGGAAAAGGGTCATTTCGTAGACGCGTGAAATTTCAGGCCCAGACCCAAGCCCCACTTGCGAGCGTGTCGTTTTTTACAATTTTCCATCCAATATTTATGGCTTAAAGTGGGGGGAAGTAGCAACCCAAGTCAGCCCAATAAGTTCTTGGGTTTATTTAGTGGCTCTCTCTGGAGACTTTAAAAAATAAACCTGGTGAAATAGGACCATAACGCTGGAGTTTCTTTTAAAATGTACACTTACCCAACTGCTTAATTTCAATAATTCTTAATACACTTTACTTTAGTTCTGTTTTTAATCATTGAAAAAAGGGACAAGTAATCTCTTTATCCTCGTTTTACTATTATTTTTATATAACATTTTTATATTTGGTGATAAACCTGTTTACATGAAGATAAAGGGGGAGGACAGGCCACCTCCGGTACACCGCAATAAGACATTGAATTGAAAAATGTTTCCCCATTTTTTGTTTGCTCCAAGTAAAAATTCACCCCCGCAAACCTTTACACCTTGCCTTTCAAACTTCCACATCACATTAAAATTTACGACCTTCGCGGCAACATCCGAAATGCTCTGGGAGGCAATTGCTGACACAACTTATCGTCAATATTTTGTTTATATTTCCCTTTATTTACTTTTCCTCCTTTTTTTTTTTGCATTTCCCCAGCGGCTGTGTAGATCCAGCGATAGCTGGGGACCAACTACTTAGGCAACTTTTAACACATTTTCCGCCTGCTTTTCCCGTATCCGTTACAGTTTCGATGTGAGAGGACGACCCTTCGAGAAGGCCCTGTACTGGTCGGACACCAACTCGTTTGGGCCACGTGCGTATTTTGTTACCGGACAGCAGCCGGCCAAGTTATCGGTGGACAACATTCAGCTGGATGACGAGGGCGTAAGTGGCTCAAAACGGTCCATTACCGGCCCCGAAAAGTACGCTATGTTATTGTATATTTTTTATTGCGTCCCCTCAACAGGTCTATCGCTGCCGCGTCGACTTCCAGAACTCGCCCACGCGTAATCATAGAATTAATTTAACGGTCATTGGTGAGTAACCCCCTAAAGGCAGTGCACTGTCATTAAGGAGAGCTCTGTGGAGCACACTCAGAGAAATGCTGAGTCACAAGGAGTATCTTGATATATTTATAGCAATCAAAACTTGATTTAACAAATTAAAGTAAATGAAATTCTACAAAATCTTGCCTAAAGTTTCATAGAAATGATCAAAACTACTCAAGTTACTCCTTGGATACTTGGCTCTTAGTGCATCCTTTTTGTAACAGCATCTCCACTCCTCTCTCCGCAGTTCCTCCGCACCAAATACTCGTGTACGATGCCTCCGGTCGCGATGTTGCCGGCGCTGTGGGTCCATTGCTCGAGGGCGATAATATTGTGTTGACATGTGAAGTGCGTGGCGGTAAGTAAATCATGATAAACGACACCAGCGCATACACGTACACTCTGCCACATAAATGTGGCACTCAGACAAAAGGCCATCAAGCTCGAAAGGTCGGCACAGAAACGCAATTCCAGTTTCCAGGATTTCACAGAGAGAGAAAATTGATTTGATAACTTAGCTATAAAAATATTTAAATCAAAATAAGCCGGTATTACTAAATCAAAGTTAATTAATTTTCCATATAATTCATTTATAAACCCCGGCTATTTGCAGCTTAAATGGGTTTTATTAATCTCTTTGCTAAAAGCCTTTACGGCCACGCCCTGTCCCAGCTGCCAGGATTTGCAGCACCTGCCTATTTATACATATCTCTCAGTTATTAGTGGAAAGCCAATATTGATGCGCGACTTAACGCCCCTCCTACAGGCAATTCTATTTGTTTTATACAATATTTATGTATTTGCTCAACTCTTTTCCTTTTTTATTGGTTTTATTTTAGGTATTCAGGTATTTATTTGAATTATTGCCAAAATCAATTTGAGTTGCTCTTGACAAGGTTACCACTTGGGTGGCTTACGAATAAGCGGTACATCACAATGATATTCATCAAATATCTTGAAACAAAAGCCAAAATAAAATGAATTTCCTGCATTCTAAATGATAAATGTCTCTAAAAACCAAGCTAGTAACATCAAAACATAAGAATTATAGTAGTATGTATGCATTTTTCTCGGTGCAATCGGAGACATCCCTTCCACTCGACCCTGTCAGTCTATTTAAAGAATTAAAGATGAAAAGCTTCAGATAGGCCCCAGCCGTGACCGAGGAGGCTGTGGGCGAGTGAAGTGAAAGATAGAGGATGGGGGACAGAGGACAGGCTGGCTAAGTCATCGTAAATAATAAAAATAAATGTATGTCAAAGTCTGCGGTGACATTGCCGCTCCGCAGACGCCGACAACATCGTCTGCGCTGTCAGTGCCAGTTTGCTTTCAAAGGAAAATGCAACAATTTTCCAGCGTCTGGGTGTGCTTTTGTTGTGTACGCCACCACATCCATTGGCCAAGCCATGACCTGTAGGCATATGCGGCATCGTAAATCTTTAAAGAGGTCCCCAAGGTGAACGGAGAAGCTCAGCTCCCCATACCTCCCCCAACCGCCTCTATCGACCGCATCCCCTAAACTTTTCACTTGCTTTTTTTCAACTGGCAAGTGTGAAAATTTTTGTACAAGTTGCTCGCTTCACTGGCTGACTGGCTCTGGCTCTGGCTATGGCTATGGCTTGAGGGTGCCTCCTCGCATGACTGAGCCCCCATGGATACTGAATACGAGCTCAACCCAACGGAACCGGCGATGGCGACGGCAACGGCGACGACGACGAATGCTCCGACATCAGCATTATAAATCATTAACTTTTCTGACAACAATATTTTCGGCACACACCCCAGGCATTTTCCATGTCAACTAGCAGCCCGATTTGCGAGCAGCTTTTTTTTTCGCAAAGCTTTAAGTTGAAATTTTCAACTGGGGTATGAGAAAGTCCTTACTGATATACGCGAAAGTTTTTAAGTCCTTTGTGAGAGGGGAATTAGTTAATAATTACAGACAGGACACAGTTCATTGAGCTGCTTGAATTAGCTGAAAAAGTTGACATTACTAAAGAGCTTTTCAAAAACAATCAAGAATCTTAAAGATTTGTGCAAAGTTAAAGCTAAAAGATCCTTGATGCTCTTGAACCCTGGAAGCCATCACCAAAAAGGCCAAAGTAGTGGCCCAATTCCGGCTTAAGATCCCCGGCTTTGTGCTGGTCTGCTCTCGGCGCTCTTGCCAAATGCTAGCTCATTATTCGACACGCCTCTCGAATGGCAGGCAGGCAGGTGCTTGTGGATGATTTTGGGGCTGCTGCCACAGCCACAACTGCATCCTTCTGCCACCGTTTACGTGCAGCATTGTGCTGCCAAAGGATTTGAGTTGCGCCTTGGCTTTGCTTTGGCACCTGTACGTCACGTCGTTGCTTTGACTAACCGCATGTGAATGAGGCAAAGAGCCAGTCCACCCGGGACTCAGGGTGCTCAGCGGGTTGTGAGGGGTTCGAGGGGTTTGAGCAGAGGCAGAGAGAGGGTGGGGGTGGAGGCAAACGTGAAACTACGACGACACTCGCTTTTGACACCTGCTGAGCGACACGCTTCTTGGCAGGTGGCACAGCCCAGGCAGTGCCACTGATTCGTATGCAACATTTTACACACAACCCCAGAGTTGCACTTGAAGAAATAAAGTAAATAAAATACCTGTACATTAATTGCAAATTTAGAAATGTTCCAAAATATTACTTAGAATGAAAGTCCCTTTCACCTTTCAATTAAATGATTTCAAACTGAAAATACTTGTACAACTTTCAAAGGATAAATTTTCCAGTGTATCGGGTAGCTCCTTCAGAGACCGCACTGCACGCTCGTATTTCATTTGGCTCCTGCAGCGGTGGAGGGGAGGGCTGAAAGCCAAATTAACTAATATCGCAATTTCAACGCCACATGGCGTCGTCGGAGCGATGGTGAGGAATTGTGCCGGCACAGGATTGGATGGATGATAGAGGGTCGACCCACTGCGGGTCCTGATTAAAGCTAATGCAAAACCTGACGCCATTTTTATTGCCAGCCACTAATCATAGCCCCCGGAACACAATAAACGCCAAATGCCAAATTGCTTTATCAAGTTTATTAACTTCGACTAATAGCAATTAATACCGGCAATAAAAAGCTAATCTAGGAATGCCCCCATAAAAGGGGCCCGGTTTATCCATTGTGTCCAGTTTGCAGATCCCGCAGTCCTTTGCATATTTCTGCCGCCCCAGCTCCAGCTCCGGCTCCATCTCCGGAGGAGCATTGTCCGGCAAGCAATTGTCAACAAGCGTAAGTATGGCTTAGCAAATGGCAAACGCGCGCTGTCTTCATTACACAAAGGAAGTGGGCGGGTGGGGGGATGGCTTGTTGTGGGTGAAAAAGAAGGGAAATGAACTGGGAGTAGGAACTGGGCCTGGGCGTGTGGTTGAAAGTCAGCTAAATGCCGCAGGGAAACTGTTATTTGTCTATTATCTCTGCACTCCCATCCTGTTCACTTTTCGGGGAGGAGCGTGTGTGTGTGTGTGTGTCTGTGCGTGCGTGTGTCCTTGCTAGCTTATTGTCGCCGAGTATCCTTTGCAATCAGCCACAATTCGGGCTGAGCCGGGGCAGTAAATTCCCAAGTCCACACTCCAGCTATCAGCTACTTTCACCCGCCAATCTTCACCCCCAAATCCCAAGCTCGTCTTTATGGACCCAATGCACTGGGGGAAAAGAAAGCGAAAATTTCACTTTTATGCTTTCTTACTAATACACAAGATGATTTTTTGGAAGCAACTTTTCTTGAAGAAAAGATAATAATTTCCAAAGGCAAATGATGAAAAGTGATAAAAAATCGGTGGACTCACTCTTTGACCCACCATCAAAGTCAGAAAATGATATAAAAAGTGTTTCTAAATTCTGTATTTTCTTGCTGTGTGCCTGATGCCAATCCCCAACTGCTTGTTGCTATTGTTGCTCATTTCCGCCGCATTCACTTGGCTCACTTAATGGGCCCAAACCAAGGCAAACCCATTGGCATTGGGCCAAGGAGACAGGGCAGGCAGCCCGGGGCCCCGATGCTTTTGGGCACTTAAACGGATTAAAAATATTTTCGTACATTTGATATGTGAGCGAGTGAAATGCCAGTGCCTCCTCCTTCTACCCTTCCACTTTCTCCGAGCAAAACGAAAACCTGATTGCAGAATTTCAATTGAAATCCGAAATGCCGGACTGCCGGATTCCGAAAAGTGCATCGAGTGCTCACAACTCACAACTCAGAAGAGTAAATCGATGGTTACTCAAACATAAAGCCAATATTCTCTTAATTTAGTATTTACACTTTGGACAGGTAAAAATTGAATTTAAACGGGCATTTATGATTTATTAAAAACACGTCAACAACACCAAACCGTATTTATTGACTTAAACAAATGAATTAAGATGATCAAGCACTCTTTCAAGCCTTTACTTAATTTATCTTCTTAATTTCACAGTTTATATATCACTCGTAATGTGGCAAATAAGCTTTTAAAATGATTCAAACTGTGTATTTTTAGAAAATGACTCCCCATAAATCATCATTTTGTAAATCCTCTTTTAATTAGAGCCTAATATTTTGATATATTGCAAATTGAATGCCGCGCTAGTCAAAGCTTTGTGATACACTAATCCGCTTTACAATCGCATAAATATGTGTCTAAATTTGCCTTTTTAATCTACCCCATTGCCGTCAGTATTGTTTTCCATCCAGGGTCATCAGCATAGCATGTCCCCCAAAAACTTTCCCCAAAACCAACTAATTCAATATTCACGCTTATGCGTTTGGCGGCGGCTTCGCCCCCTTTGCCTGGTCCATCCATCTGTCCATCCCGGGCAGGACGGCAGGACAGGGCCCCAACTTTGCTAGTTAAGCTGGCTAAGCCTTTTTTAAAAGCCTTGGGTACACACAGCTAAATGCGCATTATCATTAAAATGTTGAAAGTTTCCCTCACTTTTTTTCGGTCATAAATTTTCGAACGCGGCTCTGTGGTCACGCCGCTTCCGTTAGAAAACCACCTCGGGAAAACTCTCGCTAGACGAAAGGGCGGGCGGGTTAATAATGCATGAGTGGAAAAGTTTGCGGGGGCCACCAAGAAGCAAAAAACATTTGGCACAGAAATTTAAAATTAATTTATGCATTAAATATTAATTTAAATTTGAATTTAAATTGCAAAGGGAGTACCCAAAATCGTATCCATAACAGTGAAATATTTTATACAGTGACACCCTTTCGAACTTTGGCATAACCATATTTTATCTTTGAGCATTAACAAAAACCCTATATTAAAGTCCACAATTACACCAGAATTCTTGGCCAGTCATAACTGTGAACCATGTTCTTTATTGCCCACACAGGCCGCCCGGAGCCAACGGTGACCTGGCTAAACGGTACTCGAACCTTGGAGGCGGGCAGCGGGGTCTCTATGGGCCGTCATGTGACCGTCAACCGCCTGGAGGTGGCCCAAATCTCGCGCTCCGCCCTGAACAACACGTACCGCTGTCAGGCGTCCAACACGAAGCTGGTGGCGCCCGTGGAGCGCAGCATCCGCATCGAAATGCTACGTGAGTGGACCCATTCCGCCGAGTGCGAGTCAATATGGCGAGTCACGGCTAATCCTGTTATACCTTAAACCACCCACAGTCAAACCCACATCAGTCAATTTAACCAATAAGTTGAAGGTCTTCGCCTCGAACACGCAGTACAATCTCACCTGCATTGTGGCCGGATCGGTGCCGGACACGGAAATCAAATGGACGCAGAATAATCGGCCCTTCAAACGTGGCACGGTAAGCTCTCCTCCGGCGACTCTAACTCAATCTTGGCACCACCTTCGACATCACCTTACCCTTATTTATGAGTCGCCCAATCCACCTGCCGGTTGCCGGCCACCGGGCATTTCTCTAATCGATTCCACCTTATCTCTCCCCCCCAAATCCCTGCCACTCATCCCGCCCACCAGCTGTCGACGAGCCAGGGCAATGGCAGAGTCATATCCACGTTGACGTTTTATCCACAACCCGAGGACGACGGCACGATGCTCAAGTGCGAGGGCTCCAATCCCAGGCTACAGAACTCGGCCATCGAGGACTCGCTCATGATGAATGTCATCTGTAAGTGGAACGTTTATTTAACAAAATGAGGTGGAAGGAAGCCTTAGATTTGGATTATATTTTTACTAATTAAGTTATGAATCATGGATATTTATTTATAAAATTTTGTTATTTATAAGGGGAAGTAAGCCTTCCAAAATTCCCTCTCAAATTATAATACCCTTTGGCAAAGATATAAAAAATTATCTGCAGCACACAAATCAAAGTCGCGTGTGCGAATAATTCTAAATTATATGGCATTATTTACACACATACTATATATTTGAAATTTGCCCAGTATGAAGCCGTTCCCTCATATGTCAATATTTATTTCGTTGACTTTTAGCGAGCCATAAAAAAAGCTTGCAAAAAAGTTGTTGTCTGTTTAGCTTCGTTGCCGGCAAAATGCCATAAATTTTACTTTATATGATTATCAATTTAAAATCAACAGCACTGGCCCCCATAGCAGGCTTCTTTGGTTGCAAAGAGCGCAAAAAGCTAACAAAAAATATGTGATAAGTTCTTCGTCCCACACTAAAGTATTCCTCTAGGTTAGTTCCTCTTTTGGCCTGGGTAATGCCTTGATGTTATCATAAATGTATTGAATTTTAAAGTCACGCATAGATCCCCAGCTATGTATGCGAAATGTTAGCATAAATATTGAATGTGAATGCGCGTAAGCTGCCAACTAAAAGAAAGGGAAAGTTTCTCAACGCTCAAATCATGGTGAAAATATGAAATTACAAATACACAAACAGCAAAGCTGCTTTACAGGATTAACGAAAGTAGTTTAAGCTCTTAATGGACCTGTGCTTTGATCAGGAAAAACAGAGTGGAGAGCAGCCATAACTCCGTGATTTGTTTTACCTGAAGGAAAATGCTTTACGCTTTTCCGTCGTCTGGTTAACCCCTTCTCGGGCGTTTCTTTGAGCCATAACTGTTAAAATTTGTTACTTCCTTCCAATCATGATGCTGTAAAAAATATAAAAAGGCAAAATGCAGACGGGGGAAAACACTAAATATTTTATACGACCCATCATTGATATTGGGGCGTTGCTGGCAGCAACGAGAGCGATTTTAATTTAAAAATATTCTGTCATACCCATTGGTTAGCCTGTTTGGATGCGGATCGGATCGGCATGGCATGGGATGGCCTGGCAGGGCGGCGGTTTATGCCGCGGTTCCGTCGATGCGTTGTTAACTTTTACGGGCTGCGCTTCAGCGCTGCGGATTGACGACACAACAACGGCGCAACGTTTTATTATGCAATAATATTTTTCGATTCTTTATTTTATATGGGAAGAAGGCTCTTCCCTCCCTGCGACGCTGAGCGACGAACTGAATTTCCATATTAGCAAAAGCATTTAAAATGTGAAACCTAACCATTAACGAGTCGGGTTTTCTGCGCTTTTCAGATCCGCCGCAGGTCACCTTGTCGCTGGGCTCCACGCTGCGTCCGGACGACATTAAAGAGGGCGACGATGTGTACTTTGAGTGCCACATCAAGTCCAATCCCAAGGAGCATCGCATCATGTGGTCGCATGACGTAGGTTTTTCAAACTAAATTTAATAATCAAATTAACTCTCAATTTATTATTTTACCCAGGGTCAACCCGTCACCCAGAATGTGTCCTGGGGCATCATCATCTCCACGCGCTCCCTGGTCCTGCAGCGCGTGGGTCGCGTTCACTCGGGATACTATGCCTGTTCGGCGGCCAATGATCGCGGGGAAACGCAGTCAGCTCCGGTCAACTTGAGAATAAGATGTGAGTATATATAATAATAATAAAATACAAAGATGATATAGTAGTTCCAGTACCCATAAAGTTCATCGATTGCAAATTGAATAGAACATATGAGAAACCCACAACTGTTTTAGGTTCCGGGAATATTTACCAAAAAATATGCCAAAAATGACCGACAAAATGTGCACAAAAATTATGCTGGCAGTCGATGTCAGTGGAGCGGAGCATTAAAAATACATATGCATAAATTTATGCGCAAATAGACACACACACAGAGCCGCATTTACACATTTATTCTATACCGCCTCGCTCGACAATAGATGGGATGAGCCACGCCCCCACATCCAAAAATGCCAGCCACAATAACAACAAACGAGAGCAACAGCAGTCGTAGCGGTAGTGCACTTGACAAAATCGCACAATATCCTTACACCGAACGCCCCGCATTTCCCCTTGTCCCGTCGAACACACAGGATGGGCAGCAACAATGTCCAAAAACTAAAGTATGCTAAAATGACAGCAAATATTTTGTGCAAAAAGCCGTAATATGAACAATGCAACGGATCTATATTGTCCCGCTCCACTGTCATCCATTTACATCGCCACACAGAGAAAAATAATATAGGCAATAATTTTTTAGTTAAAATATTTTATTTAAAAAAAGTATTATACATTTTACAAAGGGAAGTATTCAAAGCTTTTATTATAATCAAAGTTAAACGAAAAGGTGAGACAGATCTTTAATTTAGCGGGTTTGATAGTACTGCTTGTTCAGAAGGGTTCAACCTCTTCATCATCAGTATCCACCTGATATTTTATATTAGAATTTGTAGTATTTCTTTTCCTCAGTGCTCACATTGTTTATAAACTTTGATGTTTCTTTGAGCTCGGTAATTTATTGCGAGTTTTTATTTTATAAAACAAACAAACTACACAACATTACACATTTTTTATTAGCCGAAAAACAAAAATTCGAATCTGCAAAACTCTTAATAACCGTTGGAACATGAATAAAAACACATTGAAAATGAAATAAAGAACATTTTTAAATCGTTGTAAAATAGTGACGCTGTGTACACTTATAATTTATATTAAATATTAAGAACTTAGCTATCACATAACACTATCAAGGGCACTGAAGAGCACTTAAGTGACTATACAAAATTTAATTTATATTTCACACAATACAATACAGGGTCTAGAACATCATTCATTTAAAAACTCGTAATAAATGGGAAACCTTTGCCAAAATAAGTGCAATGAAACTAGATATAAATACAAACTGGCAATTAAAGAGTACCAACTTCTAGGTCAAATTACTAAAGCAAACGTTGTTCCCTGTATAAATTTGTATGTCGGTTACCTGTGGTAGTTCCCAGGACTCCTTCCCAAACTTTTTTAATGGTCCCCAATTACCACTAGACCCAGACAGAGACGACTTTTTAATAAAAACAGCCGGGCAGGTGTAAATTGAAGCCAAACAAGTAATAAGTCAATTGATTTCTAATTGTCACAGCTCAGATTTGATGTGAGTTTTTATTGTCACAACATACATACGTATGTGGCTGCAATTTGGCCTCTTTCACACTGTCGAGCCCCAAATAGTATGTAATTATAATTTGTGGAACGACGTATCCACCAAGGGACAACACAGAAATAAATGACCGATAAACGTTGCTCGGAGCCTTTGTGTGCTCACATATTGAAAATGTCTCAATTACCGTTATAGAGCATTTACTTCCGACTGTATTTCTAAATAATTAATGATGCTTAAATACCAAGCACAATGTTTGTGTGTTTGTGTGTTTGCCTGTGCATAAATATGCATATGTTTTCATAAAGTATCCGTCCGGACATTCCGTAGCCATCGGTGGGCGGGCAGGGGGGTTCCAAAGTTTAGCCCCAGAACTCAACGTGTCAGGGTGGGTAATAAAAATGAATGATCTGCTTTTATTATTGAAACCCACAGTCATTATTAAGCCATTTATAATTACGGGTAAGGTCAGGCGAACGACCACCGACCGACCGGGGCAGGTGGGTCAGGTGAGCACTCACACAGGCATACATTATGCAGGTGTGTCTGTGTATGGGGGGAAAATTCAATTTTTATTTTGCATATTTAATGCAACAAAAAATTATGAAATTCCCACATGCAAACAAGCCGGGTTAACGAATATTATTTAATTAATTGCCCGGAAAATGAATATTTTGATGCAATTTAAGCCCGATTTTCCCTGGTCAGCTTATTAAACTAAAAACAAGTAATTATCCGCGATTCATGCGCTTCCCTGCACAGATGTAATACTCCATTTTCATGGCCAAGGAATATTATTTAAATAATATTGCATCGTTAGGGGTTCGAGCCTAAACAAATGTGTAATTACAACCGCTTTTTGTGCCTCGCCAAGCAAATGCCAAATTAAATTGGCCTGGATATACCGTTTTCCAAGACCCAAAACTCAAATAAGTAGCTACAACTGATTGAGTTCGGTGAAAACAAAATTTGCGCAGCATCAGCACCGGGGGGGATGTGAAATCGAAACCGAAATCCAGAGTGAATGAGAAACAACAGTAACATAAAGAAAGCGCAAAACGAAGACATCAGCAAACGTTTGCACTGCCTTGCCATTATCGAATGCAGAGCACAACGTTACCCTTTTTGATAATTACGATAATTGAAAGTAAATACGAGTACAATGCATAAGGATACACCGCCATAGCCATCGCCATCGACATCGCCACCGACTGCTGTGCAAATACTACGCGGACTGTTTACACGAGCATCGCGCATACGCCACGTAAACATTTACATACAGATGGGTGAATGGATTGATGGTTGATTGGATATGGAAGGGAGTGCAGGACAGGGCTGGGGTGGGGGATGCCTTATTGTGGGACTATGATTGAGATAAATTGATTTATGGCAGCCCGCTGCTGGCTCCTATCTCGGCAGAAATTAATCAGCAAACGTTAAAATTGACATTCTCCGATTGGGAAATTGACGCTGTCATAAAAATATTACGAGTGGGGTAGAATTTATTTCCCAGCAAGACCCTGGGATCATAAAATGGAGCAATCAGCTGCAGCCATAACCCCTCCTTGATGTTTATAGTAATCCCAAACAGCGTACTTATGCCGCAAATTCGCGGCAGTCTCAGTCTCTCCAATTTGCATGGCCTTAAACCCGAGTTCATAATTCTCGCAAAATTCCATCTGGCAGCCTTACTGCTCTGCAAACAATACCACGGGTTTTCATCTCCCTTTTCGGCCATCTAATTGGTGTGCTGGCCATGAAGAATTCGCGGCTCGGGTTCACGCCCAGCGACTTTGCCAGAGCCAAGACCAACCATTACTGCACCGAGCGCCCCAAGGAATTGGTTCAACCTGGGCATTGCATTTCCCGCAAAGGGCCAGCGACATTTTAGATGAAACCCAAATGAAGAAGGATGTGAAACAACGAGGGCTTTAAGAGCGAAAGTTGAAAAACAAGGACTCTATATTACAGATGAAAAATAAAGAAAAACGGACTTTATTCAAGCTTTCATCTATTTACTTACATTTTCAAGTCAATTTAATGGGTTTAAACTTTAAATATACATATTTGCTGAACGTTATTATTAAATTCAGTTACTTGAGAGCTTTCCTACAATAAAGTGGCAGGACTTCTACATCCTCTATTTAACATAGTGTCGAACATTTCCCGAACAACCGATCAAAGATTTCGACTAGTTTAGGCATTTCCCTCCCACCCCAGATTTAAATATTTGTATACAAACTCATTACAAGATTCTCTGCTTACGCTCGTGACACACACTAACTTTTCAAATAATTTTTAATAAAAAACAACAAAAAGTGTTGTGGCTTTTGGTAATAAATGCCTCCAGGTGCTTAGAGTGTTGCCTGTGTGTGTCTAATGTTGTTGCTGCTGTTGGTTGTCTTTATTGTTGCCATGTCTTGGGCCGTGTTGTGGGGTTGTTTATGCCAGAATTCCGTTGCCACAAGGCAAACAAGGAACAGAATGCGACGCACATCGCACACTTGGCGCAGTTTTCAAAAGTTGCTAGCAAAAGTTTCCCTTTTTTCCCCGTCGTGTGCGGTGCCGTGTGCTTGGGGTAAATGGAAATTTTTGGCATGCCGCGTGTATGACAGAAAATTTCAAGTTCAATCGTTTGTAACCGAAAAACTCAGAATGAGTTTACTTTGAATAAATCATGAGTCAAGTGGAGGTAAGAGGCAAGGAGTCTAAGCTATGATGGAAACTTTTAACCGCGAGCGGGAATAAAAAAGGAAGGCTGTTTAAAGCTCAGCCATGCTTAGCTCACCCACAAAGTTTTATCTAATTAATTTATATTTTAAACAATGAATCAATATTTTGAGTTTAAACCACAGAAATACATTCCAAACTAAATCTTTTTATTACGCACACAAATATAAACTTTATTTGGTATCAACTGCAGCTTATACAAATATTTCCATAGATTTTTATTCATTCAACAAACATAATTCCCATTGCAAATTAAAGACACATTAAATCAAAGCTTAAAAAGTCTGCCTCATACCTGCTCAAAGTCTCAACGCCAGCTGCTTGCTTTGCTTAAATTGAAAATCTAAGCTGTCAATTTAGCCCGGGATCCCATTCCACCGGACGGAGTATTTATATTGCAAACATTGTGCTGACAGTCGCACAATGTTTGCAATATAAATACTTGATTTAGACAGAGAACAATCGGACAATTGCAGCTGCTCATTATTTTGCATTTCGTTCATCTCCTCCTGCTCCTCCACTGAATTCGATCTCTCAATTGTGTCGCCAACAGATGCGCCCGTCTGCAGCAGCAGCACCATCACCGTGATTGGCGCCTCCTTGGAGGAGGCTGTGCCCATACCCTGTCGCGTTAACTCGGATCCGCCTGAAATCGATTTCGAATGGACCTTCTCCACCAGCGGCGAGCACTTCGAGGTGCCCTCGGGTCACTATGCCACCATCCAGGACCCCACCATGACCACCACCAGCGATGTGAGGCGCACCGTTGTCGAGTCCAATGAAACACATTTCGAGAGCTATGGTAGGTAGCAAAATGGGAGTATTTTATCTTTATATGTTAGAAAGAAGTACATGCAAAAAGAGTCTATAAAAATATGATTAGTAATGGAGGTTTTCCATAAGTAAAAAACTGTTAAAGTTATGGAATAAAATGGATAGGAAAAGTTACCTGAACTCGGACTAGTGAAAATACATTTCTGGTGCACAAAAATACTGTCTTATTTCCCTGAAATTATTGAATATTAGATTCCATACCAGTTACAGCCCAGTTTAGGCTTCATAGGCACATGGTATGCACATTTAGAACCCTTGATGTACATGCGGATGAGAGGCATCTGCATGTGCTTGCGCCTGAGCGACTTTAGAAATTAACATTTCGATGGGAGCCGATAGAGGTGGGATGCATGTATATAGTGTGTACTGTTAACTGAACAATGGAGGTGGGCGGTGGTACTTTTATCAATATCATGAGAGTGTGTGCGTACACACCAGCACTCGCATAGTGGCAAATTGGATTATCTGATGCCGTCCCAGTTGGCTTGACTGAGTTGCTTGGGCAAGCAGAACTTATTTCATTTAACTTGGCCGAAGAGGCCAATTTAATAAGCGCCGAAACTGGATTGCAATTTATACCTGTATTCTGTTTTCCCCCCCTTGATTCGCAGTGGAAACCGTCAGCGAGCTGATCTACACGCCCAAAGGAGAGCGCGACTATGGAACACTGGCTTGTTATGGCCGGAATGCGATTGGCAAGCAGTCGGAGCCGTGTGTGTTCCAGGTGGTGCCAGCAGGTGAGATCGAACTCGGGGAGAAGTCATGAAAAATCTGTGTTCTCATCTGATTTGTTATTTATTACACATTTTGTATATTAATTACGGACACATTTCACTGATTTTCTTATTCGCTTGCTCCGTCCCTCTAGCCAAGCCCGGGGCCCTGCGAAACTGTACTCTCCGGCCGTATGTGGTGACCTCTGCCTCGCTGAACTCGTCGAACCAGACGACAATGCACGCCAATCAAATGCTGCCCACACAATACGGCAGACACGAGTCGAATTACCCGCACATGGAGTACGTACGTGAGCGCAATAACAGCAGCGGCAGCAGTAGGAGTAACAATGCCACGGCCCGGAACAATGCGTCCAATAAAAATATGAGGGGGAAGACAGGCGCTGGCCAGGCCAAATCTAATAACTGGCAGCTCAGCCAGCAGCAATTGCAGCGCCTCAAGAAGCGGACCTCGTTTACGCCGTCGCAGACATTGGCGGCCATCGAGAGGCAACGCCAGAGGAAGCAACAACAGCAGCAGCAGCAAGCCACTGCTGGCAAGTCCACTGATGGAAAACCTGATGGATCGAAAAAGCAGCGGATGCGGCGAGCCAGCCAAATCCCACAGAGACTCCCAGGACAGCAGGAGCAGTATCAGCATCAGCAGCAGCAGCAGCAGCATCAGCTGGATGCAGGCAACAAGCTCCGACTGAGAGCATCAATAACAAGCCAGCGGAAGCCAGCAGAATCAAATTTATCAATGTCACATGTAGGCAACGGCAACAGCAAGAGCCAGAGCAACGACAACAGCAAAAGTAACAACCCGAGCAGCAACAATGGCAAACTGCCAGCAAAGTATTTTAATAAGCGACAGAAAAACATGCACAAACAGAAGCACAAACTGAAGCTGAAGGAGGAGCGGGAGCAGAAGCAGGAGCCAGCAAACGAGCACAACGCCAATACAATCCATCATTATGCAACTTCGAGGCGAAGAAAGCGGCTGGCGCCAGGCGACATCTTAGCGACTGTGGCAGCAGCAGCGACATCGGCGTCATTATCCTCCGATCCTGCGGCCACCTCATTGGCGGCCACATCCACGGCATCGCTGCAAATCGAAAAGGATGTGGCTCTCAGCAGCAGCAACAATAAGCGAGCTCGCAAGTCCTTAACAATCGCTGACAAACAGACGAAGCAGCAGCAGCAACAGTTGATGCCGCCGAATGCCCCGCAAATAAGCAACCAGCCAGCAACATCAATTAGCTGCAATGATGTTAAGGAAACAGCGGCAGCAGGAGCTGCAGCATCATCAGCAACATCGTCGCAAGTTGCAGTTGCAGCAGCAACTGGGGTCCAGGGCAAGGCGACGACTAAGCGGCAGGAGGACTCTAAGGATGCTGACCAGGACAATGACGATGGCGCTGGTGACGACGATAATGATGACGATGATGATGATGATGATGATGATGATGATGGTGATGGGGCAGAGATGGATGCTGACACAGAAGCCGATGATGGTGAGCAGCAGGATGAGGAGACTGCTGGCGATGACTCTGCAGACCTAGATGAAGACGTTGCCCAGCTGGCCACCGATGGCGATTACTTGGCCGACGGTCCAGGCGATTTGGAT
Source organism: Drosophila kikkawai (assembly GCF_030179895.1). Lineage (NCBI taxonomy): Eukaryota > Metazoa > Arthropoda > Insecta > Diptera > Drosophilidae > Drosophila > Drosophila kikkawai. The sequence continues at coordinate 24,456,808 of NC_091731.1, read as the reverse complement.
GATTACGAGACGCTCGAGGTGGCGGATGGCGGCAAGCCGCAGCAACACGAGGACATGTTGTCGCTGGAACAGCAACTGGACCTCGAGTCGCTAGAGGACAAAGTCGATGCGGTAGAGGAGGCGGGCGATGACGATGATATGTACAATGTCAGCGATGATGACTTTGTGGCCAGCGTGGCCCTCTCCACTTCCGACACAACGACAACGGCAACAGCCACATCCAGGCCAAAGGCAACGGAACCACCTCACAAAACCAAAACCAAAAGCCCAGCCAAAACCAAAACCAGAACTGAATGGCAGCAGCCGCACTTTGACTACTCACGCATGGAGTATAGCTTCAGCAACGGAGTCGTTACCCAGAGCTTGCTCGGTGGTTCCGGAACAGCAGCTGGAGCGGGGGCCGGACACGACGCGTACGGACCGAGCGGCGGAACCATCAATTTCGACAACTATGACAACATCATCTACTCCACCATGGAACTGGAATGCATGCCCGGCTACGATGGCGGACTGCAACAGCAGTTCTTCCTGGAGGCCTACGATTCCAAGACCAAAAAGCTCAGGCTAAATATGAGCAGCACGTATGTGGATGTGCCAGTATTTAGGATCGATCTGTCAGGTGAGTTAATTAATTAAATAAATTAAATAGCAATTCAAATAGCTTTAAATTAGTGTCAAACTTTAACAAAGACTAAAATCACATGAAAGACTATACAATATAATTTTCAACTTATAATTCACTTTCTCTTAGACGCATTGCAAAATTTTCATTTATGTAATTTCAAATATATCTAAATTTAAACAAAAAACTCGTTTGCAAACTGTGAACATTTTTCTACTGGCGGATTTCTGTCCGATTTAAGCCATCGCTTTACATTTCCTTGTCCATGCTTCGCAGTAGAAATAAAATTTCCAAGGATTTAAATTGCTTAGATAGTCCGCTTGTTGGCCTTAAACTCAATTGCTTGGCCCTGGTAATGGTTCGAGGAAATCTAATATTTCCGCAGATTCTCACTGGCCCCCAAAGCAATGTTTTATTACACGATGCTTATGTATTATTATATTTAAATGAGGTTGGCTTAGAAATCACGAGGCCCGGGGTGTTGGTGGTACAATATTTACAGTGCTCGGTGAAAGCCGCAAACTAAAGACTTGACTTTTATGCGGCGGCCAGAGCGGCAACAAGAGCAACAACAAGAACATTAGCAACAGCAACGACGAGCAGCGGCGCAAACAGTAAAAACAAAAACAAATCAAAGTAACAAACTGAGCAAAAAGTTGAGCTGGCAAAATTGCGCGTTGGCTTCAAGACAAGGACGAAATAGGGACGGGATTCGGGATAGTTACACAGTGGAAAAAAAGGAAGAGTACCTAACTATATTTTTAGGGATTTGCCTTTATTTTGGTAAGAAGAATTAGGAGCTTTTACAATATTTATAGAGGGAAAAGTAGTTTTTTTTTTTAAATACCTAAATAAGAATATCTCTCTTTTACAATTTCATAAAAATATTAAATTTTTATCCTTTTAGATTCGGATTTAAAACTTGAAACTAAAACCATTCAAAATATATATGAATAGCTGACACCTTTCTTAGATGTAAATTCGCTCAGTGCATCCTGGCCAGCCAGCCAGCTCTACGCAGATTAATTAGTTGAGGCTGCCAACCTCTCGTTTCCCCCGCCGCCACCTAGCTCGCCCCTAAACCATTGCTGGCACATGCTGTTGCCTGTTTTGTTGTAATGAATTTTAGCTAGTCAGCAAAACTTTTATGCCAATGGCGTTTTGAGGTGGGGAATTGGATGAAATAGAATGCTGGCAGCGACCAGAGGGCGTGGTCTGCCCGCAAGGCAACTGGAGAATCAAGGGCCAAAAATTCGAATCGAACTGTTGAAAAAACAAGATTTATCATGGGGGCTAAGAGCGTACCGAAAATTATAATATTATATTTGATTCTGTGGTTACGAGGCGAGTTAATGAGCCACATTTGGGATTATTAAAGTTGGCGGAGACTTGGCAACGGATAGGTCGAGCCGATCTGATCCCTGCTCCTTGCTCCCTGCTCCTGCAATGCAGTGGCATTTTGTTGTTTTTGTTCTTATTCCACGATTCCTGTGCCATATCGATGACTCAGGGGTTAAGGGGTATTCAGCGATATTTGCAAAGTCAAACGAAGCGTAAAGTCACGATTAGTTAGACAGGCGTGTTAACGACGCTGTCTGTGGGATTCGGCTTGGATTGGAGGATGCTTCTGGGGGCATAGAAGCTGAGCTGAGGATGGGGGAATCTACCAAGTGTTTTTGTTCCTGCGGCTTGCCAATATATGCGTATTAGTCCTGCCACGACCTCGGCACCCCTCCTGCAGCAGTTGCCATTTTAATGAGCTGCTGCTCTATCGGTGCACGGAGAGAGAGCACGAGCACAAACAAAACTTTTGATGCGCGCATTAAGAATAACCAGAAAAACGTAACGGAAAACGGGAAAGCGGAAAAACGGGAAAGCGGAAAATCGGGAAAATACCATGGGGCGAGAGGGAAAAACACACGCAGCGCAGCCCTCAGAGAACTTTTCATTTTATGCGACCAAAGTTTCGCACCGCGACGTGCTAATTAAATGCCTCTTTGCCTAATGAAGTTACAACTACGGCACTACAAGTTTTAAATTAATGATCAAAGATGACCTGACTATCTTTATAGTAATACAAGAAGGAATACTGACTATTAAATGCATTCAATTAAATCTGAAAATAGGTTCTACATGCTCTGTTTTCTGTTATTTAATATTTCTGCAGCTAGAGCTCCCCTTTTTGCCAACTGTATCTTTTCAACTATGCAAATTATTATTAATTACTGTTCTCCAGGTAAAGCATCCGCGTATTAATTAATTGTTTCCCCTTTCTCCCAGATCTAATCCCCATGGACTATTATCCGGATGCCCATCCGGCCCTGCATCTGGTCGTCTACAGCGTCAATCAGAAGGGCCGCTCCGAGCCGATTGTCCTTGAGAATGTGCCTATCAATGAGGCGGACAAACGTTCAGGTAGGTTTACAGGAAAAAAAAAAACTCAGATGGAAACTATTACAAAGTTTCACCAGGTTGGAATGAAGGGAGAAATGTGGGGGGTAAACACCCCCTAGACCAGGACAGAACATTCATTGCTTTTTAAGCACCATTTCACCTTTAAAAAGTCATTCAAGTATTTGCATATTCCGCTTAACCGTTTTAGTTCCCTTCTTTCACTCATTTCTTTGTTGTGGTTGTTGTTACTGCCGCTGTTAGTACAATTGCTCTTTTATTTAACGAGTTTTGTTTACGCTGGGGCGACACTGCAACTCCACTTGGGCTCCGCGATACCTTGAATCCTCCTCCGTCCCATAGCCCACATCCTGGGATAGCCAAAGTAGTGACACAAAGATTTCTTATTCATGCTTTGTTATTCAACTTTGACGCTAATTTTCTTTAAAAGTTTTTCCGTTCCGGCGACAGTCGAGGTAAAAAGTGTAAAAGCGTTTGTTTTTTCAAGGGAGTGTGTGTGTGTTTGAAGACTGAGCTAGAAGGACATTATTCAAAGTTACACTGGAAGGGAGATTTCGGAACAGCTACGGAAATTGTTTAAGTTATATAAATATTTGATCTCCAAGAATTTCCTTGAATTTGTCTTCACAGAATATCTATTATTCTGAAATGTCACAATACAAACTCAATCCAATCTATTCGTTTTTGCTTAATTATATTGAGCTCAGAAAGTATCACACAAATTGTCATTATATCTTATTAATTATTTCGATTATTTCCCATTGTAATCCTTTATTTCAACCAATCAATATCTTGTGAGTAGGCATTAATAAGTATATTCCCAACAGTATTCAAATTGCATTTATTGTCTCTTATTCAATCAGCCGAATATCATCGCAAACGAATTATGCACACTACTTATTTATCGATTTATTGCATCGGCAATTCGAATGCCGACACTACCTGACCAGCATCATTATTAAACTCATCATGGTTACCTGCATTTAGCCCACATGGAGAGAATTATGTACACTTATGTCCCAAATACTGTCCGCACTTGGTCGGCCAATAATGTTTATCTGCACAATTGCATATTTGAACGCTTCGGTTGCCAATCACCATGAGCAACAAATCCACTCAATCATCTCCTTAATGCGCTCCAGACGCACACACGAGTCCTTCCTGACCCGGCAGATGGCCCTTATTTTGGGGTGTCAGGTCCTTCGGATTGAAGATTGGGGCAAACTTATCCGATGAGTGGAGCAAAGATAACTAACATCACTGTATTGGTGACAGCTCGCAGAGCGATTGCACTCAGAAAAATACATTTTTATTAATAAGAATAATTTAATAATTAAATTTAAGTTTGTATTGCATTTTATTTGAATTATTTCTTACTTTACTAATTTGATCAATTTGGAGCTCAAGTTGATTTAGTTGATTTTGCAAATAATATATTATTGAAAACTTTGTAGCTGGTAATCAGCGTTAACAATATATTCTTAGCCTGACTTTACTTAAATATTAAAACTACAATAGGAGTCAAATTAAGAATAGTAATCTAATTAAGGAACAAGAGTTTTGTGTCCTAATTTAAAGGATATGAAATACTTACCTGCTCGTATGTATGCATTCCACCCCCAATATTTGCACCTTGGTAAATCTAAAAAGCTTTTATACCAACAACAGAATAAAATTGGTTAGTGGCTCAAGGAAGGGAAAACGGCGAGCGGGAAAAGCGGAAAATTTTGCAATGGCAACACTTGATGCCACATTAATGTAAATATAATCAATTTCATGTTTTAGCCAAAAATAAAAAGCGATGGCAAAGTAAAACCCCAGCAGAGAAAGAAATATCTTGTTATGCTAAACTGACACACAGAGATTCCCCAGGAGTTACATTATTCCAGCATCACACCCACACACCCACTATAGCAGGTGCACACACACTGCGGTCGACGGGCATCAAGGTATCAAAGGCGGAGGCCGGAGGAGCAGCGGAAGCCGAACAGACACCGAAACGAAGCTTTGGCTTCAGATACAGCTCCATGTTGAGCTCGGGCTCGGGCACAAAATATAAACGATTACTGTACGACAAGAAAAAATACATTAAACATGTCTTATCTGAATACAATATCCCAAAAGACAACGGTGCAGAAAGTGAAGTAAAATAAAATAAAATTATATGTTACAGCGGATCGAAGTGCGGGGTGGTCTAGGGGGGGGAAGGAAATGTGACCGCCATTGCAATAGATGACAGCTCCCTCCGCCCCTCCTTACCATTCCATTCATCTTTTCTTTTTTTTTCAACGCTGTCTGCCTTGTTTCCTTGAAATTGAGGAGTCAGGAGCACACAACGTTTCCTTTATTTATGCTTACTTTGTGTAAACGCATTCCCGCCTTAAAACCCACATGGGCACGATGCCGTACACTGGAAGAAAATTGTGACAGCCAGTAAATCGTACTTTAAACTTTCTCAACCAGGCAATGCTGGTAATAGAAAATGGAATATCTATCTCAGGCTTTGCTCCGTTTTAAGACCAATTTTTTGCAGTGCCTCTCGCATATTCCCAATACATTTTAACCAATCCACTTTTTCATCATCTCGTCGATTCATTTATATCACAAACGGGAGCATTAAATCGAATTAAGCTTATGAGAAGACGCAGCCGGAAGGAGGATAGCCAGGTCCTGCACTCATCCAAATGAAACCCATGCAAACAATTGGCTTATGAGCGGCACGAAGGGCCCCGGCCCGTTCCGGCTCCAGATCCTGGTCCGGGCCAGCTCCTCCCTGTGCGGGCATGTGGGGGCGAACACCAACAGATACGGACACCACACACCGCCAGAGCCGGTGAGCCCCGGGTACCCACACGAACTGACTCACTCGATGGCTCTTTGGTTGGTTGTCTGGCTTATCTGCTTAAGTCGGGGCATGTGCATAGAGTATGGCCTGGCCCCTCCGGTTGGCACGCCGTTCCAGGTGGTTTTATTGGTAAATATTTGCACAAGTGTGAAAATTTCATTACGCCAGTGTGCTTATATTTAAATTAAATTTCTTTTTCTTTCGGCATCTCTCACCTTGGGCGCCGCGCCGTGTCGTCGTGGGTCTCCGTTTCAGTTTCAGTTTCTGTTTCAAGTGCCCTCTTCCTGTATGCCAAATATACATTTTATTTGGCAAACGATTGCTCGATTCGGTTTTTATTCCTTTATGCCTGCCTTTGTGTTGGGTTTTGGCAATGCGATTGGGGATTTGTCGCCGGCTCGAGGACATCCATGCTCGTATGTGACGAAGTGGAGGATGCTGGGGTGCCGATTCCTCACATTCTGACATAAATGAGATAGTAAATTACGTATACGCCCTGTGCTGCTATCGTATGCCGGAACATCAAGCGGAGTGATGAATTTATAATGAATTAATAATATTTCCACTTTCGAATGACAGTGAATGGAACTGAATCAATTTCACATTTAATTTAAATCTTTCGCCCAACCCAATCTGGCCATCAATTCATAAATCATTCAAGCGTTCATCGAACATTACGAAATTAAATAAAGCCTTATTTATCCGCTCGAACGAGCGTTAGGAAAAGTAAGCAGTTGGTTTTTGGTATCTTAATGTAGGTCGAATCCTTCTGGAGTTCCATGGAGCAATGGTGCCATGCAAATAACTCCCCTCATTGATGCCTTGTCCCAAATCCGTTGGTAAACTGCATTTGCCAGATGCATATGTTGTCCGTTCTAATTAAAGGCTAAATTATCTGCTCACTTTCCACCGAAGTTAATTAAGATACAGAACGTTTCAACAGTTTAGTTAATTCAAGCTATTTTGTCCATTTGTTGTAAATTTAATGTAAATAAAAGCAGAAGCAGAATTTAGTTTACTAAACTTTTAAGTGTTTGGTTTCATAATAAATTAAATATTTGAGAAAATGTAAATAGAGATGAAAACATTTATTAGATTCGTTGGATAAATCAACCATATTTGTTTATTTATTATTATAATAAAGCTGCTTAAATATAACAAAAAATAATATTAAAATCATGAATTTAATCATCAATGTTAAATTTGTATCCATTGATTTAATTGATTTGCCTATTTTTTTTATTTTGTAAGTATAATCTTCTTATTTAATCAAATCAAATTGCAAAAAAAAAGTAAATTATTCAAATAATTTAATCATTTAATTAATAGTATTTTTTGAACTAAATTAAACAAATCCTTAGGTTAAATATATTCGTTTACAATTATATAGACAAAGGATAGCATGAAACGTGCTTTTTGGCTGAAAGCACAGCGAGAAAACATAAATATTTATTAATTTTTTTTGCTTAAAACAAAACCCTGTGCCGGCAATTACAACACACATACAAATTAGTCGAAAGCAGTAGCCGGTGCTTGTGTGTGGTGTGTGTTGAGTGCTGTGCTGTTCGGTTAGGCGCAGCCATGCATAAATGAGCCATTTCGCCGGCGGCGCAGTTTCGTCAACATTTGGCGCGCCAAAGAATATTTATTGATTTGCAACGTTCACTGACAGCGAGCTCAGGCATATAAATTAGTAGGCAATGCGATACCCTCGTAAAATGAGCCTTAAAATAAAAATAAAAGTATTTATTTCTAAATCATTTTAAAGGATTTTAAATAATGTTATAGGTAGCATTAACTTATCCAGTATCAATGATTAATATATGTTTTGTATTCATATTCTATACTAAGCATTACAGTTTTTAAGTCAACAACTTTCTTATATATTTTTATACAGTTATTTTGCCCTACAGGGTATTATGCTTGTTTCCCTCCAAAATATTGTGTATATTTTTTTCTGAAATCACAAGGATTTGCTTATCCAATAACTACCAAATTTTCGCTGATATTTGCTTATTGAAATTCTGCGTTGCATATCCGCAGGCGCGCACGATTTGTTGAATGACGAGTTTCCGCATATACAGGAGCCGAGCGTCGCGTCGCGTCGCATCGCTTAGGTTGCGTATACGCAGTGTGTGCGGCCTTGTAATGCATATTCAATTACGTCCCCCCCCCCCCTAAAATCGAACGAAAATTCAGCCGGCAAACAGATTTTAATTGAAATGCTTAGCGCTGATGTTAAAGCCATGGCAAATATAACAAACTAAGCGAGCTAGCGGCTGAAGGACGGCTGCCAGTGGCAGCCACTTGACATGCGACGTGCGTTTTATGGGCGCCCAATAACTGGAGCGGGGATCCATATATCGCCGGATAAGGGACTTGCACGGGAGTGGCAGGTGGTGGTGGATGGAGGTTTGGCTGAAAAAGAGCTGGGCGAGCAGCATTCAAGTGGCGCATCCAGTTTATTGGACCCTCGAGGACCAATGGCTATTTATCGAATTCAGTCAGACAAAGGACTGGCATATTGCTTTCATCATCGAAATTCGCGGGAAACGTGTGTTTCACTCACATGTGTGCTTTATTTTACAAATTGTATTTTAAGTGGGACATTGTTGGGTAAATATCACCTTTGAACTGAATGGGAAATTCGATGTAGATTAAAGTGGGTGTTTTTATTTTAATTTCTGTTTGGATCTGGGAAAGAAAGAGTTACACCAAAAAATACATATAATAAAAAATAATATTTTTACGCATTATTTGAGTATATCCATATATCTTAGTTGTAGGTACACCTTTGCTAGAACTATGTTAATTGATTTTACCTTTTATTTATTTATGCTTCAGATGGTCGCATAGGTCTATCCATTTTACCACTGGCTGCTCTGCTAGCCGGCACCTTATTCACCGTGGGCATCGCCGTCCTGTCCGTAGTGGTGATTGCAGTACGTAGACGCCGTGGCCAAGGAGCTCGAAACATGTGCGATGACAAGGACAAACACCTGGGTGAGTCATCGCGACTTAAAGATAACAATGATAGACATTCCTAACCCTAAGCAAGGGGTAGTCACAAGCTCAAGCTTCCGGCTATAGTATACTTCCTATCACGTTGCTAATGTTTCATACACCTGACAGGCATGGATGTGACAGTGACGGCGCCCCTGGAAACGGGAGCTGGCCATCAGCGCCTGGTGGTGGCCTACACCCTGAAGCAGGGCATCGAGAAGCAGCCGGACATATTGAGCGCCCAGAAGAGTGCCCCAACTGGCGGTGACGCGGCGTCGCCGCTGGGAAATCGGCCGAGTGGTTTATTCGCCGGAGGAGGTGGCGCTGGCAGTGCATCTGCCGCTCCCATGGCCGGCAGTGCAGTGAGCCACAAAACCACGGATTATGTAAGTGCCGGTGGCCAGCAGAAGTCGTTGCTCTCTGACTGTGTTACTTTAAACCATAAACTGCAAGTGTTTAATTACATTTAAGGGAGGGATTTACAATACTTCTTTAAATGTAAAAATATCGTAAATTCTTGGTCTTAGTTTTAGGACTTGCTTAAGTCTTTGGAATATAATTAAACTTATTTGTATTCCTTATTTCAGGATACGAATGCCCCGCACCTGAACAGCCCGCCCTCGCAGTCCAGCACCTTGAAGCTGGAGAGTGACCCAGCGGCGGCTGCAGCCGGAGCCAGGAGCAACAATGCGCCCCCACTCCTCTACGACGCCATGCCCTCGCTTAGCCGCTACGAGCAGCTAGGTCTGAGCATGGCCAACTACGCTGCCGGAGGTGCGGGCACCGGCGGCAGCAGCAGCACGCTCAGCTCCGCGGGCAGCACTGTCAGCAATGCCCTGGCCGCCAACGGAGTGGCAGGTGGAGGTGGAGGCGGAGCAGGAGGCTACGCTTCGCACTTGCACCACACGCTGCCTCACAATATGTCCCAGCAGCAGCATCAGCCGGGAGGAAGCCTACAGCATCGCGGTCACGATCCGCTGAACATGGGCGACTACCTGGCCACCAGCAGCCTGATAGACTACGGCCTGAACAAGCCACCGCCCGCCGCGCACATGACCCTGCCCAAAGGCCTGGGTCTGGGCCTGGGGATGGGCCTAGGCATGGGCATGGGCACGGGCATGGGAATGGGTTCCGTGATGGCCGCTGGCACAAGCCTGTCGCCGTCGCAGCTAAACACCATCACGCACAAGTCGGCGGCCGGGCGCAACCACATCATCACCGATACTCTGCCCGGGCCAGAGAGCTGCGTCTAAGCATCATCCTGTCACTACCCTGGCATCCAAACCAAAAGACTGGCGCACAGCAGCAGCCCAAAGCCCGAAGCCGAATCGAAGTGGCAGATAAATACTAACTAACCATGTGGAGCTGCGGTCATAGGAGTATTATTTACAAACATACTTGAGTAATTATTATTTTGTTGTTTAACTCTAAATGGTGTTCCTGTGACCGCAACTACATATGAATATCCTGTTCGGCGGCATCGCTTAGAAGTAACTCTTAGACCTAGAAGTGTAGCTTCAATACGATTATTTAAATGTAACGCGTGTGTCTGTGTCTCTGTTCGTTTGTAAATGTTTAAGCTAAGTGTAGACCTACTTGTATACTATATACGTTGACTGGTGAATATCGGAGCGCCTCCGATCGGGTTCAGTTTTAAATTTGAAGGGGGTCGCCCCCAAAAAGGTGAAACTTATCTTCCAGGCCCTGGACTCCACGCCACGAAACGGAGCTCGTTGTTAAATCTTTTTATCCCGCAAACATATCCCTTCCTGCCTAAGCCGAAAAAAGCAAATCCACAACTATTTGAACTGCCCAAGATCAAAGTCGGAGCAGACCCAAAAAATACAACAAAAACCCAGAAAAAAGGAAAAGTTATATTGGACACGTCTTGCGCCATTGCGTGCCCGGTGCTGGTCATTATTTAACTTTTAAACACGCGCCAAAAACAGCAGCAGATTTGAATTTAATGGTCACTCCAGCAGCCGCTCCCCGCATCACCATTTTCCCTCTCCACTCTCTCCATTCTCCACTCTCCGTTCGCCACTGCTAATAGCGACAGCCAACAAGTGAGCAATAAAGAAAAGTTTAGAAAAATATGCGATGGCCACCCCAGGCCACCATGGCCACAATCCCGAACCCCAAGTAAAAATGGCATTCCCCCCTCAGCCCCGATAATAAGCTCACGAGCGATTGAATGGGTATAGAGCACAATAAAAGCGGCGGAGCACAAGAACAGGGCACGGATTTGTGCGCACGATAGCGCAAAACGATGACAATAAATGGAAAAGTTTTTAATAAGCTAATAAAATGATTTATGCGGGTCGAGTCCGGGATAAAAAGCGCCGAGCCACACACAGTCGATTCTACTTCAAAATGGCGATTTGATGAGCTCGATTTTGGCCACTTCCGGCACCTCATTGACGGACACACCACCACACACACCACAACGAAAGTATTTGTAAATATTATTTATGGGCCATAAAATGGGTCGATGACCGCAGTTTCGGCAGTTCAAATAGTTGGAAAACTCTCTCGATTAACGTACTGTTCATTGGAAATTGTTATCAAGGCATAAGCATATCAGAAATTCGTATTAAAAGCAAGCAGAAAGTATTGCAAAGGAACTATATCATAGACAAGGGCTAAACGACTATAAGTGTTCAACATTTTGCCATATCATTTGTGCGATTTCTTTCGATATACATACGTACGTCTTGACTTTTCAACCAGAAACGGAAATATATAGGAAAACCAACAGTAATTAAGCGAAAATCATCAATAGAGTTTAGTGAAATCAATGTAATGTCATAATGTTTAAAGGTTAAAGTTATAGAGCATTCCATGGCAAACTAATAGAGCAAATCGTAAACTTCCTCCAAGTTTATATATATGTTAAATATATATAGGCAAAAGTCCCCCTGCTGTAGATATCCAAAAATGAGTGCGAGTAGTGAAAAATTTGTAAGCGAAACCGAAACCTGTAGTATCATGCTCTTAACTTGAGAAACCATATTAAATGGATCGTAACAGAGCAGACCTTGTACATACATATGCATATAGCAAATCCCTAAGAAAAACATATACACATCATTGTAACTAACGACATATGTAAAAATGCTTAAAATATTTGTGATAAAGTAATAATGTTAATGATAAGAAAATAAAACGTAAACATTAATGAATGTAAGCTGTGTTTGAATTTAATCATCAGATATTTATGGGTGTAGTCATGACATTTTAGCATTTTCAGAACACAAACTTGATTCGACAAAGGAATTCTCCCTTTTTTTCTTTGTAATGCAGTAATGAGCGTTATTTTTTACATTTAAATTATTGCCGCCTTTAAAAAGTGTTGGTAAACCGTGCGTTTTCGTGCGCCCAGATGCCGCGAAGGCGGAAATGTTTGCGGCTTTCCTGGGTTTTAACATTATCAGCGGTTCAGCCGACAATCACACTCAGGGTATTCCCGTGACAACTGAATTACTAAATATATCGGCTGTGTACGGCGATAGTCGATATTTTTTAAAAATATGAAAAACTTAAAAAGGATGAAGAAAGAAATTTTGCCGATATTTTCAGTAGTTTAGTCATTTATTCGTCAAAGGAATACCCAGATTGATTTTTAAGTTTAAAGCAATTTAAAATGGTAAAATATATGTAAATAAACCATGTTAAGTCTGTAAATACATTAGGTTTCTTATAAAATAAATTATGTCACGAATGAAATAAATGCTGAAATATGCTAGATTCAGCTATTTTTTGTGCTATTTAGCTATAGCCTGAAATAAGCTGAACTGGCAACACTAACGTCATGAATTATTTTATAAATGTTCAAAGCATCATAATTTCGCGCTTTTAATCGCGCCCGCCAAAATTATAAAGTTTACTAAATGCACCCAAGAGTACCAGGCGTGCCCATTATCATGGCAGTGTAAAGGGAAATGGAACACAAACCACCATAAATCTTGTACGAAGAAGTCATCCGCATTTGGGGATTATTGCATCAGAAAACCAGTTTCTTGGCCCATTGCACCAATTGTGAAATGTGAGTGTGCAGTGCATTGACATTGTTTCCGTTTGGATGATGAAATCGCAATGTTTGTTATGTACACATTATGTGTTTTCTAAGAAATCGGGGGGTCTTGCACTCATTGATTGCGGGTGACACGTAGTAATGCCAGTAATTCCCCGCAATTCGAGCAGAAAGCTTTTCGCGAATCGGCCGCAAATCAATTTCGTGATATAGCGTCAGACGCAGCTGATCCGATCAAAACAAACTTGTGTGTAGAAAACCAGAACAGAAGAAAACGTAGCGAAAAGACGCGAAAAAGCTAACCAAAATACATACGGGCCAAACCTTGAGGGCCTGGTCGACTTGTTAATGCGGTTCGTTAAATAATTTAAGGTTCTAATTAAATTTTTAATTCATAGTTCACAATGTGTTAAGAAATTAATGCTTTTATGCTACTACTACTATTAAATGATATATTTTAATAATTATTGAAACAAATAGTTACTCCCACGCATATGCCCTGCACTGTAGGGTATCGCAAAAGCTCTTGAATCCTATTTATGTACTCGTCGTGCCCCGTACGTAGTTGGGCTTCTGTCTCGCACATTCATTCGTTCGCGAGCACAAAGCAGAGCAGGTTATAAACAAAATCGAAAGCACGAATTCGGAGAGAGCCCAGAAGCAGATAACCGAATAACAAATTTGGACCTGGGCAAATGTGAAGCGCAGCCAAAATCGATAATTTGTGCCAGGCCCGCGCGCAAATAGGAACTGTTTTTGTATAAATTGCAAAAATTCAAAGCTCCTTTTAAAGTGCGATTTTAGTGAATAACTAAAAGTTTCTGGTGAGGAGTTACTCCGCTTTTCCCCCACTATCCCCCCTCTGTTCGTGTGTATCCAAACAAAGGCAAACGTCGTGGCAAACATAAACAAGCGTTTTCAAGGTCGCTGCAAGTCAAAGAGGACGGCCAACGAAAAAAAAAAACAACTGAAAAACTTGATGGATACATAAGCATACACTGACGCGGTTAAGAAATCTCGAGATAATTTTTTTTTTCTACTTTTAAAAAATTAATTAATTTTTGGCTTATAAAATAATAATTAGATTTATTTGGCTGGTATCACTTTATTACCTATATATATTTTCAGTGTTATCAAATGTTGCTTTTTTATTTCTTTAAGTTCTTGAAGAAACTTTTTTATATGTGCCATAATTATTTATTTTACTAAACAAAGGTGCTCAGTTAGTGCCCCCAAGAGCCTAGAGTTATTCGACTTTTCGCACATATAGGGAACGTGCCTTTCTTTAATTTTAAAAATATTTTAAATTCTATAATTTACAGCAATTTTAAGAAATATTTAACAATATTTTGAGACCTTTAATGCTATTTTTTCTGCCACAACTGTTTTTTAAAATATGCCAACTTTTGTTTGGATCTCAATGTCGCAATTGGGCCTTTCTTTGTTTAGATGGAAATAATGGGATTGCTTTATCTTATTGTGTGCTATATTTTTATTTTAGCCAGCCACTAACAGTATGGAGTCCTTCCTGAGCCTCTTCGATCCGAACCAGGACGACGGCTTTGACGAGGAGCCGGAGCTGAATGGCAACAGCAGCGGAGGAGGAAGCAGCAGCAGCGACTACGAGACAGATGCCAATTCCAATGAGTGCGCTCTTAGCCTCGTAGGTGGTATCCCCACTGAGCGTGGCAACCTGATCTTCGACTTTGAGCAGGGAATGTTGCCGCCTGAGCCGCAGATTGGAAACGTGGAGTACAAGCTTAAGCTGGTAAATCCATCGAAGCAGCGATTCGAGCAACTGGTCACGCAGATGAAGTGGCGGCTGCGTGAGGGAAACGGTGAAGCCATTTACGAGATCGGTGTATCCGATGCTGGATACCTCCAGGGACTTAGTGACAAGGACATGAACGCCTCTCTCACGACACTAAAGCAGATGGCTCACCACCTGGGAGCCAGCACCTCTGTGCTCCGTCGGAAAACCATCAGTGCTCGTCGGGTTGTAGCCGAGGTACTGGTTCGAAAGATACCCGACGACCAGCACAACATCGAGGTGCGGGTGGCGGTGCTCGGAGGAGCTGATGCCGGAAAGTCTACGCTGCTGGGAGTACTCACTCAGGATGAACTGGATAACGGACATGGCAGGGCACGGCTCAACATGTTCCGGCACATGCACGAGATTCAGTCGGGTAAGAGGAGCCTTTCAAGGGTTTAACTTGAGACAATATGTGACAGTCCCATCTCCTTCAGGTCGCACCTCCTGCATCTCCCACGAGACCCTGGGCTTCGATGCGTTGGGCAATGTGGTAAACTACAAATACAATGAAATGATGACAGCAGAGGAGATCAGTGACCGGTCCAGCAAGCTGGTTACCTTCATGGATCTAGCCGGGCACCGTCGGTATATGAGGACCACCGTACAAGCGCTAAGCGGCTACTCGCCCCACTACGCCATGCTGGTGGTATCCGCTGGCAGTGGGTGCAACGACACCACCGAGGAGCACTTGGCCATTGTCCGAGCTCTAGACATGCCATTTTTCATACTGGTCACCAAGACGGACATCACATCGCCGGATGCCACAGTGCAGGAGCTATGCAACCTGCTGACCACCATTGGCTGCCGAAAGGTTCCGTTTGTGGTGACCAACACAGATGAGGCCATCTCCGCCGGCTCGAATCAGGTCTCCGAAAATATTGTGCCCATATTTTGCGTCTCGAATGTCACCGGCACGGGCCTGAATCTAGTCACAAAGTTCTTGTATGTCCTATCGCCGGGAATCAGTAATGCTGAGAAGGATCGCCTTGAGCAGGAGTCCTGCGAGTTCCAGGTGGACGAGATTTTTCGAGTATCTGACGTCGGTCCCGTGGTTGGTGGCCTGCTAGTCCAGGGCGTACTCACCGAAAATATGCCAATGAAGATTGGCCCGCTGCCGAACGGAAGCTTCCATCCCGTGACCGT
The DNA here is from genome assembly GCF_030179895.1 of Drosophila kikkawai. Taxonomy (NCBI): domain Eukaryota; kingdom Metazoa; phylum Arthropoda; class Insecta; order Diptera; family Drosophilidae; genus Drosophila; species Drosophila kikkawai. The sequence goes on along the minus strand of NC_091731.1, from coordinate 24,440,937 downwards.
CAATACCATCCATCGCAATAAGGCACCCTGCCGTGTAGTTCGAGCTGGCCAGAGTGCCTCGCTTTCGTTCAGCTTGGACCAGGACCTGCCCACGCTGCGGAGTGGCATGGTGCTGCTTGGCGATACGGGAAACAGTCCGGATGAGCCCTGTGGCACTTATTTCTTTCAGGTAAGTTAAGGGTAAATTGGGATCATTTAGCTCATTTAATTTAAATATACCTTTTTTGTTTTCCAGGCTAAGGTATCCGTTCTATTCCACGCCACGGCCATCTACGTCGGCTTCCAGACCACTGTGCACATCGGAAGCATCCGCCAGACGGCCGTCATACGAGGCATCATGGGCGGCGAGCGGCTGGGCACCAATGATTGTGCTTCGGTGATGTTCGAATTCGTTGGTCATCCGGAGTACGTGCGTCCAGGGATGCGCATCCTGTTCCGCGAGGGAACCAGCAAGGGCATCGGCGTGGTCACCCAGGTGTTTCCCGTCAACAAGACCATCGTCACAAAGTAGAGCAGCCCCGGTAGCTACAGGACAGCTGGATAGTTCCAATGACATTACAATATATATCTCAAACACAGATGACATGTATATATATAGATATTCTTAATTAGCGGTTAAAGAGAGGCGTTAAATCCTAGGCAGATCTTCTGTACTCTTAGTTTCGGGTTCTGTGATTTTTCGTTTAAGCTCGGTAAAAAACCACCTTAATTACAATAACTTAATTAAAAAGTGACACCCAGATAATTGTTACTGTATATTTTCGATTTAATCCCCTTATTCTTCGTACTTGTTATTTATGAAGCAAAACAAGAAAAATGAATTATAATGCACAGTCTTGAATAAAATTATGGAAGAATAAGTGGAATCACACCGAACTGCATCTCGTTAATAGTGTAAAATGGAGATTTTTTCATATTAAAGGTAAGAAACTGCTAAAATTACTTTAATTTGTCCTTGTCAAGTTCCAAGCTTGAAATTCGGTGCCATTGCAAGCTATAAATTTGTAAATATAGCTGGGACTATACCCCGTAGTCAGTAAAAAAAAAAACTCAAATTTTTGCTCAACAATTAATTTATTCCCGTCTGCTGCTTGGTGATTCATCTTTACTACTTCTGGCATTGCTTGTTGCTGGTACACTGGCTGGTCCTTCAATCTCCTCCGCCTTGGCTGGCACTGTTGATGTAAACCGGAAGAGCACAGGTACTTCTCCGATCGACGAATTGCCATTGGCCTCTAGCAAGCGAATCCATGAGAGCAATGAGTCCTTCGTAGAGGTACCAGTGGCGCAGATGGCTAAAATGGTGCCATCGTCTTGCTGATGCACGGAACGCAGTTTCCCCAGCTGATTGTGCCGCCTTGGAGGAGCGCGCCCTAAGAACGGAACCTCAATGTTGGACACATCATCGTCGTCCAACTGCCTTTCATCCAACTGGGCCAGAAACTGGGTATCCGGATCGGCGCGCAGGGTGAAGTAGTTGATCCGGCGATTCCTCAACCATATGTGAAAGGGTCCCTCGATATACAGAGCCTTCTGTCGGGAGTGCTCTCGCAGCAGCTTCTCCTGCTCCGCGCTCATTCCGCTGACTATCCACGTGTCGTCGATGGCGTCCTTCAGGTCGCTCGTCTGAAACACGGTGACTTTCGACCGCAAGTCGACCGTGCACATACGCTCCACTGCTAGTTTAGCGATTTCCAGTGTATCGTCCGGCACTGGATCGGGAAGTGGCCATGGTGACAGGTTCTTGAACTTGGGCATCCAGTACATCATGCGCCAGTACTTGCGGAGAGGGTGTCCCTGCCTGCCGAACACGTTGAGAAGCATCGCCTCCATCTCGTAGTCCGGCATCACCCCGAAATCTTCCATTTGCTCCAGGAGATCAATGATGCACTGTTGTTGCTTGGGATAGTGCATGAACTCCGCTTGAAAGAGGTTGGTGGGTATGAACTTGCCCTTCGGCATCACATTGATCAAGGCCTTGTACACCTCCAGATCCCGCTCCACTCCGAAGTCTGCCATATTTTTCAGAGCCGCATAGATGAACTCCACATGGTTGCGACGGTGAACATCGCGCTCCTGGAAGATCTCCACCATGGTGAGGTAGGTGTCCTTCGTCCTATCCTGCGCTGCAGCGAATGGATTCCTCACAGCCGGCAGGTTTCTGGCCGGTTTCTGTGCCCTCTGATTGGGATTCGCACTCGGATTCTGCTTTGGAGTAGCCTCATCCGTGGAGTAGCTTCTATGGCGGGTGAGGGTGGCAACTGACTGGCGTCCATGGCTGTGCAGCCTCAGCAAGCACTGCGCACGTCGCAGCATTTCTAATTAATAAAATTAAGTTTAAACTATTTGTAAATACGATTACAAAACATTGCACAAGTAGAAGTTTGCGTTTTGCAACACTGCTAGTGCTGGCAAAACATAGAAGCACTATCGATATTGACATTTGTTTCAAAACATCGATTTTGTTTTTTTTACTATCGATGTATTGTATATTATCCACGATGTATCGCTATGGTTTGCCGATATTTTCTACTGTCAACAGCTGTTCCCCCACAAACTGCTGGAAATATGGAGAACCATCGCTATACTATGCCGATATTTTCAGAATTTCACCCATCAAGAAAATACCCTGAATATAGATCACTTTCCCAACAAGGAAATATGAAGATTATATTTTAAAAATAACGATACACGAAATATAACGTAAAAAAATATCACGATATAAATTCTCATTTGTATAAGAAAATATCGATATATCGATGTTTTGATAGACTTTTCACATCCCTAGTATCCTTTGCTGCTTTTTTGTTGTTATTTCACCGTCTCTGCATTATCCTTATTCGCATAGTTTTTGATTGTTTTCTTTAATTTGATTTTGTTGATTCCAATAACCCTGATTTAATTGCACCGCCGCGAACCCCCGGGAAAATGCGATTCAACAGGTTGAACTAAGCTGGGCTGAGAAAAAGCTGGCCAGTCAGCGCAGGAGGCAGTATCTATAACAAAAGCAAAACAATAGCACTTTTGGCACGGTCCCAAGGAGCGCCGCAGACCAGTTCAAGGTTATTGGAGGCAGCCATTCAGGACAACCAAGGATGCACTGATGCAGCAACGGGAGCACAACGGGACAACAATGACAGGATAAGAGGGTTAGGATATTGTATTTAGCTGCAACATGTTGTGTTTTGACTCGGAGAAAATGAACTGGTACTACCATGTTCTGGCCAGACGGCCGTACCTGGTGGTCGTCTCCATTGCCGTCTACTGCGTCGCCTGCATTATAGTGGCCCTCATCCTAAACAAGCTGCCAGACTTCAGCGATCCCACCTTGGTACATAGAACCTACATGTGTATTTTCATGCCCCCATAATGTTGGAAACATCTATTTCAGGGCTTCGAGACGCGCGGCACAAAGATAGGCAAACGCTTGACATCGTGGTACAACCTGCGACAGGAGACAGACCACCATGGAGTGCTCTTCTCAAATCCATCGGATCTGTGGGAGAAGCGTCGCGTGGAGCAGGGCCTCGGGGAGACCAGACAGCATCCGAATCACAAGCGGCACCGGAACAAGCAGAGAAACAGAGGCAAGAATAAGCGGAGGAAAGAGCAGAATCAGAGCAATCACGAGCACCACGACGTCGTGACCCAAAAGATGATGCAGTTAAAGAAGCGATTGAAGGCCACAAGTGCTCCGGTCACAGATCTGGATAGGGACACGTGGATGGGTGACAGCGGGGTATTCCGGGACTACGAGATTACTAATGATAACGCCTCTTCCTCGTCTCTGGAGCCCACTCGACGTAGCGAGCCGATTGAGTATGGTCACAATACCACGTCGGTGGATGAAGAAGAGCATCGGGAGCGAGTGCAGACCAAGAAGAGCACATGGCGGCTGCTTAAACAAGCTGCAACCTTGCCCACCGATAGTTGGGTAGATGCACACTACCGCCAGCCCATTGAGGGCTTCTTCTGCGACTCATCGCCGCGCAAGGAGTACTCCCATTTCGTAGTCCATCGGATCGGCCCCAATGCCACCGATTCGCTGTTTGACTTGAACGGCCTGCTAGCCATGTGCCAGCTGCAAGACCAAATCACGGAGGTACCCAGCTATCGGGCCTTCTGCGAGCTCACCACCGAGTGCTGCCGGCCCTGGTCATTGCCCAACTACGCCGCCATGCTGGCCAATAAGAGTTCCTGCTTCGACCTCACCGTCGAAGACGTTACCTCGCTCCAGACCCTGCTTACCGGCTGCTATGAGTACTTCCATGACCTGAAAATGGACAACCATTGCAACGAGATTCCGCACTGCAGGGCACCCGAGGAGTGCAAGCGTCACAACATCGTGTTCAACGTGCTGAACTTTCTCACCGATTTTACGTTTATGAAATCCAATGTAAGTATTTAGCAGGTTTATTTGCACTTCCTTAATTTTAACATATACATGCAATATTCGTATTTCCAGGACTCCAACGTCTACCTGAAGTACGCCATGATATTTGTGCCGGTGGCGCAATCCAATCGCGTCCTCCCACTGTTCCACGAGTGGGAAGATGTGTAAGTACTCCAGTTCCAGCCTAATACTTGCGAAATTGATAACGATCAATGGGTCCCGAGGGCATTATCCCGTTCTTTGCCTTCAGCAGAGCCGGTGCGCAAATTTCGTCAAAATAAGTTGTCAAGTTGTACTTGGTAAAGAGCTTGCGCATATTGGTGGAGAACCTGTCCAGCGTCATGTTCTTCAACGGAGCCTCCGGGTAGCAGTGGCTTCTGAGAGACTCAATATCCTGCAGTCGATTGTGGTAGCATCCATAGGTTGTAAGATAGTCGCCCTCAAATGCCTTTGCTCCCAAAACCGATCGTCTTTGTCTCACTTTCGATATGTACGTATCTCGAGAGAAATCATACATGTAGATGGACTTGCGCAAGTCCTTAAAGTAGTTCTCCAGTAGGCGGTAGTCAACGGGCGGACAGACGAAGAAGAGCTTATAGAGATTCTCATTGCACCACTTGTTGCGTTTAACGAACTGGGCGTAGTCCTCGCGCCAGTCCATGGATTGAGGCCATGTCTTTGTCTTCTCCTCGCCGCCGCGGACCTTCAAATTGTTCGCAAAATGGCCAGTTATTAGGGAGGGATCCATTTGAGTCTGCCTAGATGGGGGATTATGAACAGCAGTGGCCGTATGGTCGACATAGTCCGCTCTTGAGGTACTGATGTAGTCTATCTTTGAAGGCAATAAGGAATCCATGTGAAAC